>NW_028324308.1:9350000-9673500 GCF_058129835.1 Hydra viridissima | reverse complement strand
ATTGGAGCCTTTCACCAAGATTTCTTGGAGCCTTTGGACATATTCTGTTGTAACCTATCAGGCTGAGCACGAAAATGACAAAGACAGTCAACAGAGAGGCTGGCAAGTACCGAATTTGGCGACAAAACCCCGTTTTTGGCTCAATTTCCATAGAAAACGTCGAAATTTGGGCCAAATGTGGCCAAATTCGAGGCTTTCACCGACTCCCATTGGATCCCTTGGCCATATTTTGTTGTATCCTGTCAGGCTGAGCAAAAAAATGTCCAAGGGCATCAAGCAATTCAGTGGTAAGTACCGATATTTGCGACAAATGCATAGAAATGCTTAGAATTTGCTTGTAATGTCAATTCTGTGATTATTTCGTCAAATTGGAGCCTTTCACCGAAATTTCTTGGAGCCTTTGGACATATTCTGTTGTAACCTATCAGGCTGAGCACGAAAATGACAAAGACAGTCAACAGAGAGGCTGGCAAGTACCGGATTTGGCGACAAAACCCCGTTTTTGGCTCAATTTCCATAGAAAACGTCGAAATTTGGGCCAAATGTGGCCAAATTCGAGGCTTTCACCGACTCCCATTGGATCCCTTGGCCATATTTTGTTGTATCGTGTCAAGCTGAGCAAAAAAATGGCCAAGGGCATCAAGCAATTCAGTGGTAAGTACCGATTTTTGCGACAAATGCACAGAAATGCTTAGAATTTGCTTGTAATGTCAATTCTGTGATTATTTCGTCAAATTTGAGCCTTTCACCGAGATTTCTTGGAGCCTTTGGACATATTCTGTTGTAACCTATCAGGCTGAGCACGAAAATGACAAAGACAATCAACAGAGAGGCTGGCAAGTACCGGATTTGGCGACAAAAGC
This sequence comes from Hydra viridissima, assembly GCF_058129835.1. Lineage (NCBI taxonomy): Eukaryota > Metazoa > Cnidaria > Hydrozoa > Anthoathecata > Hydridae > Hydra > Hydra viridissima. The sequence continues at coordinate 9,672,637 of NW_028324308.1, read as the reverse complement.
CCGTTTTTGGCTCAATTTCCATAGAAAACGTCGAAATTTGGGCCAAATGTGGCCAAATTCGAGGCTTTCACCTACTCCTCTTGGATCCCTTGGCCCTATTTTGTTGTATCTTGTCAGGCTGAGCACGAAAACGACAAAGACAGTCAACAGAGAGGCTGGCAAGTACCGGATTTGGCGACAAAACCCCGTTTTTGGCTCAATTTCCATAGAAAACGTCGAAATTTAGGCCAAATGTGGCCAAATTCGAGGCTTTCACCTACTCCTCTTGGATCCCTTGGCCCTATTTTGTTCTATCCTGTGAGGCTGAGCACGAAAACGACAAAGACAGTCAACAGAGAGGCTGGCAAGTACCGGATTTGGCGACAAAACCCCGTTTTTGGCTCAATTTCCAAAGAAAACGTCAAAATTTGGGCCAAATATGGCCAAATTCGAAGCTTTCACCGACTCCCATTGGATCCCTTGGCCATATTTTGTTGTATCCTGTCAGGCTGAGCAAAAAAATGCCCAAGGGCATCAAGCAATTCAGTGGTAAGTACCGATTTTTGCGACAAATGCACAGAAATGCTTAGAATTTGCTTGTAATGTCAATTCCGTGATTATTTCGTCAAATTGGAGCCTTTCACCGAGATTTCTTGGAGCCTTTGGACATATTCTGTTGTAACCTATCAAGCTGAGCACGAAAATGACAAAGACAATCAACAGAGAGGCTGGCAAGTACCGGATTCGGCGACAAAACCCCGTTTTTGGCTCAATTTCCATAGAAAACGTCGAAATTTGGGCCAAATGTGGCCAAATTCGAGGCTTTCACCAACTCCTCTTGGATCCATTGGCCCTATTTTGTTGTATCCTGTCAGGCTGAGCACGAAAACGACAAAGACAGTCAACAGAGAGGCTGGCAAGTACCGGATTTGGCGACAAAACCCCGTTTTTGGCTCAAGTTCCATAGAAAACGTCGAAATTTGGGCCAAATGTGGCCAAAATCGAGGCTTTCACCTTCTCCTCTTGGATCCCTTAGCCCTATTTTGTTGTATCCTGTGAGGCTGAGCACGAAAACGACATAGACAGTCAACAGAGAGGCTGGCAAGTACCGGATTTGGCGACAAAACCCCGTTTTTGGTTTAATTTCCAAAGAAAACGTCAAAATTTGGGCCAAATGTGGGCAAATTCGAAGCTTTCACCGACTCCCATTGGATCCCTTGGCCATATTTTGTTGTATCCTGTCAGGCTGAGCTAAAAAATGCTCAAGGGCATCAAGTAATTCAGTGGTAAGTACCGATTTTTGCGACAAATGCACAGAAATTCTTAGAATTTGCTTGTAATGTCAATTCCGTGATTATTTCGTCAAATTGGAGCCTTTCACCGAGATTTCTGGGAGCCTTTGGACATATTCTGTTGTAACCTATCAGGCTGAGCACGAAAATGACAAAGACAATCAACAGAGAGGTTGGCAAATACAGGATTTGGCGACAAAACCCCGTTTTTGGCAAAATTTCTGTAGAAAACGTCGAAATTTGGGCCAAATGTGGCCAAATTCGAGGCTTTCACCGACTCCCATTGGATCCCTTGGCCATATTTTGTTGTATCGTGTCAGGCTGAGCAAAAAAATGCCCAAGGGCATCAAGCAATTTAGTGGTAAGTACCGATTTTTGCGACAAATGCACAGAAATGCTTAGAATTTGCTTGTAATGTCAATTCTGTGATTATTTCGTCAAATTGGAGCCTTTCACCGAGATTTCTTGGAGCCTTTGGACATATTCTGTTGTAACCTATCAGGCTGAGCACGAAATAGACAAAGACAGTCAACAGAGAGGCTGGCAAGTACCGGATTTGGCGACAAAACCCCGTTTTTTGCTCAATTTCCATAGAAAACGTCGAAATTTGGGCCAAATGTGGCCAAATTCGACGCTTTCACCAACTCCTCTTGGATCCATTGGCCCTATTTTGTTGTATCCTGTCAGGCTGAGCACGAAAACGACAAAGACAGTCAACAGAGAGGCTGGCAAGTACCGGATTTGGCGACAAAACCCCGTTTTTGGCTCAAGTTCCATAGAAAACGTCGAAATTTGGGCCAAATGTGGCCAAAATCGAGGCTTTCACCTACTCCTCTTGGATCCCTTGGCCCTATTTTGTTGTATCCTGTGAGGCTGAGCACGAAAACGACAAAGACAGTCAACAGAGAGGCTGGCAAGTACCGGATTTGGCGACAAAACCCCGTTTTTGGTTTAATTTCCAAAGAAAACGTCAAAATTTGGGCCAAATGTGGGCAAATTCGAAGCTTTCACCGACTCCCATTGAATCCCTTGGCCATATTTTGTTGTATCCTGTCAGGCTGAGCAAAAAAATGCCCAAGGGCATCAAGTAATTCAGTGGTAAGTACCGATTTTTGCGACAAATGCACAGAAATTCTTAGAATTTGCTTGTAATGTCAATTCCGTGATTATTTCGTCAAATTGGAGCCTTTCACCGAGATTTCTGGGAGCCTTTGGACATATTCTGATGTAACCTATCAGGCTGAGCACGAAAATGACAAAGACAATCAACAGAGAGGCTGGCAAATACCGGATTTGGCGACAAAACCCCGTTTTTGGCAAAACTTCTGTAGAAAACGTCGAAATTTGGGCCAAATGTGGCCAAATTCGAGGCTTTCACCGACTCCCATTGGATCCCTTGGCCATATTTTAGTGTATCGTGTCAGGCTGAGCAAAAAAATGCCCAAGGGCATCTAGCAATTTAGTGGTAAGTACCGATTTTTGCGACAAATGCACAGAAATGCTTAGAATTTGCTTGTAATGTCAATTCTGTGATTATTTCGTCAAATTGGAGCCTTTCACCAAGATTTCTTGGAGCCTTTGGACATATTCTGTTGTAACCTATCAGGCTGAGCACGAAATAGACAAAGACAGTCAACAGAGAGGCTGGCAAGTACCGGATTTGGCGACAAAACCCCGTTTTTTGCTCAATTTCCATAGAAAACGTCGAAATTTGGGCCAAATGTGGCCAAATTCGACGCTTTCACCAACTCCTCTTGGATCCCTTGGCCCTATTTTCTTGTATCCTGTCAGGCTGAGCACGAAAACGACAAAGACAGTCAACAGAGAGGCTGGCAAGTACCGGATTTGGCGACAAAACCCCGTTTTTGGCTCAATTTCCAAAGAAAACGTCAAAATTTGGGCCAAATATGGCCAAATTCGAAGCTTTCACCGAATCCCATTGGATCCCTTGGCCATATTTTGTTGTATCCTGTCAGGCTGAGCAAAAAAATGCCCAAGGGCATCAAGCAATTCAGTGGTAAGTACCGATTTTTGCGACAAATGCACAGAAATGCTTAGAATTTGCTTGTAATGTCAATTCCGTGATTATTTCGTCAAATTGGAGCCTTTCACCGAGATTTCTTGGAGCCTTTGGACATATTCTGTTGTAACCTATCAGGCTGAGCACGAAAATGACAAAGACAGTCAACAGAGAGGCTGGCAAGTACCGGATTTGGCGACAAAACCCCGTTTTTGGCTCAATTTCCAAAGAAAACGTCAAAATTTGGGCCAAATATGGCCAAATTCGAAGCTTTCACCGAATCCCATTGGATCCCTTGGCCATATTTTGTTGTATCCTGTCAGGCTGAGCAAAAAAATGCCCAAGGGCATCAAGCAATTCAGTGGTAAGTACCGATTTTTGCGACAAATGCACAGAAATGCTTAGAATTTGCTTGTAATGTCAATTCCGTGATTATTTCGTCAAATTGGAGCCTTTCACCGAGATTTCTTGGAGCCTTTGGACATATTCTGTTGTAACCTATCAAGCTGAGCACGAAAATGACAAAGACAATCAACAGAGAGGCTGGCAAGTACCGGATTCGGCGACAAAACCCCGTTTTTGGCTCAATTTCCATAGAAAACGTCGAAATTTGGGCCAAATGTGGCCAAATTCGAAGCTTTCACCAACTCCTCTTGGATCCATTGGCCCTATTTTGTTGTATCCTGTCAGGCTGAGCACGAAAACGACAAAGATAGTCAACAGAGAGGCTGGCAAGTACCGGATTTGGCGACAAAACCCCGTTTTTGGCTCAATTTCCATAGAAAACGTCGAAATTTGAGCCAAATGTGGCCAAAATCGAGGCTTTCACCTACTCCTCTTGGATCCCTTGGCCCTATTTTGTTGTATCCTGTGAGGCTGAGCACGAAAACGACAAAGACAGTCAACAGAGAGGCTGGCAAGTACCGGATTTGGCGACAAAACCCCGTTTTTGGTTTAATTTCCAAAGAAAACGTCAAAATTTGGGCCAAATGTGGGCAAATTCGAAGCTTTCACCGACTCCCATTGGATCCCTTGGCCATATTTTGTTGTATCCTGTCAGGCTGAGCAAAAAAATGCCCAAGGGGATCAAGCAATTTAGTGGTAAGTACCGATTTTTGCGACAAATGCACAGAAATGCTTAGAATTTGCTTGTAATGTCAATTCTGTGATTATTTCGTCAAATTGGAGCCTTTCACCGAGATTTCTTGGAGCCTTTGGACATATTCTGTTGTAACCTATCAGGCTGAGCACGAAAATGACAAAGACAATCAACAGAGAGGCTGGCAAGTACCGGATTTGGCGACAAAAGCCCGTTTTTGGCTCAATTTCCATAGAAAACGTCGAAATTTGGGCCAAATGTGGCCAAATTCGAGGCTTTCACCAACTCCTCTTGGATCCCTTGGCCCTATTATGTTGTATCCTGTCAGGCTGAGCACGAAAACGACAAAGACAGTCAACAGAGAGGCTGGCAAGTACCGGATTTAACGACAAAACCCCGTTTTTGGCTCAATTTCCATAGAAAACGTCGAAATTTGGGCCAAATGTGGCCAAATTCGAAGCTTTCACCGACTCCCATTGGATCCCTTGGCCATACTTTGATGTATCCTGTCAGGCTGAGCAAAAAAATGCCCAAGGGCATCAAGCAATTCAGTGGTAAGTACCGATTTTTGCGACAAATGCACAGAAATGCTTAGAATTTGCTTGTAATGTCAGTTCCGTGATTATTTCGTCAAATTGGAGCCTTTCACCGAGATTTCTTGGAGCCTTTGGACATATTCTGTTGTAACCTATCAGGCTGAGCACGAAAATGACAAAGACAATCAACAGAGAGGCTGGCAAGTACCGGATTTGGCGACAAAACCCCGTTTTTGGCTCAATTTCCATAGAAAACGTCGAAATTTGGGCCAAATGTGGCCAAATTCGAGGCTTTCACCGACTCCCATTGAATCCCTTGGCCATATTTTGTTGTATCTTGTCAGGCTGAGCAAAAAAATGCCCAAGGGCATCAAGCAATTCAGTGGTAAGTACCGATTTTTGCGACAAATGCACAGAAATGCTTAGAATTTGCTTGTAATGTCAATTCTGTGATTATTTCGTCAAATTTGAGCCTTTCACCGAGATTTCTTGGAGCCTTTGGACATATTCTGTTGTAACCTATCAGGCTGAGCACGAAAATGACAAAGACAATCAACAGAGAGGCTGGCAAGTACCGGATTCGGCGTCAAAACCCCGTTTTTGGCTCAATTTCCATAGAAAACGTCGAAATTTGGGCCAAATGTGGCCAAATTCGAGGCTTTCAACAAATCCTCTTGGATCCCTTGGCCCTATTTTGTTGTATCCTGTGAGGCTGAGCACGAAAACGACAAAGACAGTCAACAGAGAGGCTGGCAAGTACCGGATTTTGCGACAAAACCCCGTTTTTGGCTCAATTTCCAAAGAAAACGTCAAAATTTGGCCAAATGTGGGCAAATTCGAAGCTTTCACCGACTCCCATTGGATCCCTTGGCCATATTTTGTTGTATCCTGTCAGGCTGAGCAAAAAAATGCCCAAGGGGATCAAGCAATTCAGTGGTAAGTACCGATTTTTGCGACAAATGCACAGAAATGCTTAGAATTTGCTTGTAATGTCAATTCTGTGATTATTTCGTCAAATTGGAGTCTTTCACCGAGATTTCTTGGAGCCTTTGGACATATTCTGTTGTAACCTATCAGGCTGAGCACGAAAATGACAAAGACAATCAACAGAGAGGCTGGCAAGTAACGGATTTGGCGACAAAACCCCGTTTTTGGCTCAATTTCCATAGAAAACGTCGAAATTTGGGCCAAATGTGGCCAAATTCGAGGCTTTCACCGACTCCTCTTGGATCCCTTTGCCCTATTTTGTTGTATCCTGTCAGGCTGAGCACGAAAACGACAAAGACAGTCAACAGAGAGGCTGGCAAGTACCGGATTTGGCGACAAATCCCCGTTTTTGGCACTATTTCCATAGAAAACGTCGAAATTTGGGCCAAATGTGGCCAAAATCGAGGCTTTCACCTTTTCCTCTTGGATCCCTTGGCCCTATTTTGTTGTATCCTGTCAGGCTGAGCACGAAAACGACAAACACAGTCAACAGAGAGGCTGGCAAGTACCGGATTTGGCGACAAAACCCCGTTTTTGGCTCAATTTCCATAGAAAACGTCGAAATTTGGGCCAAATGTGGCCAAATTCGAGGCTTTCACCGACTCCCATTGGATCCCTTGGCCATATTTTGTTGTATCCTGTCAGGCTGAGCAAAAAAATGCCCAAGGGCATCAAGCAATTCAGTGGTAAGTACCGATATTTGCGACAAATGCATAGAAATGCTTAGAATTTGCTTGTAATGTCAATTCTGTGATTATTTCGTCAAATTGGAGCCTTTCACCGAAATTTCTTGGAGCCTTTGGACATATTCTGTTGTAACCTATCAGGCTGAGCACGAAAATGACAAAGACAGTCAACAGAGAGGCTGGCAAGTACCGGATTTGGCGACAAAACCCCGTTTTTGGCACAATTTCCATAGAAAACGTCGAAATTTGGGCCAAATGTGGCCAAAATCGAGGCTTTCACCTTTTCCTCTTGCATCCCTTGGCCCTATTTTGTTGTATCCTGTCAGGCTGAGCACGAAAACGACAAAGACAGTCAACAGAGAGGCTGGCAAGTACCGGATTTGGCGACAAAACCCCGTTTTTGGCTCAATTTCCATAGAAAATGTCGAAATTTGGGCCAAATGTGGCCAAATTCGAAGCTTTCACCGACTCCCATTGGATCCCTTGGCCATATTTTGATGTATCCTGTCAGGCTGAGCAAAAAAATGCCCAAGGGCATCAAGCAATTCAGTGGTAAGTACCGATTTTTGCGACAAATGCACAGAAATGCTTAGAATTTGCTTGTAATGTCAGTTCCGTGATTATTTCGTCAAATTGGAGCCTTTCACCGAGATTTCTTGGAGCCTTTGGACATATTCTGTTGTAACCTATCAGGCTGAGCACGAAAATGACAAAGACAATCAACAGAGAGGCTGGCAAGTACCGGATTTGGCGACAAAACCCCGTTTTTGGCTCAATTTCCATAGAAAACGTCGAAATTTGGGCAAAATGTAGCCAAATTCTAGGCTATCACCGACTCCCATTGGATCCCTTGGCCATATTTTGTTGTATCCTGTCAGGCTGAGCAAAGAAATGCCCAAGGGCTTCAAGCAATTCAGTGGTAAGTACCGATTTTTGCGACAAATGCACAGAAATGCTTAGAATTTGCTTGTAATGTCAATTCTGTGATTATTTCGACAAATTGGAGCCTTTCACCAAGATTTCTTGGAGCCTTTGGACATATTCTGTTGTAACCTGTCAGGCTGAGCACGAAAATGACAAAGACAGTCAACAGAGAGGCTGGCAAGTACCGGATTTGGCGACAAAACCCCGTTTTTGGCTCAATTTCCATAGAAAACGTCGAAATTTGGGCCAAATGTGGCCAAATTCGAGGATTTCACCGACTCCCATTGGATCCCTTGGCCATATTTAGTTGTATCGTGTCAAGCTGAGCAAAAAAATGCTCAAGGACATCAAGCAATTCAGTGGTAAGTACCGATTTTTGCGACAAATGCACAGAAATGCTTAGAATTTGCTTGTAATGTCAATTCTGTGATTATTTCGTCAAATTGGAGTCTTTCACCGAGATTTCTTGGAGCCTTTGGACATATTCTGTTGTAACCTATCAGGCTGAGCACGAAAATGACAAAGACAATCAACAGAGAGGCTGGCAAGTACCGGATTTGGCGACAAAAGCCCGTTTTTGGCTCAATTTCCATAGAAAACGTCGAAATTTGGGCCAAATGTGGCCAAATTCGAGGCTTTCACCAACTCCTCTTGGATCCCTTGGCCCTATTTTGTTGTATCCTGTCAGGCTGAGCACGAAAACGACAAAGACAGTCAACAGAGAGGCTGGCAAGTACCGGATTTGGCGACAAAACCCCGTTTTTGGCTCAATTTCCATAGAAAACGTCAAAATTTGGGCCAAATGTGGCCAAATTCGATACTTTCACCGACTCCCATTGGATCCCTTGGCCATATTTTGATGTATCCTGTCAGGCTGAGCAAAAAAATGCCCAAGGGGATCAAGCAATTCAGTGGTAAGTACCGATTTTTGCGACAAATGCACAGAAATGCTTAGAATTTGCTTGTAATGTCAATTCTGTGATTATTTCGTCAAATTGGAGCCTTTCACCGAGATTTCTTGGAGCCTTTGGACATATTCTGTTGTAACCTATCAGGCTGAGCACGAAAATGACAAAGACAATCAACAGAGAGTCTGGCAAGTTTCGGATTTGGCGACAAAAGCCCGTTTTTGGCTCAATTTCCATAGAAAACGTCGAAATTTGGGCAAAATGTGGCCAAATTCGAGGCTTTCACCAACTCCTCTTGGATCCCTTGGCCCTATTTTGTTGTATCCTGTCAGACTGAGAACGAAAACGACAAAGACAGTCAACAGAGAGGCTGGTAAGTACCGGATTTGGCGACAAAACCCCGTTTTTGGCTCAATTTCCATAGAAAACGTCGAAACTTGGGCCAAATGTGGCCAAATTCGAAGCTTTCACCGACTCCCATTGGATCCCTTGGCCATATTTTGTTGTATCTTGTCAGGCTGAGCAAAAAAATGCCCAAGGGCATCAAGCAATTCAGTGGTAAGTACGGATTTTTGCGACAAATGCACAGAAATGCTTAGAATTTGCTTGTAATGTCAATTCTGTGATTATTTCGTCAAATTGGAGCCTTTCACCGAAATTTCTTGGAGCCTTTGGACATATTCTGTTGTAACCTATCAGGCTGAGCTTGAAAATGACAAAGACAGTAAACAGAGAGGCTGGCAAGTACCGGATTTGGCGACAAAACCCCGTTTTTGGCTCAATTTCCATAGAAAACGTCGAAATTTGGGCCAAATGTGGCCAAATTCGACGATTTCACCGACTCCCATTGGATCCCTTGGCCATATTTTGTTGTATCGTGTCAAGCTGAGCAAAAAAATGCTCAAGGGCATCAAGCAATTCAGTGGTAAGTACCGATTTTTGCGACAAATGCACAGAAATGCTTAGAATTTGCTTGTAATGTCAATTCTGTGATTATTTCGTCAAATTGGAGTCTTTCACCGAGATTTCTTGGAGACTTTGGACATATTCTGTTGTAACCTATCAGGCTGAGCACGAAAATGACAAAGACAATCAACAAAGAGGCTGGCAAGTACCGGATTTGGCGACAAAACCCCGTTTTTGGCTCAATTTCCATAGAAAACGTCGAAATTTGGGCCAAATGTGGCCAAATTCGATGCTTTCACCGACTCCTCTTGGATCCCTTGGCCCTGTTTTGTTGTATCCTGTCAAGCTGAGCACGAAAACGACAAAGACAGTCAACAGAGAGGCTGGCAAGTACCGGATTTTTCGACAAAAGCCCGTTTTTGGCTCAATTTCCATAGAAAACGTCGAATTTTGGGCCAAATGTGGCCAAATTCGAAGCTTTCACCGACTCCCATTGGATCCCTTGGCCATATTTTGTTGTATCCTGTCAGGCTGAGCAAAAAAATACCCAAGGGCATCAAGCAATTCAGTGGTAAGTACCGATTTTTGCGACAAATGCACAGAAATGCTTAGAATTTGCTTGTAATGTCAATTCCGTGATTATTTCGTCAAATTGGAGCCTTTCACCGAGATTTCTTGGAGCCTTTGGACATATTCTGTTGTAACCTATCAGGCTGAGCACGAAAATGACAAAGACAATCAACAGAGAGGCTGGCAAGTACCGGATTCGGCGACAAAAGCCCGATTTTGGCTCAATTTCCATAGAAAACGTCGAAATTTGGGCCAAATGTGGCCAAATTCGAGGCTTTCACCGACTCCCATTGGATCCCTTGGCCATATTTTGTTGTATCCTGTCAGGCTGAGCAAAAAAATGCTCTAGGGCATCAAGCAATTCAGTGGTAAGTACCGATTTTTGCGACAAATGCACAGAAATGCTTAGAATTTGCTTGTAATGTCAATTCTGTGATTATTTCGTCAAATTGGAGCCTTTCACCGAGATTTCTTGGAGCCTTTGGACATATTCTGTTGTAACCTATCAGGCTGAGCACGAAAATGACAAAGACAATCAACAGAGAGGCTGGCAAGTACCGGATTTGGCGACAAAACCCCGTTTTTGGCTCAATTTCCATAGAAAACGTCGAAATTTGGGCCAAATGTGGCCAAATTCGAGGCTTTCACCAACTCCTCTTGGATCCCTTGGCCCTATTTTGTTGTATCCTGTCAGGCTGAGCACGAAAACGACAAAGACAGTCAACAGAGAGGCTGGCAAGTACCGGATTTGGCGACAAAACCCCGTTTTTGGCTCAATTTCCACAGAAAACGTCGAAATTTAGGCCAAATGTGGCCAAATTCGAGGCTTTCACCTACTCCTCTTGGATCCCTTGGCCCTATTTTGTTGTATCCTGTGAGGCTGAGCACGAAAACGACAAAGACAGTCAACAGAGAGGCTGGCAAGTACCGGATTTGGCGACAAAACCCCGTTTTTGTCTCAATTTCCAAAGAAAACGTCAAAATTTTGGCCAAATATGGCCAAATTCGAAGCTTTCACCGACTCCCATTGGATTCCTTGGCCATATTTTGTTGTATCCTGTCAGGCTGAGCAAAAAAATGCCCAAGGGCATCAAGCAATTTAGTGGTAAGTACCGATTTTTGCGACAAATGCACAGAAATGCTTAGAATTTGCTTGTAATGTCAATTCTGTGATTATTTCGTCAAATTGGAGCCTTTCACCGAGATTTCTTGGAGCCTTTGGACATATTCTGTTGTAACCTATCAAACTAAGCACGAAAATGACAAAGACAGTCAACAGAGAGGCTGGCAAGTACCGGATTTGGCGACAAAACCCCGTTTTTGGCTCAATTTCCATAGAAAACGTCGAAATTTGGGCCAAATGTGGCCAAATTCGAGGCTTTCACCAACTCCTCTTGGATCCATTGGCCATATTTTGTTGTATCCTGTCAGGATGAGCACGAAAACGACAAAGACAGTCAACAGAGAGGCTGGCAAGTACCGCATTTGGCGACAAAACCCCGTTTTTGGCTCAATTTCCATAGAAAACGTCGTAATTTGGACCAAATGTGGCCAAATTCGAGGTTTTCACCGACTCCCATTGGATCCCTTGGCCATATTTTGTTGTATCCTGTCAGGCTGAGCAAAGAAATGTCCAAGGGCATCAAGTAATTCAGTGGTAAGTACCGATTTTTGCGACAAATGCACAGAAATGCTTAGAATTTGCTTGTAATGTCAATTCCGTGATTATTTCGTCAAATTGGAGCCTTTCACCGAGATTTCTTGGAGCCTTTGGACATATTCTGTTGTAACCTATCAAGCTGAGCACGAAAATGACAAAGACAATCAACAGAGAGGCTGGCAAGTACCGGATTCGGCGACAAAACCCCGTTTTTGGCTCAATTTCCATAGAAAACGTCGAAATTTGGGCAAAATGTGGGCAAATTCGAGGCTTTCACCAACTCCTCTTGGATCCCTTGGCCCTATTTTGTTGTATCCTGTCAGGCTGAGCACGAAAACGACAAAGACAGTCAACAGAGAGGCTGGCAAGTACCGGATTTGGCGGTAAAACCCCGTTTTTGGCTCAATTTCCATAGAAAACGTCGAAATTTGGGCCAAATGTGGCCAAAATCGAGGCTTTCACCTACTCCTCTTGGATCCCTTGGCCCTATTTTGTTGTATCCTGTCAGGCTGAGCAAAAAAATGCCCAAGGGGATCAAGCAATTCAGTGGTAAGTACCGATTTTTGCGTCAAATGCACAGAAATGCTTAGAATTTGCTTGTAATGTCAATTCTGTGATTATTTCGTCAAATTGGAGCCTTTCACCGAGATTTCTTGGAGCCTTTGGACATATTCTGTTGTAACCTATCAGGCTGAGCACGAAAATGACAAAGACAGTCAACAGAGAGGCTGGCAAGTACCGGTTTTGGCGACAAAACCCCGTATTTGGCTCAATTTCCATAGAAAACGTCGAAAATTGGGCCAAATGTGGCCAAATTCGAGGATTTCACCGACTCCCATTGGATCCCTTGGCCATATTTTGTTGTATCCTGTCAGGCTGAGCAAAAAAATGCCCAAGGGCATCAAGCAATTCAGTGGTAAGTACCGATATTTGCGACAAATGCACAGAAATGCTTAGAATTTGCTTGTAATGTCAATTCTGTGATTATTTCGTCAAATTGGAGCCTTTCACCGAGATTTCTTGGAGCCTTTGGACATATTCTGTTGTAACCTATCAGGCTGAGCACGAAAATGACAAAGACAATCAACAGAGAGGCTGGCAAGTACCGGATTTGGCGACAAAACCCCGTTTTTGGCTCAATTTCCATAGAAAACGTCGAAATTTGGGCCAAATGTGGGCAAAATCGAGGCTTTCACCAACTCCTCTTGGATCCCTTGGCCCTATTTTGTTGAATCCTGTCACGCTGAGCACGAAAACGACAAAGACAGTCAACAGAGACGCTGGCAAGTACCGGATTTGGCGACAAAACCCCGTTTATGGCTCAATTTCCATAGAAAACGTCGAAATTTGGGACAAATGTGGCCAAACTCGAGGCTTTCACCGACTCCCATTGGATCCCCTGGCCATATTTTGATGTATCCTGTCAGGCTGAGCAAAAAAATGCCCAAGGGCATCAAGCAATTCAGTGGTAAGTACCGATTTTTGCAACAAATGCACAGAAATGCTTAGAATTTGCTTGTAATGTCAATTCCGTGAATATTTCGTCAAATTGGAGCCTTTCACCGAGATTTCTTGGTGCCTTTGGACATATTCTGTTGTAATCTATCAGGCTGAGCACGAAAATGACAAAGACAATCAACAGAGAGGCTGGCAAGTACCGGATTTGGCGACAAAACCCTGTTTTTGGCACAATTTCCATAGAAAACGTCGAAATTTTGGCCAAATGTGGCCAAATTCGAGGCTTTCACCAACTCCTCTTGGGTCCCTTGGCCCTATTTTGTTGTATCCTGTCAGGCTCAGCACGAAAACGACAAAGACAGTCAACAGAGAGGCTGGCAAGTACCGGATTTGGCGACAAAACCCCGTTTTTGGCACAATTTCCATAGAAAACGTCGAAATTTGGGCCAAATGTGGCCAAAATCGAGGCTTTCACCTACTCCTCTTGGATCCCTCGGCCATATTTTATTGTATCCTGTCAGGCTGAGCACGAAAACGACAAAGACAGTCAACAGAGAGGCTGGCAAGTACCGGAATTGGCGACAAAAGCCCGTTTTTGGCTCAAATTCCTTAGAAAACGTCGAATTTTGGGCCAAATGTGGCCAAATTCGAGACTTTCACCGACTCCCATTGGATCCCTTGGCCTTATTTTGTTGTATCTTGTCAGGCTGAGCAAAAAAATGCCCAAGGGCATCAAGCAATGCAGTGGTAAGTACCGATTTTTGCGACAAATGCACAGAAATGCTTAGAATTTGCTTGTAATGTCAATTCCGTGATTATTTCGTCAAATTGGAGCCTTTCACCAAGATTTCTTGGAGCCTTTGGACATATTCTGTTGTAACCTATCAGGCTGAGCACGAAAATGACAAAGAAATTCAACAGAGAGGCTGGCAAGTACCGGATTTGGCGACAAAACCCCGTTTTTGGCTCAATTTCCATAGAAAACGTCGAAATTTGGGCCAAATGTGGCCAAATTCGAGGATTTCACCGACTCCCATTGGATCCCTTGGCCATATTTTGTTGTATCCTGTCAGGCTGACTAAAAAAATGCCCAAGGGCATCAAGCAATTCAGTGGTAAGTACCGATATTTGCGACAAATGCACAGAAATGCTTAGAATTTGCTTGTAATGTCAATTCTGTGATTATTTCGTCAAATTGAAGCCTTTCACCGAAATTTCTTGGAGCCTTTGGACATATTCTGTTGTAACCTATTAGGCTGAGCACGAAAATGACAAAGACAATCAACAGAGAGGCTGGCAAGTACCGGATTTGGCGACAAAACCCCGTTTTTGGCTCAGTTTCCATAGAAAACGTCGAAATTTGGGCCAAATGTGGCCAAATTTGAAGCTTTCACCGACTCCCATTGGATCCGTTGGCCATAATTTGTTGTATCTTGTCAGGCTGAGCAAAAAAATGCCCAAGGGCATCAAGTAATTCAGTGGTAAGTACCGATTTTTGCGACAAATGCACAGAAATGCTTAGAATTTGCTTGTAATGTCAATTCCGTGATTATTTCGTCAAATTGGAGCCTTTCACCGAGATTTCTTGGAGCCTTTGGACATATTCTGTTGTAACCTATCAGACTGAGCACGAAAATGACAAAGACAATCAACAGAGAGGCTGGCAAGTACCGGATTTGGCGACAAAACCCCGTTTTTGGCTCAATTTCCATAGAAAACGTCGAAATTTGGGCCAAATGTGGCCAAATTCGAGGCTTTCACCAACTCCTCTTGGATCCCTTGGCCCTATTTTGTTGTATCCTGTCAGGCTGAGCACGAAAACGACAAAGACAGTCAACAGAGAGGCTGGCAAGTACCGGATTTGGCGACAAAAGCCCGTTTTTGGCTCAATTTCCATAGAAAACGTCGAAATTTGGGCCAAATGTGGCCAAATTCGAGGCTTTCACCGACTCCCTTTGGATCCGTTGGCCATATTTTGTTGTATCCTGTCAGGCTGAGCAAAAAAATGCCCAAGGGCATCAAGCAATTCAGTGGGAAGTACCGATTTTTGCGACAAATGCACAGAAATGCTTAGAATTTGCTTGTAATGTCACTTCTATGATTATTTCGTCAAATTGGAGCCTTTCACCGAGATTTCTTGGAGCCTTTGGACATATTCTGTTGTAACCTATCAGGCTGAGCACGAAAATGACAAAGACAATCAACAGAGAGGCTAGCAAGTACCGGATTTGGCGACAAAAGCCCGTTTTTGGCTCAATTTCCATAGAAAACGTCGAAATTTGGGCCAAATGTGGCCAAATTCGAGACTTTCACCAACTCCTCTTGGATCCCTTGGCCATATTTTGTTGTATCCTGTCAGGCTGAGCACGAAAACGACAAAGACAGTCAACAGAGAGGCTGGCAAGTACCGGATTTGGCGACAAAACCCCGTTTTTGGCTCAATTTCCATAGAAAACGTCGAAATTTGGGCCAAATGTGGCCAAATTCGAGGCTTTCACCTACTCCTCTTGAAACCCTTGGCCCTATTTTGTTGTATCCTGGGAGGCTGAGCACGAAAACGACAAAGACAGTTAACAGAGAGGCTGGCAAGTACCGGATTTGGCGACAAAACCCCGTTTTTGGCTCAATTTCCATAGAAAACGTCGAAATTTGGGCCAAATGTGGCCAAATTCGAAGCTTTCACCGACTCCCATTGGATCCCTTGGCCATATTTTGTTGTATCCTGTCAGGCTGAGCAAAAAAATGCCCAAGGGCATCAAGCAATTCAGTGGTAAGTACCGATTTTTGCGACAAATGCACAGAAATGCTTAGAATTTGCTTGTAATGTCAATTCTGTGATTATTTCGTCAAATTGGAGTCTTTCACCGAGATTTCTTGGAGCCTTTGGACATATTCTGTTGTAACCTATCAGGCTGAGCACGAAAATGACAAAGACAATCAACAGAGAGGCTGGCAAGTACCGGATTTGGCGACAAAACCCCGTTTTTGGCTCAATTTCCATAGAAAACGTCGAAATTTGGGCCAAATGTGGCCAAATTCGAGGCTTTCACCAACTCCTCTTGGATCCCTTGGCCCTATTTTGTTATATCCTGTCAGGCTGAGCACGAAAACGACAAAGACAGTCAACAGAGAGGCTTGCAAGTACCGTATTAGGCGACAAAACCCCGTTTTTGGCTCAATTTCCATAGAAAACGTCGAAATTTGGGCCAAATGTGGCCAAAATCGATACTTTCACCTTTTCCTCTTGGATCCCATGGCCCTATTTTGTTGTATCCTGTGAGGCTGAGCACGAAAACGACAAAGACAGTCAACAGAGAGGCTGGCAAGTACCGGATTTGGCGACAAAACCCCGTTTTTGGCTCAATTTCCAAAGAAAACGTCAAAATTTGTGCCAAATGTGGGCAAATTCGAAACTTTCACCGACTCCCATTGGATCCCTTGGCCCTATTTTGTTGTATCCTGTCAGGCTGAGCAAAAAAATGCCCAAGGGCATCAAGCAATTCAGTGGTAAGTACCGATTTTTGCGACAAATGCACAGAAATGCTTAGAATTTGCTTGTAATGTCAATTCTGTGATTATTTCGTCAAATTGGAGCCTTTCACCAAGATTTCTTGGAGCCTTTGGACATATTCTGTTGTAACCTATCAAGCTGAGCACGAAAATGACAAAGACAGTCAACAGAGAGGCTGGCAAGTACCGGATTTGGCGACAAAACCCCGTTTTTAGCACAATTTCCATAGAAAACGTCGAAATTTGGGCCAAATGTGGCCAAAATCGAGGCTTTCACCTACTCCTCTTGGATCCCTTGGCCCTATTTTGTTGTATCCTGTGAGGCTGAGCACGAAAACGACAAAGACAGTCAACAGAGAGGCTGGCAAGTACCGGATTTGGCGACAAAACCCCGTTTTTGGTTCAATTTCCATAGAAAACGTCAAAATTTGGGCCAAATGTGGCCAAATTCGAGGCTTTCACCGACTCCCATTGGATCCCTTGGACATATTTTCTTGTATCGTGTCAGGCTTAGCAAAAAAATGCGCAAGGGCATCAAGCAATTTAGTGGTAAGTACCGATTTTTGCGACAAATGCACAGAAATGCTTAGAATTTGCTTGTAATGTCAATTCTGTGATTATTTCGTCAAATTGGAGCCTTTTACCAAGATTTCTCGGAGCCTTTGGACATATTCTGTTGTAACCTATCAAGCTGAGCACGAAAATGACAAAGACAGTTAACAGAGAGGCTGGCAAGTACCGGATTTGACGACAAATATCCGTTTTTGGCTCAATTTCCATAGAAATCGTCAAAATTTGGGCCTAATGTGGCCAAATTCGAGGATTTCAACAACTCCCATTGGATCCCTTGGCCATATTTTGTTGTATCCTGTCAGGCTGAGCAAAAAAACGCCCAAGGGCATCAAGCAATTTAGTGGTAAGTACCGATTTTTGCGACAAATGCACAGAAATGCTTAGAATTTGCTTGAAATGTCAATTCTGTGATTATTTCGTCAAATTGGAGCCTTTCACCGAGATTTCTTGGAGCCTTTGGACATATTCTGTTGTAACCTATCAGGCTGAGCACGAAAATGACAAAGACAATCAACAGAGAGGCTGGCAAGTACCGGATTTGGCGACAAAACCCCGTTTTTGGCTCAATTTCCATAGAAAACGTCGAAATTTGGGCCTAATGTGAGCAAATTCGATGCTTTCACCAACTCCTCTTGGATCCCTTGGCCCTATTTTGTTGTATCCTGTGAGGCTGAGAACGAAAACGACAAAGACAGTCAACAGAGAGGCTGGCAAGTACCGGATTTGGCGACAAAACCCCGTTTTTGGCTCAATTTCCAAAGAAAACGTCAAAATTTGGGCCAAATGTGGCCAAATTCGAAGCTTTCACCGACTCCCATTGGATATCTTGGCCATATTTTGATGTATCCTGTCAGGCTAAGCAAAAAAATGCCCAAGGGCATCAAGCAATTCAGTGGTAAGTACCGATTTTTGCGACAAATGCACAAAATTGCTTAGAATTTGCTTGTAATGTCAATTCTGTGATTATTTCGTCAAATTGGAGCCTTTCACCGAGATTTCTTGGAGCCTTTGGACATATTCTGTTGTAACCTATCAGGCTGAGCACGAAAATGACAAAGACAATCAACAGAGAGGCTGGCAAGTACCGGATTTGGCGACAAAACCCCGTTTTTGGCTCAGTTTCCATAGAAAACGTCGAAATTTGGGCCAAATGTGGCCATATTCGAGGCTTTCACCAACTCCCATTGGATCCTTTGGCCATATTTTGTTGTATCCTGTCAGGCTGAGCAAAATAATGCCCAAGGGCATCAAGCAACTCAGTGGTAAGTACCGATTTTTGCGACAAATGCACAGAAATGCTTAGAATTTGCTTGTAATGTCAATTCTGTGATTATTTCGTCAAATTGGAGTCTTTCACCGAGATTTCATGGAGCCTTTGGACATATTCTGTTGTAACCTATCAGGCTGAGCACGAAAATGACAAAGACAATCAACAGAGAGGCTGGCAAGTACCGGATTTGGCGACAAAACCCCGTTTTTGGCTCAATTTCCATAGAAAACGTCGAAATTTGGGCCAAATGTGGCCAAATTCGAGGCTTTCACCAACTCCTCTTGGATCCCTTGGCCCTATTTTGTTGTATCCTGTCAGGCTGAGCACGAAAACGACAAAGACAGTCAACAGAGAGGCTGGCAAGTACCGGATTTGGCGACAAAACCCCGTTTTTGGCTCAATTTCCATAGAAAACGTCGAAATTTGGGCCAAATTTGGCCAAATTCGAGGCTTTCACCTACTCCTCTTGGATCCCTTGGCCCTATTTTGTTGTATCCTGTGAGGCTGAGCACGAAAACGACAAAGACAGTCAACAGAGAGGCTGGCAAATACCGGATTTGGCGACAAAACCCCGTTTTTGGCTCAATTTGCAAAGAGAACGTCAAAATTTGGGCCAAATGTGGCCAAATTCGAAGCTTTCACCGACTCCCATTGGATCCCTTCGCCATATTTTGTTGTATCCTGTCAGGTTGAGCAAAAAAATGCCCAAGGGCATCAAGCAATTCAGTGGTAAGTACCGATTTTTGCGACAAATGCACAAAATTGCTTAGAATTTGCTTGTAATGTCAATTCTGTGATTATTTCGTCAAATTGGAGCCTTTCACCGAGATTTCATGGAGCCTTTGGACATATTCTGTTGTAACCTATCAGGCTGAGCACGAAAATGACAAAGACAATCAACAGAGAGGCTGGCAAGTACCGGATTTGGCGACAAAAGCCCGTGTTTGGCTCAATTTCCATAGAAAACGTCGAAATTTGGGCCAAATGTGGCCAAAATCGAGGCTTTCACCTACTCCTCTTGGATCCCTTGGCCCTATTTTGTTGTATCCTGTGAGGCTGAGCACGAAAACGACAAAGACAGTCAACAGAGAGGCTGGCAAGTACCGGATTTGGCGACAAAACCCCGTTTTTGACTAAATTTCCAAAGAAAACGTCAAAATTTGGGCCAAATATGGCCAAATTCGAAGCTTTCACCGACTCCCATTGGATCCCTTGGCCATATTTTGTTGTATCCTGTCAGGCTGAGCAAAAAAATGCCCAAGGGCATCAAGCAATTCAGTGGTAAGTACCGATTTTTGCGACAAATGCACAGAAATGCTTAGAATTTGCTTGTAATGTCAATTCTGTGATTATTTCGTCAAATTGGAGCCTTTCACCACGATTTCTTGGAGCCTTTAGACATATTCTGTTGTAACCTATCAGGCTGAGCACGAAAATGACGAAGACAGTCAACAGAGAGGCTGGCAAGTACCGGATTTGGCGACAAAACCCCGTTTTTGGTTCAATTTCCATAGAAAACGTCAAAATTTGGGCCTAATGTGGCCAAATTCGAAACTTTCACCGACTCCCATTGGATCCCTTGGCCATATTTTGTTGTATCCTGTCAGGCTGAGCAAAAAAATGCCCAAGGGCATCAAGCAATTCAGTGGTAAGTACCGATTTTTGCGACAAATGCATAGAAATGCTTAGAATTTGCTTGTAATGTCAATTCTGTGATTATTTCATCAAATTGGAGCCTTTCACCGAGATTTCTTGGAGCCTTTGGACATATTCTGTTGTAACCTATCAGGCTGATCACGAAAATGACAAAGACAGTCAACAGAGAGGCTGGCAAGTACCGGATTTGGCGACAAAACCCCGCTTTTGGCTCATTTTCCATAGAAAACGTCGAAATTTGGGCCAAATGTGGCCAAAATCGAGGCTTTCACCTACTCCTCTTGGATCCCTTGGCCCTATTTTGTTGTATTTTGTCAGGCTGAGCACGAAAACGACAAAGACAGTCAACAGAGAGGCTGGCAAGTACCGGATTTGGCGACAAAAGCCCGTTTTTGGCTCAATTTCCATAGAAACCGTCGAATTTAGGGCCAAATTAGGCCAAATTCGATACTTTCACCGACTCCCATTGGATCCCTTGGCCATATTTTGTTGTATCCTGTCAGGCTGAGCAAAAAAATGCCCAAGGGCATCAAGCAATTCAGTGGTAAGTACCGATTTTTGCGACAAATGCACAGAAATGCTTAGAATTTGCTTGTAATGTCAATTCTGTGATTATTTCGTCAAATTGGAGCCTTTCACCACGATTTCTTGGAGCATTTGGACATATTCTGTTGTAACCTATCAGGCTGAGCACGAAAATGACAAAGACAGTCAACAGAGAGGCTGGCAAGTACCGGATTTGGCGACAAATCCCCGTTTTTGGCTCAATTTCCATAGAAAACGTCGAAATTTGGGCCAAATGTGGCCAAATTCGAGGCTTTCACCGACTCCCATTGGATCCCTTGGCCATATTTTGTTGTATCCTGTCAGGCTGAGACAAAAAATGCCCAAGGGCATCAAGCATTTCAGTGGTAAGTACCGATTTTTGCGACAAATGCACAGAAATGCTTAGAATTTGCTTGTAATGTCAATTCTGTGATTATTTCGTCAAATTGGAGCCTTTCACCAAGATTTCTTGGAGCCTTTGGACATATTCTGTTGTAACCTATCAGGTTGAGCACGAAAATGACAAAGACAATCAACAGAGAGGCTGGCAAGTACCGGATTTGGCGACAAAAGCCCGATTTTGGCTCAATTTCCATAGAAAACGTCGAAATTTGGGCCAAATGTGGCCAAATTCGAGGCTTTCACCAACTCCTCTTGGATCCCTTGGCCCTATTTTGTTGTATCCTGTCAGGCTGAGCACGAAAACGACAAAGACAGTCAACCGAGAGGCTGGCAAGTACCGGATTTGGCGACAAAACCCCGTTTTTTGTTCAATTTCCATAGAAAACGTCGAAATTTGGGCCAAATGTGGCCAAATTCGAGGCTTTCACCTACTCCTCTTGGATCCCTTGGCCCTATTTTGTTGTATCCTGTGAGGCTGAGCACGAAAACGACAAAGACAGTCAACAGAGAGGCTGGCAAGTACCGGATTTGGCGACAAAATCCCGTTTTTTGCTCAATTTCCATAGAAAACGTCAAAATTTGGGCCAAATATGGCCAAATTCGAAGCTTTCACCGAATCCCATTGGATCCCTTGGCCATATTTTGTTGTATCCTGTCAGGCTGAGCAAAAAAATGCCCAAGGGCATCAAGCAATTCAGTGGTAAGCACCGATATTTGCGACAAATGCACAGAAATGCTTAGAATTTGCTTGTAATGTCAATTCTGTGGTTATTTCGTCAAATTGGAGCCTTTCACCGAGATTTCTTGGAGCCTTTGGACATATTCTGTTGTAACCTATCAGGCTGAGCACGAAAATGACAAAGACAATCATCAGAGAGGCTGGCAAGTACCGGATTTGGCGACAAAACCCCGTTTTTGGCTCAATTTCCATAGAAAACGTCGAAATTTGGGCCAAATGTGGCCAAAATCGAGACTTTCACCTACTCCTCTTGGATCCCTTGGCCCTATTTTGTTGTATCCTGTGAGGCTGAGCACGAAAACGACAAAGACAGTCAACAGAGAGGCTGGCAAGTACCGGATTTGGCGACAAAACCCCGTTTTTGGTTCAATTTCCATTGAAAACGTCAAAATTTGGGCCAAATGTGGCCAAGTTCGAGGCTTTCAACGACTCCCATTGTATCCCTTGGCCATATTTTGTTGTATCCTGTCAGGCTGAGAAATAAAATGCCCAAGGGCATCAAGCAATTCAGTGGTAAGTACCGATATATGCGACAAATGCACAGAAACGCTTAGAATTTGCTTGTAATGTCAATTCTGTGATTATTTCGTCAAATTGGAGTCTTTCACCGAGATTTCTTGGAGCCTTTGGACATATTCTGTTGTAACCTATCAGGCTGAGCACGAAAATGACAAAGACAATCAACAGAGAGGCTGGCAAGTACCGGATTTGGCGACAAAACCCCGTTTTTGGCTCAATTTCCATAGAAAACGTCGAAATTTGGGCCAAATGTGGGCAAATTCGAGGCTTTCACCGACTCCTCTTGGATCCCTTGGCCCTATTTTGTTGTATCCTGTCAAGCTGAGCACGAAAACGACAAAGACAGTCAACAGAGAGGCTGGCAAGTACCGGATTTGGCGACAAAACCCCGTTTTTGGCTCAATTTCCATAGAAAACGTCGAAATTTGGGCCAAATGTGGCCAAATTCTAGGCTTTCACCTACTCCTCTTGGATCCCTTGGCCCTATTTTGTTGTATCCTGTGAGGCTGAATACGAAAACGACAAAGACAGTCAACAGAGAGGCTGGCAAGTACCGGATTTGGCGACAAAACCCCGTTTTTGGCTCAATTTCCAAAGAAAACGTCAAAATATTGGCCAAATGTGGCCAAATTCGAAGCTTTCACCGACTCCCATTGGATCCCTTGGCCATATTTTGTTGTATCCTGACAGGCTGAGCAAAAAAATGCCCAAGGGCATCAAGCAATTCAGTGGTAAGTACCGATTTTTGCGACAAATGCACAGAAATGCTTAGAATTTGCTTGTAATGTCAATTCTGTGATTATTTCGTCAAATTGGAGCCTTTCACCGAGATTTCTTGGAGCCTTTGGACATATTCTGTTGTAACCTATCAGGCTGAGCACGAAAATGACAAAGACAATCAACAGAGAAGCTGGCAAGTACCGGATTTGGCGACAAATGCCCGTTTTTGGCTCAATTTCCATAGAAAACGTCGAAATTTGGGCCAAATGTGGCCAAATTAGAAGCTTTCACCGACTCCTCTTGGATCCCTTGGCTTTATTTTGTTGTATCCTGTCAGACTGAGCCCGAAAACGACAAAGACAGTCAACAG
This sequence comes from Hydra viridissima, assembly GCF_058129835.1. NCBI lineage: Eukaryota > Metazoa > Cnidaria > Hydrozoa > Anthoathecata > Hydridae > Hydra > Hydra viridissima. The sequence goes on along the minus strand of NW_028324308.1, from coordinate 9,649,307 downwards.
AGAGGCTGGCAAGTACCGGATTTGGCGACAAAACCCCGTTTTTGGCTCAATTTCCATAGAAAACGTCGAAATTTGGGCCAAATGTGGCCAAATTCGAAGCTTTCACCAACTCCCATTGGATCCCTTGGCCATATTTTGATGTATCCTGTCATGCTGAGCAAAAAAATGCCCAAGGGCATCAAGCAATTCAGTGGTAAGTACCGATTTTTGCGACAAATGCACAGAAATGCTTAGAATTTGCTTGTTATGTCAGTTCCGTGATTATTTCGTCAAATTGGAGCCTTTCACCGAGATTTCTTGGAGCCTTTAGACATATTCTGTTGTAACCTATCAGGCTGAGCACGAAAATGACAAAGACAATCAACAGAGAGGCTGACAAGTACCGGATTTGGCGACAAAAGCCCGTTTTTGGCTCAATTTCCATAGAAAACGTCGAAATTTGGGCCAAATGTGGCCAAATTCGAGACTTTCACCGACTCCCATTGGATCCCTTGGCCATATTTTGTTTTATTCTGTCAGGCTGAGCAAAAAAATGCCCAAGGGCATCAAGCAATTCAGTGGTAAGTACGGATTTTTGCGACAAATGCACAGAAATGCTTAGAATTTGCTTGTAATGTCAATTCTGTGATTATTTCGTCAAATTGGAGCCTTTCACCAAGATTTCTTGGAGCCTTTGGACATATTCTGTTGTAACCAATCAGGCTGAGCACGAAAATGACAAAGACAGTCAACAGAGAGGCTGGCAAGTACCGGATTTGGCGACAAAACCCCGTTTTTAACTCAATTTCCATAGAAAACGTCGAAATTTGGGCCAAATGTGGCCAAATTCGAGACTTTCACCGACTCCTATTGGATCCCTTGGCCATATTTTGTTGTATCCTGTCAGGCTGAGCAAAAAAATGCCCAAGGGCATCAAGCAATTTAGTGGTAAGTACCGATTTTTGCGACAAATGCACAGAAATGCTTAGAATTTGCTTGTAATGTCAATTCTGTGATTATTTCGTCAAATTGGAGCCTTTCACCGAGATTTATTATAGCCTTTGGACATATTCTGTTGTAACCTATCAGGCTGAGCACTAAAATGACAAAGACAGTCAACAGAGAGGCTGGCAAGTACCGGATTTGGCGACAAAACCCCGTTTTTGGCTCAATTTCCATAGAAAACGTCGAAATTTGGGCCAAATGTGGCCAAATTCGAGGCTTTCACCAACTCCTCTTGGATCCCTTGGCCCTATTTGGTTGTATCCTGTCAGGCTGAGCACGAAAACGACAAAGACAGTCAACAGAGAGGCTGGCAAGTACCGGATTTGGCGACAAAACCCCGTTTTTGGCTCAATCTCCATAGAAAACGTCGAATTTTGGACCAAATTTGGCCAAATTCGAGGCTTTCACCAACTCCCATTGGATCCCTTAGCCATATTTTGTTGTATCCTGTCAGGCTGAGCAAAGAAATGCCCAAGGGCATCAAGTAATTCAGTGGTAAGTACCGATTTTTGCGAGAAATGCACAGAAATGCTTAGAATTTGCTTGTAATGTCAATTCCGTGATTATTTTGTCAAATTGGAGCCTTTCACCGAGATTTCTTGGACCCTTTGGACATATTCTGTTGTAACCTATCAGGCTGAGCATGAAAATGAAAAAGACAATCAACAGAGAGGCTGGCAAGTACCGGATTTGGCGACAAAACCCTGTTTTTGGCAAAATTTCTGTAAAAAACGTCGAAATTTGGGCCAAATGTGGCCAAATTCGAAGCTTTCACCGACTCCTCTTGGATCCCGTGGCCCTATTTTGTTGTATCCTGTCTGATTGAGCACGAAAACGACAAAGACAGTCAACAGAGACGCTGGCAAGTACCGGATTTGGCGACAAAACCCCGTTTTTGGCTCAATTTCCATAGAAAACGTCGAAATTTGGGACAAATGTGGCCAAATTCGAGGCTTTCACCAACTCCCATTGGATCCCTTGGCCTTATTTTGTTGTATCCTGTCAGGCTGAGCAAAAAAATGCCCAAGGGCATCAAGCAATTCAGTGGAAAGTACCGATTTTTGCAACAAATGCACAGAAATGCTTAGAATTTGCTTGTACTGTCAGTTCCGTAAATATTTCGTCAAATTGGAGCCTTTCACCGAGATTTCTTGGAGCCTTTGGACATATTCTGTTGTAACCTATCAGGCTGAGCACGAAAAGGACAAAGACAAACAACAGAGAGGCTGGCAAGTACCGGATTTGGCGACAAAACCCCGTTTTTGGCACAATTTCCATAGAAAACGTCGAAATTTTGGCCAAATGTGGCCAAGTTCGAGGCTTTCACCGACTCCCATTGGATCCCTTGGCCATATTTTGTTGTATCGTGTCAAGCTGAGCAAAAAAATGCTCAAGGGCATCAAGCAATTCAGTGGTAAGTACCGATTTTTGGGACAAATGCACAGAAATGCTTAGAATTTGCTTGTAATGTCAATTCTGTGAGTATTTCGTCAAATTGGAGCCTTTCACCGAGATTTCTTGGAGCCTTTGGACATATTCTGTTGTAACCTATCAGGCTGAGCACGAAAATGACAAAGACAATCAACAGAGAGGCTGGCAAGTACCGGATTTGGCGACAAAACCCCGTTTTTGGCTCAATTTCCATAGAAAACGTCGAAATTTGGGCCAAATGTGGCCAAATTCGAGGCTTTCACCAACTCCTCTTGGATCCCTTGGCCCTATTTTGTTGTATCCTGTCAGGCTGAGCACGAAAACGACAAAGACAGTCAACAGAGAGGCTGGCAAGTACCGGATTTGGCGACAAAACCCTGTTTTTGGCTATATTTCCATAAAAAACGTCGAAATTTGGGCCAAATGTGGCCAAATTCGAGGATTTCACCGACTCCCATTGAATCCCTTGGCCATATTTTGTTGTATCTTGTCAGGCTGAGCAAAAAAATGCCCAAGGGCATCAAGCAATTCAGTGGTAAGTACCGATTTTTGCGACAAATGCACAGAAATGCTTAGAATTTGCTTATAATGTCAATTCCGTGATTATTTCGTCAAATTGGAGCCTTTCACCGAGATTTCTTGGAGCCTTTGGACATATTCTGTTGTAACCTATCAGGCTGAGCACGAAAACGACAAAGACAATCAACAGAGAGGCTGGCAAGTACCGGATTTGGCGACAAAACCCCGTTTTTGGCTCAATTTCCATAGAAAACGTCGAAATTTGGGCCAAATGTGGCCAAATTCGAGGCTTTCACCGACTCCTCTTGGATCCCTTGGCCCTATTTTGTTGTATCCTGTCAGGCTGAGCACGAAAACGACAAAGACAGTCAACAGAGAGGCTGGCAAGTACCGGATTTGGCGACAAAAGCCCGTTTTTGGCTCAATTTCCATAGAAAACGTCGAATTTTGGGCCAAATGTGGCCAAATTCGAGGCTTTCACCGACTCCCATTGGATCCCTTGGCCATATTTTGTTGTATCCTGTCACGCTGAGCAAAAAAATGCCCAAGGGCATCAAGCAATTCAGTGGTAAGTACCGATTTTTGCGACAAATGCACAGAAATGCTTAGAATTTGCTTGTAATGTCAATTCTGTGATTATTTCGTCAAATTGGAGTCTTTCACCGAGATTTCTTGGAGCCTTTGGACATATTCTGTTGTAACCTATCAGGCTGCGCACGATAATGACAAAGACAATCAACAGAAAAGCTGGCAAGTACCGGATTTGGCGACAAAAGCCCGTTTTTGTCTCAATTTCCATAGAAAACGTCGAAATTTGGGCCAAATATGGCCAACTTTGAAGCTTTCACCAACTCCTCTTGGATCCCTTGGCCCTATTTTGTTGTATCCTGTCAGGCTGAGCACGAAAACGACAAAGACAGTCAACAGAGAGGCTGGAAAGTACCGGATTTGGCGACAAAACCCCGTTTTTGGCTCAATTTCCAAAGAAAACGTCAAAATTTGGGCCAAATGTGGCCAAATTCGAGATTTTCACCGACTCCCATTGGATCCCTTGGCCATATTTTGTTGTATCCTGTCAGGCTGAGCAAAAAAATGTCCAAGGGCATCAAGCAATTCAGTGGTAAGTACCAATTTTTGCGACAAATGCACAGAAATGCTTAGAATTTGCTTGTATTGTCAATTCTGTGATTATTTCGTCAAATTGGAGCCTTTCACCGAGATTTCTTGGAGCCTTTGGACATATTCTGTTGTAACCTATCAGGCTGAGCACGAAAATGACAAAGACAATCAACAGAGAGGCTGGCAAGTACCGGATTTGGCGACAAAACCCCGTTTTTGGCTCAATTTCCATAGAAAACGTCGAAATTTGGGCCAAATGTGGCCAAATTCGAGGCTTTCACCGACTCCTTTTGGATCCCTTGGCCCTATTTTGTTGTATCCTGTCAGGCTGAGCACGAAAACGACAAAGACAGTCAACAGAGAGGCTGGAAAGTACCGGATTTGGCGACAAAACCCCGTTTTTGGCTTAATTTCCAAAGAAAACGTCAAAATTTGGGCCAAATGTGGCCAAATTCGAAGCTTTCACCAACTCCCATTGGATCCCTCGGCCATATTTTGTTGTATCCTGTCAGCCTGAGCAAAAAATTGCACAAGGGCATCAAGCAATTCAGTGGTAAGTACCGATTTTTGCGACAAATGCACAGAAATGCTTAGAATTTGCTTGTAATGTCAATTCTGTGATTATTTCGTCAAATTGGAGCCTTTCACCGAGATTTCTTGGAGCCTTTGGACATATTCTGTTGTAACCTATCACGCTGAGCACGAAAATGACAAAGACAGTCAACAGAGAGGCTGGCAAGTACCGGATTTGGCGACAAAACCCCGTTTTTGGCTCAATTTCCAAAGAAAACGTCAAAATTTGAGCCAAATGTGGCTAAATTCGAAGCTTTCACCGACTCCCATTGGATCCCTTGGCCATATTTTGTTGTATCCTGTCAGGCTGAGCAAAAAAATGCCCAAGGGCATCAAGCAATTCAGTGGTAAGTACCGATTTTTGCGACAAATGCACAGAAATGCTAAGAATTTGTTTGTAATGTCAATTCCGTGATTATTTCGTCAAATTGGAGCCTTTCACCGAGATTTCTTGTAGCCTTTGGACATACTCTGTTGTAACCTATCAGGCTGAGCACGAAAATGACAAAGAAAATCAACAGAGAGGCTGGCAAGTACCGGATTCGGCGACAAAACCCCGTTTTTGGCTCAATTTCCAAAGAAAACGTCAAAATTTGGGCCAAATGTGGCCATATTCGAAGCTTTCACCGACTCCCATTGAATCCCTTGGCCATATTTTGTTGTATCCTGTCAGGCTGAGCAAAAAAATGCCCAAGGGCATCAAGCAATTCAGTGGTAAGTACCGATTTTTGCGACAAATGCACAGAAATGCTTAGAATTTGCTTGTAATGTCAATTCTGTGATTATTTCGTCAAATTGGAGCCTTTCACCGAGATTTCTTGGAGCCTTTGGACATATTCTGTTGTAACCTATCAGGCTGAGCACGAAAATGACAAAGACAATCAACAGAGAGGCTGGCAAGTACCGGATTTGGCGACAAAACCCCGTTTTTGGCTCAATTTCCATAGAAAACGTCAAAATTTGGGCCAAATGTGGCCAAATTTGAGGCTTTCACCAACTCCTCTTGGATCCCTTGGCCCTATTTTGTTGTATCCTGTCAGGTTGAGCACGAAAACGACAAAGACAGTCAACAGAGAGGCTGTAAAATACCGGATATGGCGACAAAATCCCGTTTTTGGCTCAATTTCCATAGAAAACGTCGAAATTTGGGCCAAATGTGGCGAAATTCGAGGCTTTCACCGACTCCCATTGGATCCCTTGGCCATATTTTGTTGTATCCTGTCAGACTGAGCAAAAAAATGCCCAAGGGCATCAAGCAATTCAGTGGTAAGTACCGATATTTGCGACAAATGCACAGAAATGCTTAGAATTTGCTTGTAATGTCAATTCTGTGATTATTTCGTCAAATTGGAGCCTTTCACCGAGATTTCTTGGAGCCTTTGGACATATTCTGTTGTAACCTATCAGGCTGAGCACGAAAATGACAAAGACAATCAAAAAAGAGGCTGGCAAGTACCGGATTTGGCGACAAAACCCCGTTTTTGGTTCAATTTCCATAGAAAACGTCAAAATTTGGCCAAATGTGGCCAAATTCGACGGTTTTACCGACTCCCATTGAATCCCTTGGCCATATTTTGTTGTATCATGTCAGGCTGAGCAAAAAAATGCCCAAGGGCATCAAGTAATTTAGTGGTAAGTACCGATTTTTGCGACAAATGCACAGAAATTCTTATAATTTGCTTGTAATGTCAATTCCGTGATAATTTCGTCAAATTGGAGCCTTTCACCGGGATTTCTTGGAGCCTTTGGACATATTCTGTTGTAACCTATCAGGCTGAGCACGAAAATGACAAAGACAATCATTAGAGAGGCTGGCAAGTACCGGATTTGGCGACAAAACCCCGTTTTTGGCTCAATTTCCATAGAAAACGTCGAAATTTGGGCCAAATGTGGCCAAATTCGAGGCTTTCACTGACTCCTCTTGGATCCCTTGGCCCTATTTTGTTGTATCCTGTCAGGCTGAGCACGAAATCGACAAAGACAGTCAACAGAGAGGCTGGCAAGTACCGGATTTGGCGACAAAAGCCTGTTTTTGGCTCAATTTCCATAGAAAACGTCGAAATTTGGGCCAAATGTGGCCAAATTCGAGGCTTTCACCGCTTCCGATTGATCCCTTGGCCATATTTTGTTGTATCCTGTCAGGCTGAGCAAAAAAATGCCCAAGGGCATCAAGCAATTCAGTTGTAAGTACCGATTTTTGAGACAAATGCACAGAAATGCTTTAAATTTGCTTGTAATGTCAATTCCGTGATTATTTCGTCAAATTGGAGCCTTTCACCGAGATTTCTTGGAGCCTTTGGACATATTCTGTTGTAACCTATCAGTCTGAGCACGAAAATGACAAAGACAATCAACAGAGAGGCTGGCAAGTACCGGATTCGGCGAGAAAACCCCGTTTTTGGCTCAATTTCCATAGAAAACGTCGATATTTGGGCCAAATGTGGCCAAATTTGAGGCTTTCACCTACTCCTCTTAGATCCCTTGGCCCTATTTTGTTGTATCCTGTCAGGCTGAGCTCGAAAACGACAAATACAGTCAACAGAGAGGCTGGCAAGTACCGGATTTGGGGACAAAACCCCGTTTTTGGCTCAATTTCCAAAGAAAACTTCAAATTTTGGGCCAAATGTGGCCAAATTCGAAACTTTCACCGACTCCCATTGGATTCTTTGGCCATATTTTGTTGTATCCTGTCAGGCTGAGCAAAAAAATGTCCAAGGGCATCAAGCAATTCAATGGTAAGTACCGATTTTTTACGACAAATGCACAGAAATGCTTAGAATTTGCTTGTAATGTCAATTCTGTGATTATATCGTCAAATTGGAGTCTTTCACCGAGATTTCTTGGAGCCTTTGGACATATTTTGTTGTGACCTATCAGGCTGAGCACGAAAATGACAAAGACAATCAACAGATAGGCTGGCAAGTACCGGATTGGGCCACAAAACCCCGTTTTTGGCTCAATTTATATAGAAAACGTCGAAATTTGGGCCAAATTTGGGTAAATTCGAGGCTTTCACCAACTCCTCTTGGATCCCTTGGCCCTATTTTGTTGTATCCTGTCAGGCTGAGCACGAAAACGACAAAGACAGTCAACAGAGAAGCTGGCAAGTACCGGATTTGGCGACAAAACCCCGTTTTTGGCTCAATTTCCATAGAAAACGTCGAAATTTGGGCCAAATGTGGCCAAATTCGAGGCTTTCACCAACTCCTCTTGGATCCCTTGGCCCTATTTTGTTGTATCCTGTCAGGCTGAGCACGAAAACGACAAAGACAGTCAACAGAGAGGCTGGCAAGTACCGGATTTGGCGACAAAACCCCGTTTTTAGCTCAATTTCCATAGAAAACGTCGAAATTTGGGCCAAATGTGGCCAAATTCGAGGCTTTCACCTACTCCTCTTGGATCCCTTGGCCCTATTTTGTTGTATCCTGTGAGGCTGAGCACGAAAATGAGAAAGACAGTCAACAGAGAGGCTGGCAAGTACCGGATTTGGCGACAAAACCCCGTTTTTGGCTCAATTTCCATAGAAAACGTCGAAATTTGGGACAAATGTGGCCAAATTTGAGGCTTTCACCAACTCCCATTGGATCCCCTGGCCATATTTTGATGTATCCTGTCAGGCTGAGCAAAAAAATGCCCAAGGGCATCAAGCAATTCAGTGGTAAGTACCGATTTTTGCAACAAATGCACAGAAATGCTTAGAATTTCCTTGTAATGTCAGTTCCGTGAATATTTCGTCAAATTGGAGCCTTTCACCGAGATTTCTTGGAGCCTTTGAACATATTCTGTTGTAACCTATCAAGCTGAGCACGAAAATGACAAAGACAATCAACAGAGAGGCTGGCAAGTACCGGATTTGGCGACAAAACCCTGTTTTTGGCACAATTTCCATAGAAAACGTCGAAATTTTGGCCAAATGTGGCCAAATTCGAGGCTTTAACCGACTCCCATTGGATCCCTTGGCCATATTTTGTAGTATCGTTTCAAGCTGAGCAAAAAAATGCCCAAGGGCATCAAGCAATTCAGTGGTAAGTACCGATTTTTGCGACAAATGCACAGAAATGCTTAGAATTTGCTTGTAATGTCAATTCTGTGATTATTTCGTCAAATTGGAGCCTTTCACCGTGACTTCTTGGAGCCTTTGGACATATTCTGTTGTAACCTATCAGGCTGAGCACGAAAATGACAAAGACAGTCAACAGAGAGGCTTGCAAGTACCGGATTTGGCGACAAAACCCCGTTTTTGGCTCAATTTCCAATGAAAACGTCAAAATTTGGGCAAAATGTGGCCAAATTCGAAACTTTCACTGACTCCCATTGGATCCCTTGGCCCTATTTTGATGTATCCTGTCAGGCTGAGCAAAAAAATGCCCAAGGGCATCAAGCAATTCAGTGGTAAGTACCGATTTTTGCGACAAATGCACAGAAATGCTTAGAATTTGCTTGTAAAGTCAATTCTGTGATTATTTCGTCAAATTGGAGCCTTTCACCGAGATTTCTTGGAGCCTTTGGACATATTCTGTTGTAACCTATCAGGTTGAGCACGAAAATGACAAAGACAATCAACAGAGAGGCTGGCAAGTACCGAATTTGGCGACAAAACCCCGTTTTTGGCTCAATTTCCATAGAAAACGTCGAAATTTGGGCCAAATGTGGCCAAATTCGAGGATTTCACCGACTGCCATTGGATCCCTTGGCCATATTTTGTTGTATCCTGTCAGGCTGAGCAAAAAAATGCACAAGGGCATCAAGCAATTCAGTGGTAAGTACCGATTTTTGCGACAAATGCACAGAAATGCTTAGAATTTGCTTGTAATGTCAATTCTGTGATTATTTCGTCAAATTGGAGCCTTTCACCGTGACTTCTTGGAGCCTTTGGACATATTCTGTTGTAACCTATCAGGCTGAGCACGAAAATGACAAAGAAAATCAACAGAGAGGCTGGCAAGTACCGGATATGGCGACAAAACCCCGTTTTTGGCTCAATTTCCATAGAAAACGTCGAATTTTGGGCCAAATGTGGCCTAATTCGAGGCTTTCACCGACTCCTCTTGGATCCCTAGGCCCTATTTTGTTGTATCCTGTCAGGCTGAGCACGAAAACGACAAAGACAGTCAACAGAGAGGCTGGCAAGTACCGGATTTGGCGACAAAACCCCGTTTTTGGCACAATTTACATAGAAAACGTCGAAATTTGGGCCAAATGTGGCCAAAATCGAGGCTTTCACCTACTCCTCTTAGATCCCTTGGCCCTATTTTATTTTATCCTGTGAGGCTGAGCACGAAAACGACAAAGACAGTCAACAGAGAGGCTGGCAAGTACCGGATTTGGCGACAAAACCCCGTTTTTGGCTTAATTTCCATAGAAAACGTCAAAATTTGGGCCAAATGTGGCCAAATTCGAGGCTTTCACCGACTCCCATTGGATCCCTTGGCCATATTTTGTTGTATCCTGTCAGGCTGAGCAATAAAATGCCCAAGGGCATCAAGCAATTCAGTGGTAAGTACCGATATTTGCGACAAATGCACAGAAATGCTTAGAATTTGCTTGTAATGTCAATTCTGTGATTATTTCGTCAAATTGGAGCCTTTCACCGAGATTTCGTGGAGCATTTGGACATATTCTGTTGTAACCTATCAGGCTGAGCACGAAAATGACAAAGACAATCAACAGAGAGGCTGGCAAGTACTGGATTTGGCGACAAAACCCCGTTTTTGGTTCAATTTCCATAGAAAACGTCGAAATTTGGGCCAAATGTGGCCAAATTCGAGGCTTTCACCGACTCCCATTGGATCCCTTGGCCCTATTTTGTTGTATCCTGTCAGACTGGGCAAAAAAATGCTCAAGGGCATCAAGTAATTTAGTGGTAAGTACCGATTTTTGCGACAAATGCACAGAAATTCTTAGAATTTGCTTGTAATGTCAATTCCGTGATAATTTCGTCATATTCGAGCCTTTCATTGAGATTTCTTGGAGTCTTTGGACATATTCTGTTGTAACCTATCAGGCTGAGCACGAAAATGACAAAGACAATCAACAGAGAGGCTGGCAAGTACCGGATTTGGCGACAAAACCCCGTTTTTGGTTCAATTTCCATAGAAAACGTCAAAATTTGGGCCAAATGTCGCCAAATTCGAGGGTTTCACCGACTCCCATTGGATCCCTTGGCCATATTTTGTTGTATCCTGTCAAGCTGAGCAAAAAAATGTCCAAGGGCATCAAGCAATTCAGTGGTAAGTACCGATTTTTGCGACAAATGCACAGAAATGCTTAGAATTTGCTTGTAATGTCAATTCTGTGATTATTTCGTCAAATTGGAGTCTTTCACCGAGATTTCTTGGAGCCTTTGGACATATTCTGTTGTAACCTATCAGGCTGAGCACGAAAATGACAAAGACAATCAATAGAGAGGCTGGCATGTACCGGATTTGGCGACAAAACCCCGTTTTTGGCTCAATTTCCGTAAAAAACGTCAAAATTTGGGCCAAATGTGGCCAAATTCGAGGCTTTCACCAACTCCTCTTGAATCCCTAGGCCCTATTTTGTTCTATCCTGTCAGGCTGAGCACGAAAACGACAAAGACAGTCAACAGAGAGGCTGGCAAGTACCGGATTTGGCGACAAAACCCCGTTTTTGGCACAATTTCCATAGAAAACGTCGAAATTTGGGCCAAATGTGGCCAAAATCGAGGCTTTCACCTACTCCTTTTGGATCCCTTCGCCCTATTTTGTTGTATCCTGTGAGGCTGAGCACGAAAACGACAAAGACAGTCAACAGAGAGGCTGGCAAGTACCGGATTTTGCGACAAAACCCCGTTTTTGGTTCAATTTCCATAGAAAACGTCAAAATTTGGGCCAAATGTGGCCAAATTCGATTCTTTCACCGACTCCCATTGGATCCCTTAACCATATTTTGTTGTATCGTGTCAGGCTGAGCAAAGAAATGCCCAAGGGCATCAAGCAATTTAGTGGTAAGTACCGATTTTTGCGACAAATGCACAGAAATGCTTAGAATTTGCTTATAATGTCAATTCTGTGATTATTTCGTCAAATGGGAGCCTTTCACCGAGATTTCTTGGAGCCTTTGGACATATTCTGTTGTAACCTATCAGGCTGAGCACGAAAATGACAAAGACAGTCAACAGAGAGGCTGGCAAGTACCGGATTTGGCGACAAAACCCCGTTTTTGGCTCAATTTCCATAGAAAAAGTCGAAATGTGGGCCAAATGTGGCCAAATTCGAGGCTTTCACCAACTCCTCTTGGATCCCTTGGCCCTATTCTGTTGTAACCTATCAGGCTGAGCACGAAAATGACAAAGACAGTCAACAGAGAGGCTGGCAAGTACCGGATTTGGCGACAAAACCCCGTTTTTGGCTCAATTTCCAAAGAAAACGTCAAAATTTGGGCCAAATGTTGCAAAAATCGAAGCTTTCACCGACTCCCATTGGATCCCTTGGCCATATTTTGATGTATCCTGTCAGGCTGAGCAAAAAAATGCCCAAGGGCATCAAGCAATTCAGTGGTAAGTTCCGATTTTTGCGACAAATGCTAAGAAATGCTTAGAATTTGCTTGTAATGTCAATTCTGTGATTATTTCGTCAAATTGGAGCCTTTCACCGAGATATCTTGGAGCCTTTGGACATATTCTGTTGTAACCTATCAGGCTGAGCACGAAAATGACAAAGACAATCAACAGAGAGGCTGGCAAGTACCGGATTTGGCGACAAAACCCCGTTTTTGGCTCAATTTCCGTAGAAAACGTCGAAATTTGGGCCAAATGTGGCCAAATTCGAGACTTTCACCGACTCCTCTTGGATCTCTTGGTCCTATTTTGTTGTATCCTGTGAGGCTGAGCACGAAAACGACAAAGACAGTCAACAGAGAGGCTGGCAAGTACCGGATTTGGCGACAAAACCCCGTTTTTGGCTCAATTTCCAAAGAAAACGTCGATATTTGGGCCAAATGTGGCCAAATTCGAGGACTTCACCGACTCCCATTGGATCCCTTGGCCATATTTGTTGTATCCTGTCAGGCTGAGCAAAAAAATGCCCAAGGGCATCAAGCAATTCAGTGGTAAGTACCGATTTTTGCGACAAATGCACAGAAATGCTTAGAATTTGCTTGTAATGTCAGTTCCGTGATTGTTTCGTGAAATTGGAGCCTTTCACCGAGATTTCTTGGAGCCTTTGGACATATTCTGTTGTAACCTATCATGCTGAGCACGAAAATGACAAAGACAATCAACAGAGAGGCTGTTAAGTACCGGAATTTGCGACAAAACCTCGTTTTTGGCTCAAATTCCATAGAAAACGTCGAAATTTGGGCAAAATGTGGCCAAATTCGAGGCATTCACCGACTCCCATTGGATCCCTTGGCCATATTTTGTTGTATCCTGTCAGGCTGAGCAAAAAAATGCCCAAGGGCATCAAGCAATTCAGTGGTAAGTACCGATTTTTGCGACAAATGCACAGAAATGCTTAGAATTTGCTTGTAATGTCAAATCAGTGATTATTTCGTCAAATTGGAGCCTTTCACCGAGATTTCTTGGAGCCTTTGGACATATTCTGTTGTAACCTATCAAGCTGAGCACGAAAATGACAAAGACAATCAACAGAGAGGCTGGCAAGTACCGGATTTGGCGACAAAACCCCGTTTTTGGCTCAATATCCGTAGAAAACGTCGAAATTTGGGCCAAATGTGGCCAAATTCAAGGCTTTCACCGACTCTTCTAGGATCCCTTGGCCCTCTTTTGTTGTATCCTGTCAGGCTGAGCACGAAAACGACAAAAACAGTCAACAAAGAGGCAGGCAAGTACCGGATTTGGCGACAAAACCCCGTTTTTAGCTCAATTTCCATAGAAAACGTCGAAATTTGGGCCAAATGTGGCCAAATTCGAGGCTTTCACCTACTCCTCTTGGATCCCTTGGCCCTATTTTGTTGTATCCTGTGAGGCTGAGCACGAAAACGACAAAGACAGTCAACAGAGAGGCTGGCAAGTACCGGATTTGGCGACAAAACCCCGTTTTTGGGTCAATTTCCAAATAAAACGTCAAAATTTGGGCCAAATGTGGCCAAATTCGAAGCATTCACCGACTCCCATTGGATCCCTTGGCCATATTTTGTTGTATCCTGTCAGGCTGAGCAATAAAATGCCCAAGGGCATCAAGCAATTCAGTGGTAAGTACCGATTTTTGCGACAAATGCACAGAAATGCTTAGAATTTGCTTGTAATGTCAATTCCGTGATTATTTCGTCAAATTGGAGCCTTTCACCGAGATTTCTTGGAGCCTTTGGACATATTCTGTTGTAACCTATCAGGCTGAGCACGAAAATTACAAAGACAATCAATAGAGAGGCTGGCAAGTACCGGATTTGGCGACAAAACCCCGTTTTTGGCTCAATTTCCATAGAAAACGTCGAAATTTGGGCCAAATGTGGCCAAATTCGATGCTTTCACCGACTCCTCTTGGATCCCTTGGCCCTATTTTGTTGTATACTGTCAGACTGAGCACGAAAACGACAAAGACAGTCAACAGAGAGGCTGGCAAATACCGGATTTGGCGACAAAACCCCGTTTTTGGCTCAATTTCCATAGAAAACGTCGAAATTTGGGCCAAATGTGGCCAAATTCGAGGATTTCACCAACTCCCATTGTATCCCTTGGCCATATTTTGTTGTATCCTGTCAGGCTGAGCAAAAAAATGTCCAAGGGCATCAAGCAATTCAGTGGTAAGTACCGATTTTTGCGACAAATGCACAGAAATGCTTAGAATTTGCTTGTAATGTCAATTCCGTGATTATTTCGTCAAATTGGAGCCTTTCACCGAGATTTCTTGGAGCCTTTGGTCATATTCTGTTGTAACCTATCAGGCTGAGCACGAAAATGACAAAGACAATCAACAGAGAGGGTGGCAAGTACCGGATTTGGCGACAAAACCCCGTTTTTTGCTCAATTTCCATAGAAAACGTCGAAATTTGGGCCAAATGTGGCCAAATTTGAAACTTTCACCGACTCCCATTGGATCCCTTGGCCCTATTTTGTTGTATCCTGTCAGGCTGAGCAAAAATATGCCCAAGGGCATCAAGCAATTCAGTGGTAAGTACCGATTTTTGCGACAAATGCACAGAAATGCTTAGAATTTGCATGTAATGTCAATTCTGTGATTATTTCGTCAAATTGGAGCCTTTCACCGAGATTTCTTGGAGCCTTTGGACATATTCGGTTGTAACCTATCAGCTTGAGCACGAAAATGACAAAGACAATCAACAGAGAGGCTGGCAAGTACCGGATTTGGCGACAAAACCCCGTTTTTGGCTCTCTTTCCGTAGAAAACGTCGAAATTTGGGCCAAATGTGGCCAAATTCGAGGCTTTTACCAACTCCTCTTGGATCCCTTGGCCCTATTTTGTTGTATCCTGTCAGGCTGAGCACGAAAACGACAAAGACAGTCTACAGAGAGGCTGGCAAGTACCGGATTTGGCGACAAAACCCCGTTTTTGGCTCAATTTCCATAGAAAACGTCGAAATTTGGGCCAAATGTGGCCAAATTCGAGGCTTTCACCTCTTCCTCTTGGATCCCTTGGCCCTATTTTGTTGTATCCTGTGAGGCTGAGCACGAAAACGACAAAGACAGTCAACAGAGAGGCTGGCAAGTACCGGATTTGGCGACAAAACCCCGTTTTTGGCTCAATTTTCAAAGAAAACGTCAAAATTTGGGCCAAATGTCGCCAAATTCGAAGCTTTCACCGACTCCCATTGGATCCCTTGGCCATATTTTGTTGTATCCTGTCAGGCTGAGCAAAAAAATGCCCAAGGGCATCAAGCAATTTAGTGGTAAGTACCGATTTTTGCGACAAATGCACAGAAATGCTTAGAATTTGCTTGTAATGTCAATTCTGTGATTATTTCGTCAAATTGGAGCCTTTCACCAAGATTTCCTGGAACCTTTGGACATATTCTGTTGTAACCTATCAGGCTGAGCACGAAAATGACAAAGACAATCAACAGAGAAGCTGGCAAGTACCGGATTTTGCGACAAAACCCCGTTTTTGGCTCAATTTCCATAGAAAACGTCGAAATTTGGGCCAAATTCGGTCAAATTCGAGGCTTTCACCGACTCCCATTGGATCCCTTGGCCATATTTTGATGTATCCTGTCAGGCTGAGCAAAAAAATGCCCAAGGGCATCAAGCAATTCAATGGTAAGTACCGATTTTTGCGACAAATGCACAGAAATGCTTAGAATTTGCTTGTAATGTCAGTTCCGTGATTATTTCGTCAAATTGGAGCCTTTCACCGAGATTTCTTGGAGCCTTTGGACATATTCTGTTGTAACCTATCAGGCTGAGCACGAAAATGACAAAGACAATCAACAGAGAGGCTGGCAAGTACCGGATTAGGCGACAAAACCCCGTTTTTGGCTCACATTCCATAGAAAACGTCGAAATTTGGGCCAAATGTGGCCAAATTCGAGGCTTTCACCGACTCCCATTGGATCCCTTGGCCATATTTTGATGTATCCTGTCAAGCTGAGCACGAAAACGACAAAGACAGTCAACAGAGAGGCTGGCAAGTACCGGATTTGGCGACAAAACCCCGTTTTTGGCTCAATTTCCGTAGAAAACGTCGAAATTTGGGCCAAATGTGGCCAAATTCGAGGCTTTCACCGACTCCTCTTGGATCCCTTGGCCCTATTTTGTTGTATCCTGTCAGGCTGAGCACGAAAACGACAAAGACAATCAACAGAGAGGCTGGCAAGTATCGGATTTGGCGACAAAACCCCGTTTTTGGCTCAATTTCCATAGAAAACGTCGAAATTTGGGCCAAATGTAGCCAAATTCAAGGCTTTCACCGACTCCTCTTGGATCCCTTGGTCCTATTTTGTTGTATCCTGTCAGGCTGAGCACGAAAACGGTAAAGACAGTCAACAGAGAGGCTGGCAAGTACCGGATTTGGCGACAAAACCCCGTTTTTGGCTCAATTTCCATAGAAAACGTCGAAATTTGGGCCAAATGTGGCCTAATTCGAGGCTTTCACCTACTCCCATTGGATCCCTTGGCCATATTTTGTTGTATCCTGTCTGGCTGAGCAAAAAAATGCCCAAGGGCATCAAGCAATTCAGTGGTAAGTACCGATTTTTGCGACAAATGCACAGAAATGCTTAGAATTTGCTTGTAATGTATATTCCGTGATTATTTCGTCAAATTGGAGCCTTTCACCGAGATTTCTTGGAGCCTTTGGACATATTCTGTTGAAACCTATCAGGCTGAGCACGAAAATGACAAAGACAATCAACAGAGAGGCTGGCAAGTACCGGATTTGGCGACAAAACCCCGTTTTTTGCTCAATTTCCATAGAAAACGTCGAAATTTGGGTTAAATGTTGCCAAATTCGAGGCTTTCACCGACTTCTCTTGGATCCCTTGGCCCTTATTTGTTGTATCCTGTCAGGCTGAGCACGAAAACGACAATGACAGTCAACAGAGAGGCTGGCAAGTACCGGATTTGGCGACAAAACCCCGTTTTTGGCTCAATTTCCATAGAAAACGTCGAAATTTCCCAGTGGGCACACGGCGGAATAAAGACGTCTTATGTACGTTCATTTCACGTCCTCTCGATTTAAAGACAATCTGAACCTTAACAAAGCGTCTTATGAACGTCTTTTTCTTGTCCGTCCCGAAAATGTAACGAAATAAATAAATTGATCGCTTTTACTTTTCACGACCTTCTTTGAACGTTTTATAAACGGCTTTTTCGCTGCTGCAAGTGCGTATAAGCATGGATTTCAAAAATGGCGATTCTTATACTTGGATCCAAGTATTTTTTTTTTAAATTTATATGCTACCTTTTTATGTTTCCTAACAGTTACCTAAATAGAGATTGTGAACTCGTCGAAGATTTTTCATTTACTATTTAGTTAACTATTTGGTAACATAAAAAAATAACATATAAAGAAACATACCACTTAAATTTTATTTACTGTAAAAAATAATAGTGTAAAACCTATACACTGGTACTATATTCTGGTTGTTGTTATTATTATTAATATCAATATGATTATTATTTTAGTTTTTACTTACATGTAAAGTTTTTTATATTATTTATATTATATAACAAGCTCAAGATTAGTTACTATAACTAATTTTAATAACTAATAAAATTTTTTTCAATTTGATTTAATTTGATTTACTCGACATCTCGACAATTGATCGACATGGAATAGTGCATTAACTAAAACTAACTTGGATAGTAAATGATGACTTAATAAGACCGTAGCTGATTAATATATATTAAGTATTATGTGTTTTTTAGTAAATAAAAGTATTTATTTTACAAAAGTGTCAGTCATTTTTTTAAAAAGCACAACTAATATTATGATAATGGCAGCTTATGTAAAAAAATGGAAAACTACAAATAAAAAAGTGCTTGGATTACTAGATTTTAATTATGATGAAACTTTTGAGATTGAAAAACATGAAAATCTAGTCTGTGCTGAATTAAATCTCTCTGACCATTCAAATGGCAGTTGCATTCTTCGTGAATCTGATGGCAGCAGTAATAATGATTCATGTACTCTTTCAGATGCTGATGAATCATATGAATCTGATTTACCTGTCTTGAGCCACATTGATAATGATGATGATACTAAATTTGATGATTCTAATTATAGCCTTTGCCAAAAACTTACTGCTTGCTCCATTCGTAACAGATGGACTAGAGCTTCTGTCAATGAGCCTTTTAATATACTTTGTGAAGAGGGGCTTGAACTTCCAAAAGATGCCAGAACACTTTTGCAAACTCCAAGGAAAGTTAATATTATACAAAAATGTGGAGGTACATATACCTATTTAGGTATTAAAAAAAGTTTAGAAACAATATTTTTGCATCACAATTTCACTGAAAGATGCATTGCATTGTGTTTTAGCATTGATGGTTTGCCATTGTATAAGTCAAGCAGTACACAGTTGTGGCCAATTTTAGCTTCTTTTGGTGACTTTGATATATTTGTTGTTGAATTGTATTGTGGAAACAAAAACCTGATTCAATTAATGATTATTTAGAGGACTTTGTTGCAGAGTTAATTGAGTTGATGGAACATAGTTTATCAATCAATGGTAACCAATATGATGTAAAGGTTAAGTGTTTCTTGTGTGATGCCCCTGCCAGAGAGTTTTTGAAATGTATCATATCCCACACTGGTTATGACTCTTGTGAAAGATGTTGTATTCATGGAACATGTGAAGGTCGTGTTGTTTTTAACAATGAGATTGATTATCCTCTAAGGGAAAACATAACATTTAAAAATTTTGGATATAATCACCATCAAACATCTATATCTCCTTTAGTTTTGATTAATTTAGATATGATCAACAATTTCCCTTTGGACTACATGCATCTTGTATGTTTAGGTGTTGTCCGTAGGTTATTGAATTATTGGAAAATAGGTCCTGGTGGTAAAATAGCTGCTCATCAATTTGAAGAAATTTCAAGCTGTCTCCTATCATTAAATGGACACATGCCAAGTGAATTTGTACGTCAGCCACGGAGTCTCAATGACTTAGATCGATGGAAGGCAACTGAATTTCGTCAACTTCTTTTGTATACCGGTCCAGTTGTTCTACGATGTATTTTATCTAAAGATTCATACAAACATTTCTTGGCATTAAGCATTGCAATAAGTATTATGTTACAGTCTGATGATAACTTTTGCATGCAGTATATTGGTTATGCAAGGAGTTTAATAACACAGTTCGTTTATAATTGCAAATATATCTATGGAAATACATTTACAGTGTACAATATTCATAATCTATTACATTTGCCTGATGATTGTTTAAACTATAATAGTTCATTAAACACAATATCATGTTTTCCTTATGAAAATTTTCTTCAGCGTGTAAAGAAAGCTGTAAAAGGTTCTTCTAATCCAGTTGCACAAATTGTAAAAAGACAATTTCAATGGGAAAGTTCATTTGGGTTTCTAACAAAAAAAAACCTCTCAACCAAGATATCTAGTGGAGGAAAAGATAATTGCTTTCTTCTTAAAAACAACAGAATTGCATTTGTTAAAGAAATCATATCAGATGATTCTTTTTTATATGATGTAGTAAAAATTAGGCACTTGGAAGATGTGCATAATACGCCAATTCAGTCTTCATATCTAAACATAGTGTTACTTCCACATCGAAGCAATGTAAAATTGAAGAGTAAGATCCTTTATAGAGCTTGTTTTATTAGGAAATGTGTATGCTTACCAGAACAACGTGGATTAGCAATATTTCCTATTTTGCATGAAATAGAAAGAGGGTGATTTTCCTTAAATAAATCTTTACTGTGTTGTTTTTTAATTCAAGGGTGTCATTAGCAATGAATGAACTTAGCCCATTTTAAATGTTTCATTTGATTGTAAATGTCAGATAATAATATTTCTAAATTCTATGTTATGATATTTGTTTTATCGTTTTCAAAGAAATAGTCTTGCTCTTTTCATTTGTTTATTTCATAAAAATATATTTTTTAGAAAACACCTTGAAAAATTTAATAAAAATGGTTTGGTGCAGAGCAGTTTGGGTGGAAGAAAATTTGGAAGAGGAAGGTGTTATACCGTCAGTCTGGGTAGATGAAGATTATACATATTGGCCGTCAGGAGGAAATGTCCTCAGAGCATACAGAGAACTGACTCCACTTGATCCATCATGGCACAAGTTTGTTAAGTTAAAAGAGAAAGTTAGAGATGGTAAATAGTATGTGTTTGTATAGTTAAATTAAAAGTTTTTTGATAGGCATCTTATGTTTGGTGTGTTAATACTTTTTAAAATTTTATTTAAAGATGAAAGAGAGTTATGCGAAAATTTTGAGTTTACCACTTCAAATGAAATTGAAAATGAGGTGCTTGAAAAAAAAGATCCCAACAAAAAAAAGACCAAGAAAAAGAAAATGTTAATACCAAGACCTGATCTAAACTGTATGTTGTTAAAAAAAATTATATGTTTGCAAAGTTATTATATATATATATACATATATATATATATATATATATATATATATATATATATATATATATATATATATATATATATATATATGTATATATATATATATATATATATATATATATATATATATATATATATATATATATATATATATATATACATGTGAAACTTGATTGTTATTTTTGTGTCAACTTTTAAAACTAATATTTTTGTTGGATTAAATTCTGTTTTAACAACATATCCTGACATAACAAACTTCAGATGCTTATCAAATATCTTTAAGTCACATGCTGTTAAAAGGCTGTTAATGACCCCAGACAGACCCTCAAAATTATCATAAAAAAAAAACAATACTAGAAAACATGAATGTTCCTTTAAAGTCTTTATTAGCTAAAATAAGTAAGTTCATATTCTATATTTGTCATAAATTATGTTATAGTTGTTATTTAATAACCATTTGTAAACATAAACATGTTTATATTTTTAACTCTTGTTTATAAACTACAAATTTATCTGTTTTGTACTGTAATTTCTTGGTATGTTTTATGCAGCTTCTTCTTTTTTTTTTTTTTTTTTTTCTTGACTATGAGAAGAATCATCTTTTATAATTTATCATAGCTATATTCACACAATTTGCTTTACTTTTTCAGTATCCCAAAAAGCACCCATGAGGAAGTTAAGTCCAACTGATGTTAGTTTAAAATCAGATAGTTCTCAAATAGAAAATTCAAAAAAAAAAGTTGAATAATGCAAAATTCCCTTTAGAAGAAGGAAGTATGTAAATATGTTAATTTTCAAAGTATATAGTCTTTATTATACTTTTAAAGTTTTTCGTAACCACTTTTATTTAATTTTCAGAATTTCAATACAAAGTGCTCCATCTACTAACAGGCATTTGTGATGAAATGGAGGGCATTAAAAATATATTAAGAGCAGATAGTTCATCATTAGATTTATCACAGATTGACACGCTAGAAGAGTTCGAAAAATTTGACTCCTCTTTATCAGATAAAGAAGTAGAAAAGAATATAGTAAGAAGTAGTACTTTTCTAAAAAATAAATTAAAAGCCTTAAACAAGAAATGATGATTAAATCATGTATAATCATGGTTTTACCTGTTGACCTATTTTCTCGGATTTGGTAACCAGCTTTGTCATTTAATTACTAGTATGACTAGTAATTACAACATTTAAGTTATGAACAAAATGTTAATTATTTGCACTGTTCATTATTTTTAGAAGCGTCAGTTATCAAATGTTGGTGGTAATTCCAGTTATGCAGCTGTGAAAGCAATTCTTGTTAAGTATGTGTTTGCTTTTTCATGTCATCTGTAACACACTCTCTCCAATTTTTTTTTTCATGTTTTCACTTCTATACCTCCTAAATCTGCTAACTCTCTACATGCTGATTACCAATTATCTGCATCTTTATGCTCTACATCCCTAAACCACCCTCCCTGACTCACCCTATCAGATACACTAACTATTCCTAATCTCTAAGATCATTGCATGTTTGATGCATATTAGTAGAATGTAATTTTAAAACTGGTGTCCATAATTTTTAAACTGCTTATGATTGGATTTGGTTTTTATTTTTATCATTTATTTATTTAGATTGATGTCAAATAAACTGATGAGTTTATTTAACTTGGCTGGTACCAAAAAAGAGAGTTTTCGAAAAACAAATTTAATGAAGATAATTATAGGTATTTTTTGTTAATATATTATATTTTTTTGTTGTTATATATTTTTATATAATAATATAAAATATTTTTATTATTATAATTTCTGAAGTGCTTTATACAGATTGTTCTTTCAATTTATACTACATACGCACAAAAATCATCTGAGTTATACATTAACAGATTAAAAAGAGTTTGTTGCATAAATTCAATTTTACTAATATTATAACTCATTTCTTAGGCTGTGCCCCGAATGCTTTAACAGAGAATGAAGTTCATTCGATTGTTGGAAACATTCTAAAACGTGCTCCAGATCGAAAAAATGGTGGCGGAAGAAATTGTTCTTCCGTCTTGTCTGCTAACAAGGATGATGTTAATGATTTTTGTGGAAGTGATGATTCACAGCATTCGTAGCATCAAACCATTTTTTGTAAATAGTTTTCTGTAAATAAATTTTCCTTTACTAATTTGTGTGTTGAATTCGAACTTTTCTGCTTCTATTCAAAATGAATATGGTAGTTTAATTAAATTCGTTTAATTTATAAAATTAAGAAAAAATGTTTTTAGAAAAAATAATTTAGAGTTAATATTTAAACTAAAAATTAAATTAAAAAAAAACGAATAAGACGTCTTTTCGGCGTTCCATCTATAACGTTTTTCCGTATTTCCAAACTGAACCAAATTTGTACGTCCGATCGGGACGTCTTTTTTACGTTTCTCAAAGGATGTCTTTAAGACGTTCCACGCAGGACGTCTTTCTGTATTTCCAAAGCAAACAAAATAAAGACGTCCCGATGGGACGTATTTAAGACGTCTTAAAGTCGTCCGTGTGCCCACTGGGTTGGGCCAAATGTGGCCAAATTCGAGGCTTTCACCAACTCCCATTGGATCCCTTGGCCCTATTTTGTTGTATCCTGTCAGGCTGAGCAAAAAAATGCCCAAGGGCATCAAGCAATTCAGTGGTAAGTACCGATTTTTGCGACAAATGCACAGAAATGCTTAGAATTTGCTTGTAATGTCAATTCTGTGATTATTTCGTCAAATTGGAGCCTTTCACCGAGATTTCTTGGAGCCTTTGGACATATTCTGTTGTAACCTATCAAGCTGAGCACGAAAATGACAAAGACAATCAACAGAGAGGCTGGCAAGTACCGGATTTGGCGACAAAACCCCGTTTTTGGCTCAATTTCCATAGAAAACGTCGAAATTTGGGCCAAATGTGGCCAAATTCGAGGCTTTCACCGACTCTTCTTAGATCCCTTGGCCCTATTTTGTTGTATCCTGTCAGGCTGAGCACGAAAACGACAAAGACAGTCAACAGAGAGGCTGGCAAGTACCAGATTTGGCGACAAAACCCCGTTTTTGGCTCAATTTCCATAGAAAACGTCAAAATTTGGGCCAAATGTGGCCAAATTCGAGGCTTTCACCGACTCCCATTGGATCCCTTGGCCATATTTTGTTGTATCCTGTCAGGCTGAGCAAAAAAATGCCCAAGGGCATCAAGCAATTCAGTGGTAAGTACCGATTTTTGCGACAAATGCACAGAAATGCTTAGAATTTGCTTGTACCCAGCCGGCACTAAGACGTTTAAAAGATGTTTTTTATTGGCATATTTTTGGTTTTGAAATCGTCTCCGTAGACGTCTAAAACGTGAGACGATAAGACGCTTACGGAAAGTTTTCTTAAAGAGGTCTTGATATTGCGTCTTTTAGAGCTCTTTTTCTTAGCTTGCCTGTAACCTTTTTCTTTACGATCTCTTTTCATAACTATTATTAACTCAATATTACGGAAAGGAATTTTATAATGAATTTTATAATTAAATGTCCTTCAATAATATCAAGTTAATAATAGTTAATGCATAGGAATATTTCATAAAATACATTCTTTGTAAATGTTATTATCTATTTGGAAAATAATAGTAAAACGCATATTTATTCTGTCATACATATTTATTTTTCAAATGCAAATAGTTTACAACCGTAATACATACTAAAATTCAACGAGAAATGTGTTATTTTAACTATTCATTATTAGTAGAAAAATAGGACTAACACGGAACTTTATTTGTTCTTATATCAGTTAGATTATAGAGTTTCTTAAATAAAACTTTTAAATGGAAATGCAAAAGCACAAATATCAAGCATACTTATTTAAAACATTAACAA
The DNA here is from genome assembly GCF_058129835.1 of Hydra viridissima. NCBI lineage: Eukaryota > Metazoa > Cnidaria > Hydrozoa > Anthoathecata > Hydridae > Hydra > Hydra viridissima. The sequence continues at coordinate 9,624,845 of NW_028324308.1, read as the reverse complement.
GAAATATTACTTCTATCCTACAAATACAGTGGCTGAAAAATATAAGTACGAATTGTTAAAATTTTAGGAGTTTCTACTTTTTCGAACCACATTCGTATTAAACTCCTCAAAGTAATGCGTTCAAATACAGTTCATAACATCTTTTTGGATTGATAAATTCTTTAGCTTAACTAATGCTCGAACGTGCAATAACGACTCTTTTAATAACGGAAACTTTTACAGCATCTGCAAAAATACGTAAACATTTTTAGTAAGTAAGAACAATTCAAAGCTATAATAAAAAAAAAAACTAAACAACTATATTTAAAGATAGTTAATAGTTACAAGATTGAATAATAAAAAGCATTTTTAAACACAATAAAAACACCCAACAACAACAACACTAATACAAAGAATTTAAAAAGTTTAACAAAAGCAATAAACAATAAAAGTAATAATCAATTACAAAAATGATAAGGGATAAAAGGAATTTTTTATTATAACAACATTAACTTAAAAGTGTAACAAAGATAATAAACAACAACAATAGTTAAAGTTGTTGCAAAATATAATAGAAATCTTAACTAACCTCATCAACAACAACAGCAACAGCAACAACAACAACCACAACACCAACAACCATAACAACAACAATAACAACAACAACCACAGCAATAACAACAACAAACAACTCCAATAAAAACCCTGCCTGAAAAAAAAAAAAAACATAAAAGAAAATAAATAAATAAATAAATGAAGTTTTAAAAACTGAAACAGATTATGAAAATAATACAGAAGAAAAACTAAAAATTATAGAGAAAAATTTAAAGCTTGATGAAATTATTAACATTAATAAAAGATAAATGGTAAAAAAAAAAAATTTAAAACAATAATAATGATAACAAAAAAATGTCAGAATGTTGTGGATCTCGTGTCCATAGAATGAAAATAAATGTATCTTTCCAGCCTTACATGAAGGCAGAGATGGAGGAGAGGGATTAATCTGGATGAGAGGGATTATTGATTTGATTTAGGAGTTGAGACTAGCATCTAGGTGATTGAAAAAAAAAAAAAAAAAAAAAAAAGCATAGCACTTGCCTATGTGAATAAAGGAACAGAAATTTTAAAAAAATGACACTTTAAAAACTTAAACAGATGATGAAAATAATATAGAAGAACAACTAAAAAAAAAAAATTTAAGCTTGATAAAAACATTAGCAATGAGAAGTGATAAGTAATAAAAGATAGAAAACAAAAAAACAAAAAAACTCTAAGATAAAACAATAATTAAGATAATAAAAAAAGTGTCAGAATGTTGTGGATCTTGCTCCATAGGAGAAAAATAAATGTATCATTCTGGCCTCATTTTCGGCAAGGAGGCAGGGGAGGAGGAGAGAGGATAATCTGGATGAAAGGGATTGTTGATTTGAATGAGGAGTTGAAAACAGCACTTTGTTGCTACAAAAATAAAAAAATTGCAGCAGCTCTATGTATTAACAAAATAACGGAACAATCAAGTGTAGCTTGTAAATATAAATCAAAACTATACAAATATAATTAAACTAACAAACAACAGCAACTATAAATAATAGCAAGAGCTTTAAAATGTGATAAAAGTAATAAACAACAATAGTAATTAATACAAAAAAGCATCACAAAAATGATAAGCAATGACAATAATAAACAGCAAGAAAGGTTTTTACAATAAAAAAAAAATCTCAAATATTAGCAATATAAAGTAGTCAAAATTTATTTTTAAATTCAATAAGAGTTATTAAAGAGTAAATACAATAAGCAATAAATATTAAAAAAACATAGAAATATAATAAAAAGAACAACAACAATTTTTTAAATTAATAAAGAAGTAGTTAAAAAAAACTTCAAAACTTAACAATAATGATTAAAAACAAAAACATTGATACAAAGATTTTAAAATTATATCAAAAGCAATAAAAAATGAAGTTAACAAGCAATAGCAATAATAAGTAAGAAAAAGAACTTAAAAATATAAACTAGTTAATTTTAAAATGTGATAAAAATACCAAACAATAACAATTATAAACAAAACTTAACTTCTTTGAGAGTACAGATAATAAATAACAACAACAACTACACAAGAAAATAAAATTGCAACAAAAGCAATAAACAATTCAAATAATAAACAATAGCAAATGAAGTGCTGCCAGCAAAAACTCCTTAAGTCCATTAAAAAAACAAAAACAAAAAACAAAAAACAGAGATAACTATGTCACTTCAATAATGAACTAATACACTTTCATGTGTACCAGCTATTTTGAACAAAAAAAAATATCTGAGCTGCATAAAAAATAGAATCAATTTCAATAAGGGATTTTACAAGTGACAAATAGATCTAATATTTTTGCCGAATACAAACAAGCTATCATGGCATCCAAAAGAAGAAAAAGAGTTGAAGAAAACTGGTGCAGAAATACAAATAAAAAGATTAAAAAAAAATGTGAAGAAAATCTGTTCTACAATTATAATGATTAACAGTTATTATAATGGAAACTCTTAATTGGTAAAAGGAACAATACTACTGTATTAATAAGTTTAAACAAAGGATCAACACTTGTGATAATTGTAGCATGCTATTGATTAATCTTTCATTATTAATCTTTAGTGTTTGTAATGCCTATACATTTGTTTTGTTGAAGTTGTAACTACCATTAGCAGTCATTATAACTATATGATATTTCATGGTATTATTGTTTATTTTATTAAATTACAAACTATTTCATCCCTTACTTGAAATATGTTTGAAAAAAGATTAACATTTTAGCATAGAAAATACTATTTACTGTTTAATTTACTTATAGATACATTATAAATGACTTTAACTTAAGTAAATAAGTAAAATATAATAGTTCATAGATATATAATAAAATTTCAATTTAGGAATTCAGTTTGTTCATCTATCTTTAAGGACATATTTTCAATTAAAAAAATATTGAATGTATGTTTACATGTAATGATTATAAAACTAAAGTAATATTTTAAGTTACCTTAAAGAAATCATTAATTAATAATGTTTCAGTTTAGTCTAGTCTAGCTTTTTAAATTTAGTCTCTAAGTTGTAATAAAGTTGCATTTTAAATTCTTTTTAATGTATAAGTTAATAGCAAATTTGTTATAAATTAATGATAACTTTATCAAATTTATATTTAGATTACTCTTTTTAATGCTAACTTTTGAAAGGAGGTATACTTCTAGCAAAAAACTTCACACTCCAACATGATATGCATATCTGAAAAGCACAGGTTTTCTATGATGAAACAAAAAAATATGAGTTGGACAAACAAGTCTTGTATTATGTACGAATTATCAAAAAGTAACAGCAGTCTTGTATTATGTACGAATTATCAAAAAGTAACTAACTACAAGTAAGCAACTAATGTTAGTGGAGTATATTACAAAAGACACATGGGTTCACAATTTTGGTATCATTAACCTTGTTTCTTAAAAAACAACCTTCTATTATAATGTAGAAAATGCTGCAGATAAAGGACCCAATGAAGTAATAACATTTTTAGATGATTATATTAAAGAAAACAAGAATGATAGAAACGAGAAGATAACTCTGTTGGCCTAGAAGTGCTACAGTCAAAACAAAATATATCTTTTGTATTGTTTGGTTAACCTTTGTACAATGGAGCTTTTCAAAGAATAATAATTAATTACCCTATTTCATAACACTTATTAACTGATGCTTTGCAAGAATTGAAAAAAGAAGAAAAAAGTGGAGAAATAAGCAAACCATATGAATGGGTTAATATAATGAAATCTTGTAACAAAAAGAATCCATGCAAAGTTATCCTTGTTTTGTTCTTTAAAAATAAACTGTGAGATATTTTCTTTTTTCTTTTTAATTCAACATTTTGAAAGTTTTAATACTTAAAATATAGAAATGATATTTTGGTGCTTATCCTTTCTTTTTTTTGAACAAAAGAATATTTGAAAAAACATATTTGTTTAATAATTTATTTTTTAAAATAAACAATCAATACTATTGGTTCTTGCAACGAAATTCTGCATATTAAAAAATGCATGATGGATTTTATAGCTATTAAATTCATCAACCATTTATTTTATATATTTAAACAATAAAGTTTAAGTTATTTTCTCTTTTTATATCTTTTTTACTATCTTTAGAAAAACAAAACAGACTTGTGAATTTCTTGACAAGAAAGTTTAAAAAATAAACAAAGCAGTGAACTTATTTTAGTTTATTACAAGTAATCTTAAAATGGTTACATCTCAAAATGAAAATAGTGTGACTAATGCAGTTTGTGCAGGCAGCATTTCAATTATAAATACAAAAAAGAGTTTAAAAATAAACAGTAAAAATGATAAACAATTAAAAAAAAATCCAATAATAAAAAAAACAAAATTAAAAGCAATTTTAAAAGAACAACTAATTCAGTTCATTATTTCTTTGGTAAAAACATTACAAACTATGCATGGCATTAGCTACCATTTCAGTTGTTTCTTAGTCTTAAATAAAAGTATAATTACCAATTACAATTCTCCCAACATCAGACCGTTGATCGGAGTAAACCTTTTATTGGTTTTTTGTACCATCTTTTCGACCTGGCGCATTCTTTAGCTTAACCATTACACGTTCTCTCATACTGGACTCTTTCATAGCAGGAAATGTTATTTTCACAGCATCTTTAAGTAAATTAGATAAACAATTAAAGAAAGCAAAATATCTAAACTAGTTTCAGTTCCTCTTAACTTCTGTAAAGAATTTACCCACAAAATACTGCATTAGCTAATTTTCTAGATGTTTCTCACAAACACACACACACACACACACACACACACACACACACACACACACACACACACACACACACACACACACACACACACACACAAAAGCATATTTACCAATTACAACTCTCCATAACCCAGACTTTTCTAATGCTAACTTTCCGCCACTCCCTTTCATGTTCATTTTACATTGCAGTTTCACAGAAAACATTCTGTCAATGATTTTTGAAGTTGCATCTTTGACATCTACACCCCCAATTTGAGAGAGCTGTTCTACCTGTATACAAAGACCAACTGCAAATTAGGAACTATCTTTAAAAAAAAAGTAGATTTTCTGTCCAATAATTGTTAAAAAAACAACAGTGGTGAAATTACCAAATTTTTTCTGTAGTTTTCATCCTTCAGTTGCTCTTCTACTGTCTCAAACTCTTCTATGCTCAAAAGAGCTGAGATTTGTTTGGTGTCATTATGGACAGCTCTCCTTTCGCGTAGCTCATTCATGAATACTGCAATCTCTCCCAAATTGTTAAGAACAGCTTTTTGAAACTCTGTTAGAATAAATTGAAAAATATTGAGTAGAAGTCACCTGAACAGAACATGTTCCAAACAATTCTTTATTGCAACTCTCAAGCTCAATCATATTTAAAATAAACCGCTTTAGTCAAAACAATTTTCCTTACGTGCAGTTTCAAGAGGAAAACCTTGGGAGGAGCTGCATGCAACAGGTTGAGGTGTCCTTAACATGAAATAAAATATCACATCACTGCATTGTTTAATCATGCAGAGTTCAATGTGATAAAACTCAGTTAAATTACCTGTTGGTCACAGGGGATCTAGACCGAGAGCGTGTTGCTTCTCTGAAACTTTGCGATGATTGACTGACTTTTGAGGACGAAGGGACAAAAGAAGATGGTGGAGTTGGAAATGCTGTTAATTTGGTTTTGTGAGGAGCAGAAGCTGGTATCAATGGAATGTCTGAAAAAAACAAACAAAAAAACCATGTATTTGTATTAAATGACATGCATTTGATGTAAACCTATTATAAAAAATCCAACAAAGGGTGCAGTTTCTAACCTGATGTTTCATTTGAGGTCAATGTATTGTCAACAACAAAACCATGCTCATCTTCTGAAGCAGACAAGTCTGATAGTTTACACACTTCAATGTCATCTTTAACAAAAGTAGACATTTACTTTTTAAAAAAAAAAACAAAAACAAAAAAAAATAACAAACACATAGCTGATTTAAAATCTTACTCACACAAATACAATAAAAGTAATAGCAACTTGAAAAAATGAAAAAAGACCTACCATCCTCACATTTCATTTTTATAAGTCTAAACTGCTTCCAGTGTGAACTTGGTGAAAGATTGTATCTCTCAGCCTGTAATACATCTACACCACTTGGCCAATAAACAACCTTTTTTTCTGTATCAATCCATTTTCTTAAAATTACTCCTATTTCTGTTTTGCTCTTCTCTTGCCATACCGCACAAGCCCACTTTTTCATTGGTACTGGTTCCATCTTTCGTCAAACCTTTTTACTAAGTTTTGTTAATCAATCTAAAGAAAACAATTTTAAGATGAGAACAGCTCCAAATAAAAGACAATATTAAATTGATTATTATGATCACAAGTAATGCAACTGTTAATGTAATTCAGAAGTACTATAAATCTATTCTAAAACATTTTTGAAATACTAAAATGATCAATAAACTGTTGTTATGAAAAACATTTCAATGTAACCTAATTCTTAAATTCCCATATTGAAGAAGAATAAAAATTGAGCAAGTTGAAATTGGTTAAGGATGTTGCATTGTGCTAAAATAAGCAAATTGATTTTGAAAAACTTTAATTCTGCAGTTAAAAACTAAATAAAAAAAAAAAAAACTAAACAAATAAAAAACAAACAAAGTAACAACAACAACTAATGCACAAAAAAAAAATTATTTTTGCTCTGATTCATGCAAAAGAGGAAAATATACAAAACCATTATTGAAAGGCAATACTGAAACCTTCTTTACTCTTACAAGTTCAGTCTTGAGAACCAGAACCCTTTTGGATGTAAATGCCACTTTGTCAAACTTCTCAACAAAACCAATGTCAAAGACTTTAGAATCCACTGGGCTGGTATAAAAGCTTTTAGTATATTTCACCTTTAAACGATTGCACAAGTAGTTATCATCTACAAGATTTTCAACAATCACAAAAAAATAGTTCTGATGTAGAAAACAAGAATCTCGAAAACTTACAGACAGGTTTGTACGCTTTGAAGTTTTAAATACAGTTCTGACATTTTGCAATTCAAACTGACGCTTTGCAACTTGTGATATTGGGTTGTTGCAGTTTCGAACTTGTTTCTTCAATGTTTGCAGAAAATTTTCAAAAGGGAAAGCGGACATTTCATTGAGTGAACAGTCTTGATTTTCAACATCGTCTGAGAGATGAGCCAAACTGTGAATGTTATAAACCACAAAGGTTTCACCATAAAAAGTTGCAGCGTTTTCTACAAAACAGTTAAGCAAGTCCCTAGCATAAGATAAGTAATGACGCCTGAACTCACTATTAGAACTCAACAAAATAGAAATAGAAACATGCAGCAAAAGAAAATGTTGATACATGTCGCTTTGAAGCACAGCTTTCAACACCAGAGGACCAGTATAAAGTAAAAACTGCCTGAATTCTGTGGCTTTCCATCTGTCTAGCTCAGACAATGAACGTGGTTGGCGAGCAAAGTCAGAAGGTAACTTGCCATTTAAAGATAACAGTCTGTTAGAAACATCGCTTATTAAAAAGTTTGACAGCCTGCATACTCTTGGACCCTGAACTAAAAAAGCCAAAATTCTTTTTGTTGCTCCTAGACAAACTAAATGCATGTAATCTAAAACAAAGTCATTGATCAAAGATGCACCTAAACTTGAGAGAGGGGATACACCAACTTGATGACCATTTAAATACAACAGCTGATCAAAACAAGCATTAGACCTTAACAGATATGAACTTTGGGGCTTGAACACCACGCGATGAGCAACATACTCACCAACAATCTCACAACGCTCACAAGCGTGCTTTGAGGTGTGTCCAACAACTTGTTTCAAAAATGCTCTAGCTGGAGCATCACAGATAAAAACACCAAGACCAAACTTTGAGTTTGTTTTGTTGAAGGTTATACCAGCTACACAGAGGTGCTTGACTTCTAGAACAAAGTCCTTCAAAAAATCATCTACAGGATGGGGCTTAGATTTCCCACAGTATAGTGCAACAATGAAAACATTAGAGTGAAACATGCCCAAAACAGGCCACATTTGTACAAGCGATGATTTAAACAAAGGCAAACCGTCTATGCTGACATTTAACTTAATCTCAGTAACATCAATCACATCCATTTCTTTTAAACATTGAATCAAACCTTCCTGAATTCCAAAGTAAGTATAGGAGCCACCGCAGATTTCTTGAGTACAGATTCGTCTGGGAGTCTTTAACAACGTTCTAGCATCCTTTTGTAAATGCTCATAACCATGTCTATTGAGAACTGAAAGCAGATCATTGAAGGACTCACGAGATACATTGTGCTTAACTGCCCACCTAGCTAATTCGATGTTTAGAGGTGATGTCTTCGATCGATCAGCACTGCTAACATCGCTAACAATTTCGCTGCAAGCTAAAACGTCATCAACGTGAAGATCATGTTTGTCTGGTACTGCAACATCACCACTAGAAGGTTCAGTCGAAGTTAGCATCTTGGTAATCTCGGACTGGATTCTCCTATACTTTTTACTGTATACTCTTGCTCTTTCGTTCATTTCAGTGCTATAAACATAACGATGATAGTAAAAGTAAAAAAACAACAACAAACAAACAAACTTGTATCAAAATCTTGTATACATTGCGTCCGCAAGGCAAACTTTAAACTTACAAAAAAGCCGGGGAGGAAGAGATGGTAAAAGCTCTAGACCTGCAGAAGGCATTCTTATTCGTTATATTTAAAAACTCTCTTTCATTAAATACGCAACACAACATTACCGAATCATTTTCATAAAATAAACACGAACATCATGAGAAAATTGATAAACCGTAAATAACATAAATTTTGCAAAGAGATGCCAGCATGTCTAATAACAATTTTGTCCCCCGGTCATTCAAGCTAGCTAAAGCAACTCTGTAAAACAGCCAAACAAAAACTTACTCAAAAAAGCAAAACAAAAAACATACACAGTTTCCTCCTGATACTTGCAGATTTTGAAACTTTTTTTCATTTAAGACTAAAAAAAAAAACAACAACTATATAAGAAACCGGGGAGGGAGAAGGCAAAAGCTCAAGATCTGCAGGAAGCATTCTTATTTATCAACTTTAAAAATTCTATCTTATTAAACAGTAACACAACATTTCCAACTCGCCTTCATAAAACAAACACAAACACCGTGAGAAAATCGATAAAATATAAAATGTTAAAATTTTGCAAAGTAAAACTAGCACGTCAAAGAAAATTATTGTCCCCCGGTTATTCAAGCTAGCTAAAGTAACTCTGTAAAACAGCCAAACAACTCGAAAAATCAAAACAAAAACTTACTCAGTTTACTCCTGGCATTTGCAGATTTTGAAACTTGTATCACAGAAGCCCTTTTTATGTCTATTTTCAAAACCTATTAACGTAGGTGTATTTCCCATCATTGGCTCATTAGGACAAACCTCTTGTGGGAGGATAGACATTTGTGGCAGAGGCGAACTTCCAAGCTCATTGTTTGCCTTAACCAATAACACACCAGGAAACGGCCCACGTGAATGTACCAATTTCATTCTATAGACGCTGGATCCGCACAAACCTAGGAATTTTCGACATTCACGTGACCAAAGGGGAGGGGGTTTTATCTTGCAAAATTTTTACTCTCTCTCTCTCTCTCTTTCTTTACCCCTCTCGCTCCCCCTCACCCCTCCTACAACAGGCCTATTCGTCGTGCAACTGGAATTTTTTGTGCAGGCCTATTTTTTTACGGTTGTAGACAATTATTTGTTTAGATTTGTTTTAAAAGAGAAAATGCAATGTTGTTTATGACATGTTGTGAATTGCTGTTGCGTGATGTAATGCAAACGAACTTGGATAATTTTAGCGTGGAGTTTTAGAATTCGTTTAAAGCAAGTGATATACATATATTTTTAATTTCAGATTAAGTTTTTATATCGTGCCAAAAAAACTGTTGTGTGTATGCCTGTCACAATAATTATCAAAATGAACAAAATAGACGTATCGAGTGAAGCTAGTAAAGTGTATCAGTGCATCATATTTTAAATTACAATGTTGAGCGTGAAAAACGGATAAAAGCCATTCCAATCTCTAATTCAGTTGTTAACAATAGCACTGTTATCTGTGAGTTACACTGGCCTCCAAAATTTGAAACAGTTACAGTATGTGGAGGAAAAAATCGACCAAAAAAAGCTCCATTTCCTTGGCTGGGAGTACCCTTATATCAGATTCCAACTGCTGGTCCAACTCAAAGAACTAACATAATATCTTTAAGTGGCATTAGAAATACATAATATGATGAGTGGTGTATGAAAATCTTCACTTTGAGACATTTCATAATGGAGTTAAGCGTAATGTTTCTATTTTAACAATCAATCTAATGATAACTGTTGAAACCTGGTCAAAGTTTGATAAGATACTTGACTTTTATGTTCCTTGAAAATGGACAATAAAAAAAAAGGTAATTTTGCAACATATTTTGGTTATTGGACAAAAAATAATTGGAGATCAAATTTAAAATTCAGACATAGTTATGTGCTTATTTGGCATATTTTTCATCATCAAGAGATATAAGGCCGAGATCCACAAGATTCTGACATTTTCTTAGTATCTTCATTATTGTTATATCTTAAAGTTCTTTTTATTTTTGTTATTTGTTACTTACTATTTCTAATATTTTTATCAAGTTTTAAATTTTCTGTTTTTGATATTTTTACTTGTTCTTCTGTATTATTTTCATCATCTGTTTCAGTATTTAAAATTTCATTTATCATTTGATTTTTTTTTTTTTTTTTTTTTTTTCCTTCTTCAAATATACAGTTACTATGCTTTTTTTTGTTGTTACAGGGCTTTTGTTGCTGTTGTTCTTAGTTAAGGTTTCTATTTCACTTTGATATATTTTTAATTATTGTTGTTGTTTATTATCTTTGTTATACTTTTAAATTAACATGGTTATAATATCAATTTTCTTTATCCTTTTTATCTTATCATTTTTGTAACTGTAAGTTTGTAAATTATTTTTGTAATTGTAAAAATAATCACTTACCATTTTTGTAATTGATTATTACTTTTATGGTTATTGCTTTTGTTAAACTTTTAAAATTGTTTGTGTTTTAGAATGCTTTTTTATTATTCAAAGTTGTAATTATTGATTATCTTTAAATATAGTTGTTTTTGCTTTGTTTTGTTTGTTTCTTTTTGTTTTTGTTTGGATTAGGGTGGATTAAATTTCCATCAGCTAATTCTTGCCAATTTCTTTGTTCTAACTTTTCAAATAGTTAAAGATCATGTTTGCAGAAAAACTTTAAGTAATTATGATGAAATCAGACTATTATTTAATGGATATGGTTGAACATAATTGTATAATACTGTGCAATATTTTTTAAAAAAATTTATGTACCACTGTTGCAACATCATCTGGCAAAGAATCTGCATTAAATGATCTAGTTGTAAATATATTTTATAGTTTAAAAAAAGTTTCATTTCGTTGTGTTGTTGTTTTCTGATTTTTTTCTTATTTTGAAATAAAATTTAAATGGAATTATTTGTTTGGTTTAGTAACATTTTCTCATCATTATAAGAAAATAACAATTATGTGTTTCAGACTGTAAAGCAGGTGAAATGATAATTATAGGTAATATAACTAACAGGTGAAATTATAATTTTGTAAACATATGATGCTTTGAATTAAAAAATATTTCAGTGAGTTTTATTTATGTTGTTCATTAATTTAGGTTAATATTTTTGTTTATCTCATATAAAAAAAATTACTACTGCTCATCCTTATCCCCTTCCTCTCCCTCCCCTCCCCCTGCCCCTCCTTTCCTCTTTGCTATATAAAAGATCCCAAAGGCTAAGTTTACTTCAAATTTATAGACGCTAAATCAAAAACATTCTCACGAGTGAATATACAAGATTAATTTCACTTTCAATCGCCCCTAAGAACTTTTGCGCTGTGATTAAAATGTATTCTTTGGTTCCAACTAATTATTCTCTATTTATAATACAAAATCAACAGCAATAATATCCATTTCATTATTACATAAAGAGTTGTTTGCTAAACCTAACTAATGCTTATGCAAACGAAAAATATCGTAGGTTAAAAAAATATAAAACTAATGAGAAGATAAAACAGATAAGAAATACAAAATAAATGAACTTGTAAATAAAGAAAAAAAACCCAGCCCAAGTATAGCATCATTTAAAGCAATTAAGCTCATATCATTCTCAGAGCCAAAAACATGATATCTTAAAAACGTATACAAAACGCAAATTAAAAACCAGTCTTCACGGAGACCAAATGGAGACCTCTATAAGAAGTCTAAAATGCGCTTGTGCCGGCAGGGTAATGTCAATACACCAATCCGATCGTAAAAAACGCGTAGAAATATTGAGGATCTGGATCCAAATTGTGTGGGTAAAATAAAAATAAACTTTTACGTACAAAGGATTTTTAAGTAAACATTGAGCTTTTCTTTTGTTAAGATTATTTATCCTAAGATAAACTCATAATGGATTTCGATTTAATTAATAAAATGAAAGTTTATGAGTTAAAGCAGTATTTAAGACTTCGAAATTTGCGTGTTTCTGGAACGAAGAGGGAATTAGTTGCTCGTGTATTTTCTGCAATGGAAAACTTTATTGAGCCTGTACTTACTGCTACCGAGGCAGTCGAAGAACTTAAAGATGAATATCAAAAAAAACTTTTAATTAACAATGTTAAATGCAGTGATCCGTTTATCTTATTAGATGGTTGGTTACCTGAAGAGGACAGTATTAAACAATGGCCAATGGTTTTGTATTCAGATATTTTTAACTATTTGATGTTTAACCCATCTGAATTAGGCAGCAATGACTTAAATGATTATAAAAATTCAAAAGCTTTTAGTTTTTATAAAACAGGCTGGCTTCAAAAACTCTCTTATCACTGTATAAGTGAGGAAAGTCCATTTTGTGCAATAAAAGGCGAATGCAGACATTCACAACGTATTAATGACACAAGCCATAAACTGTGGTTGATCATAGAAAAAGAAAATGCTAAAATCCGATCTTGTCACTGTACATGTATGGCAGGAATGAGCCAAACATGTAACCATGTTGCTGCAGCAATGTTTAGAATTGAAGCTGCTGTAAGAATGGGCTTAACAAATCCGGCTTGCACAATGGTTTCAAATCAATGGCTTCCAAATCGAAAAGATGTTTTACCTGTTAAAATTAAAAATCTAGATTTTAGCAGAGAAAATTTTTCTCAAGATTTAAAAAAAAAAAGACCATTTGTAGACAGTTTGTATAAGAAATTTAATCCAATTTCTAATTATTCTACTAAACTTAATCTTCAGGATGTTGCAAAAGCATTAAAAGAAATAGCGCCTAATTCCATCATTTTTAATGCTGTTTCAAAACCAGATATTGACTTTAGTTTAGAAGTCGTAAACGACATTAGTACTTGCCAATCAAATCTAATGAGTGTTAATGATATACTGGTTATGTCAAAAGATATATTATCATTTGAAAAAAATATAACACTTCATATGACGCTTAAAAATATTGAAGAAATTGAGCAGTTGACCAAAGGACAAAATAAAAACAAATACTGGTATGAATATAGAAAAGGTGTTATAACAGCTTCAAAAAGTTATAATGTTTGGACAAAAATGAACAAGTTAAATAAAATTGATGCTGATATGTGGGAGTTAAATCAACGTATATCTGGCATGTCGTTTGTTAATTCAAACATACCTGCAATAAAGTATGGCAGGGAAATGGAACAAAATGCTGTTAATTGTTTTTATGAAATTTTAAAAATCAATCATAAAGGTGTAGCAATGCATGATTGTGGGCTATTTTTAGATAGAGATGTTCCCTTCATTGGTGGTAGTCCTGATTGTATCGTTACTTGTTTGTTTAGTTGTAGGAGAAATTATTTACTGGTAAAAACTTATTGTTTGTAGTTGTAGGAGAAATTCCAAATCGTTCTGCAATGTCTTCATTAAGAATACCAAGACGAAGTCGCACAATTGTTAAAAAAAATTCGTCACGATGAGAAAGTTTTCTATATTTAGTTGACTGAAATCTGCGCTTTAATTTGCTAGTATTCTGAACATGTTTTGGTCCTCGCCAGTAACTAAGCTTTTGAAGAAATGGTATAATAAGTAAGAAGATAGCATTAAATAAAGCTATTGTAGGTATCCCTGTATAAAAGTTCATTTTTTTGTCTGTTTTAACTTTGTTGCATGAAAAAATCATTAATTTCTTAGTTTGATTAACTTGTTTTTGGTTTAGTTGCTTCAAGGATATATTCAAGAAATTAACTTTTTTAATGAGTGAATCAATCAAAGACGTTTTAGAATTACATCCTTCACACACATTCAGCAATGACTGACTAGCATATGAATGTTCACAGCTTGGAGGTGGTAAATAAATTGTATTATCATTATTATTACTTAACTCATTGGTATTATCTTCACTTGTATTATTATTCATATCATTACATTCTGTGCTAATACTTTTCAAAATTAAAAAGTTCGATTTTGGGCAACGTTTATATAAACTCTTTCTTGGCTTAATGTTAGTAGAATTATATCCCATATTTAAAGTAGGATCTGGATTAGCAATCGTAGGTGTTCCATCTACAAAATGCATCGAACAAACACGATCACTGTCGCATGGATTCCATTCTTTCTTATTTTTACCTTCTCTTTTTAACAAAATTTTCCACTTTTCTCTTTTTCTAGAATTTCTTAAAGAACTTGGAAAACAGTAAAGATTAAAAGGACGATTACAACCACATTGTTCTTTTTTCAAACCTTCATGAACATTACATTCTTGTTTTTTCCACTTAAAAAGTTTATAATGGCTATTCGAACACCCTATTACTGCACAGTTACCTCTGTTACCCATCGTGATGAGTTCAAAAGGTAAATACAAACAAATACTAATTCAAATACAGATATTTTGGAAGCTTTTTCGACTTTTTACCCACACAATTAGAGTTCAGTCCCCGCCGCGCAAAATGGTAGAATTTAAGTTGGATAGGTGAATTCTGTGATTATTTCGTCAAATTGGAGCCTTTCACCGAGATTTCTTGGAGCCTTTGGACATATTCTGTTGTAACCTATCAGGCTGAGCACGAAAATGACAAAGACAATCAACAGAGAGGCTGGCAAGTACCGGATTTGGCGACAAAACCCCGTTTTCGGCTCAATTTCCATAGAAAACGTCGAAATTTGGGCCAAATGTGGCCAAATTCGAGGCTTTCACCGACTCCCATTGGATCCCTCGGCCATATTTTGTTGTATCCTGTCAGGCTGAGCACGAAAATGGCAAAGACAGTCAACAGATAGGCTGGCAAGCACCGGAATTGGCCACAAAACGCCGTTTTTTGGTCAATTTCCACATAAAACGTCAAAATTTGAGCCAAATGTTGCCAAATTTAAGGCTTTCACCGACTCCTCTTGAATGCCTTGCTCATTTTTTGTTGTATCTTATCAGGCTGTGCACAAAAATGGCAAAGATAGTCAACTGAAAGGCTGGCAAGCACCGTAATTGGCCACGAAACGTCGTTTTTTGTTCAGTTTTTATGAGACTGCGTTATTTGGGTTTAATGTTGCTGAATTCAATGTTTTTACCGACTCCTATAGTCTTAATCTGGTATATAATGATTTATTATATTCTTTAAAATGATATATTGTGATATTAACAATATTACATTGTTTTATATCTTTATAGTTCAACATATATCATCTTAAAAGTTTATTATATATATATGTATATATATATATATATATATATATATATATATAAAGTATAACAATATTGAATTTTAGTTCTTATTGTTGTTTAAACAGCTCTATAAAGGTTTGGTCAAAATAGATATTCCAGTTATTATAGCTGAACATGGTGAAGATTATTTTTGGCATTTGACTTATCATATTGATTAAAGCTATTACTTTTATGGGGAATATTTTTAAAGTCTTCGTGTGACATAAAATATTGTCAGAGTTATATTCATCTTGTTACACAATGATTTGTCACCAATCTCATTGAGAAGCAACTCATTTTTTTCAGATGCAAAAGTACTAATAGCAGTAAGGCTTTAATTAGCTTGGAGTTTTCAAGCAGTAATTTGTATGAGTTATTAGTTTATGTCAAAAAGATTAGCTTTAATCTTATGATTCTTTATGGTTAAATATGTTTGTTTTTAACAGATTGTTATAATTGCAGCTTAAAGGTGGTGCTTTATTCATGTTTTTATTCAATCCAGAATACAAAAGCAATCAAAGAAGCTGCAAAATTCCCAGGGCAAATCTGAAAATCTTTGTTTACAGAAGAAATGTTTTTTCCATTTTTGTACCATAATTTCGTTTTTTAAAGAATGAGTTGTCAAGACAGATAACAATGAATTTGAAAGATATGATTGTTGTTGTAAAACTTTTAGCTTGTTAGTGTAAATTATATGTTTTAATATGTACAAATAAATTCCTCGTGATAACCTGGAAAGATTATGGAGAAGTTCCGAGAGTTTTAAAAGTTAAACTAGGGAAAACATTCTGTTTTCTGGGAAAACTTAAGAAAAATTTTTAAAATTGGAGTGGCAAATCTGTTTTTAGACTTATCATGTTTGCTTACTTAAAAGTAACTTTATTCCTTTTTCATTTTATTAATTGTTAAGAAATAAAATAAAATTTCTTTTTTCTTTATATGTAAATATGATACTTCATTATTGTATAGCGAAAATGAAACAAACCCTAATATTTTTAACTTAGCATAATAGATTGTCAAAAAATTACTTTTTATATTGCACCCTCCAACTGTTCCTAAATTGTGATTTTATATTTCTGCAGACTTTTGGTAAGGTTACTGTATTTCAAGTTATTTGGAGTTTAACCTTGTCAAAGTTCACTTTTCTCTCAGATAAAAAACTTGCTTTGTTTGATTAAAAAATAATAGTCAGAATGCATATTTCGTTCACATGTTGTTTCATGTAATTTTAGGTGACACCTCTCATGTAAGCCAGTCAAGCTACAATTGCATACTTCTCCGTTTTATCAAATGTTTTATTCAGCACTATCATCACCTTGTCAGATGGTATTATAGTCCAGAGGAGATGGTTGAAACAAAGAGAAAGTATTTTCAATCTTTTGGAGTTAAAGGTCTTCTTGGAGTAATAGATGGTACAATAATACAAATCAAAAGATTTTCTATGGCAGATGCGCCAGCATATATTTGCAGGTAAACTCATCATTTTAATTTAATACCTGGTCATTTTGATTTGATACCTTAATATTTTGATTATATTGGTTTAACTCATTATTCAAAAAGTTTAGGCCTACTTACACAGGCATGGTTAACATGAGAAACTTAAAAATGCTTTTGTTTCACACATTAATTCTGTCTATGTATGTTTGCATATAATATATGCAAGTTTAAAAAAAAATATTTCCGTTCTATTATTTTTAATAAAAAAAAAACTATTTACTATTTTCTTTTTTTTTAGGTGCTAATGCTTTTTATGCTGTATTTTACTTCATATTATTAAGTTATTATAAAGCGCTTCATGTTCTTAATATTATGTAAAAAAAAAATATTTAATTTATGAAGAGACAATACTTCTATTTCACAAAGTGCAACATGTTTATTACAAAAATCAATTATTTTTTTTTAATACTTTAAACAGCACATCATAGTTCTTTAAAGTTTGAAAACATCAAGTAATTTAACTAAGTCCTAAACTTAAAACAATATCATAGTTTAAGATCATAAAGTTTATGATAAAAGATCATGTTAAAAAACAATTTTGTTTTGGCCTAGGTGAACAGTTGTTCTAACATGATGTCAGTGTTTCCCAAAAAGGTTTAAGCTGCTCTCAGTATTTTTTAACATTTTAACATTTTGAAGTTATCTAACCTCTATTTTTTTAGAAAAGAATATCCTGCTTTGAACTGTCAGGTTGTCATTGATACTAATGGAAAGTTTAGAGATGTTGTTGCAAAGTATCCTGGATTTTGCCATGATGCCTTTATTTTTTCTAATTCTGCATTACTGACAAAACTGACATTAGAATATGATCCAAATGCAGGTTTCCTTTTTGCAGACTCAGGATATGGGTTGTCACCAATCATGGTTACACCGTTTAATCAGCCAACTACACACCAGAGGAAATATACTTTAATAAAGTTCACTGTCAGGTATGAAATGATATGGAGCAAGCCATTGGACATCTCAAAAACCGTTGGAGGTGTTTGTACTAAAGTGGTGGAACACTTCAGTTCACCCTAAGAACTTCCAGAAACTTTTAGAAATTCCAGATGACTGCAGCTGCACAAAGTTTTTTGTCGAGAGGAGGACCATATGAAAAAACTGCGTATCTTCAAAATCTCCACATATTCCTGTGGAAGGAACACCAAGACGTAGATGTAGATGTGCGGAAAACCAAGCATAAAACGGACAAAAACAATTTGTCTGGAATATGACCTCCCATTATGTTCAAAATGTTTTTCAGCCTATCATACATACAATATTTTGTAATATGTATGTTTCAGCCTATCATACATACAATATTTTGTAATACGTTTTTTCCACACACACACACACACACATCCCGACCCCTAGATAATTTATTTGCACTTTTCCAATAGATTATGTACTTTTGACTTACAAAATTATAAAAACAAAAAAAAAACATATTTCTATTTTTTTAATGTTGCTTGACAATTTATTTTTTAGAAGGAATGAAACAGGTAGAACTTTAAGAGAGTAAACAAAAATCCTAGGTGGTATGCAATACTTTTATAATAACACATGTTGTTGATATATCAAGAGCATTTTCTTTCAATTTTAATTCATCTAATCTATTAGATGAATTAAAATCGAATAGACAAACAAAATAAAACGGAAATTACTATCGCAAAGTAAAGAAAAAAATACAGATGTGCATTTTATATCATTTTTTACTGCATTTAAAGCAAAAATTAACAGGAAATTTGATTTAAAAAAAAAGGTGGCGTAGATAGGTAGGGGCAGATGGGGCTGCTAAACTTTTTTTGGGTTGGCAGATTTATAAAACATTTTCGCATCCTTAACTGAGTGCTATAACACAATACTTAACGTTTTGGTTTAAAAAGCATCAACTGGGTACAATAATAAGATAAAGAAAACATTAATGAAGTGGTGCTACATACAGTAGTAACCTAAGAGTTAAGTTTATGTGATAGAGCAAATTAGGTTCAATAGTAAGATACTTTGGTTGAATTAAAAAACCGCTATGAATGATATTTTTACGCATGGCTCAATAGTTATAAATAGTTTATCTTTACAAGATAAACTACTTATAAATATATCTCTTTACTAATTGGTCAGTATCATAACAATATTAAAGATTGATAAAATTAAATCAAGTAAAAAAAATTGAAATAAGGATATTAGGACGATTACCCGATTAAATCGACTTTTAGTCAATTAGTAGGAGATCTATAGTCGATTAATTCGACTATTTAATTTTTCAAAGTCGACTTATTTCGGCTTTCGAGTAGTCGACCTTTAAGTCGATAACAACACTAACAGAAATAGAATGTTGCACACTTGAAAGTCTTCAAACCGATTATCAAACATTTATGTAAAATGAGTATCTCAAGAAAGATGCAAAAAATTACAATAATGTTATAACAGAACCAATTTTGTAGGTATTTCGAGATCAGTTAAAATCATTTCTCTCATTTAACTCAATTTTAACTATTGATAATTGATTTGCTGTACATTGTCACTAAAAGTTGATTTAATTTTTTTAAACTAAAACTTATACACATACATTTATATCTAGGTTTTTTTACCAACTCTGCACATTGTTATTTGGATTTATCTTAAATATTTCAACATATTTGTAGAAGAAGCCCATGAAATTGGATATTTCAATAGTGTCAGAAGAAGTATTAAAAAATAATAGCAGCGTCTGTTCTGAAAAATATCATGAATTTATATCAAAGCAAAAACAACTGTTAACCTTCAAAGTTCTATTTATAATATTGATGAATAAATACAGCTGATGAATGTTGCTATGGAAATGGCTAATTAAATAATCCTGATAATGTGGAAAATATTAAGTTTATTTACTTCCAACAGCTTAATTTTCTAAAGAAAAGGAAAAAGGAAATGGTATGTATTTCTTTAAAATGTACCATTGACAACATGGTAATGTTAAGTTCTGTTATTTTATAGAATTTTTGTTTTGCTTTAAACTGTTAATCCTTTGATTTTCAGAGTAATATTTGATTAAATACATGTAGAATGAAAAAACTTTCAACGTAAATAGATAAAAAACTATTATAATAATTTTTTATCTACTTACGTTGAAAGTTTAAAAATGCAGCTAAAATTACATGTTAGTTGCTGACTTTGCATGTTCATGGGCAGCTTATAAGCTGCCCATGAACATGCAAAGTCAGCAATTAACATGTAGTTTTAGCTGCATTTTTAAACAATAATTTCTTCTTAACAAGTGATAATTTGAGTCTATTTTTTTGCAAAAAATTTATTTTCCTCTATAAACTAAGAAATGAAAGGGATTGGTTAAAAATAAAAAATATCGAGTTAAAGTTAGCTGCATCTCCATTTTCTTTAGAAGCTTTGAAGCAAAATCCGTCTGTTTGCATGATGTTGACTGGCTTAGACTTTAAAGTGTTAGAAAAAACAATAATTTATGTATGTGAAGATATATTTGACAGCAGAAGACCAACAAAATTGAGAAGTTATGATCAAGTTATTATAACCATAATCAAGTTAAAGCAAAATTTAAATTTTGACTTAATTGCTTATATATCTAACATTAGCAAAACAACTGCTATTGAATATTTTTACAAGTGGCTTGATATAATGTATTGGAAACTTAACTTTTTAATAAAAATGCAAGATCGAGATCACATATTCGACACTATTCCTGGCATTTTCAAAGCTAAGTTTCCACGTTTAACATGTATTATTGATTGTGTTGAAGCACCGTCTTCGCTCTTAGCAAGGGCTCATTTTTACAGCCAGTACAAAAGACATTGCACAATTAAAGTGTTTATTTCCTGTACTCCTCTTGGGGCAATAAATTTTTTGTCAAAATGTTATGGAGGCAGAGCTTCAGATTTAGGGGAGATGGGGGCGCATTGATCGCCGTAGCAGTGTTTTGAAAATTGCGCAGAACCTGAAAGAGATGTAAAAACTTATTAACTACGAAACACATGTAGAACTATCTGGCTTTTGGAATATATAAATATTTTGATTTAAAAAAATGATAAACATGAATAATTTTAACTTTTAAACAACCCTCTCAAAAGATCAATGTACCCCAAACTATGGGGTACTATGATCTCCGACTTGGGGCACATTGATCTTATATGCGTAATATTATCTAAACGTTTAACACTTCTATAACTAAATCTTGTAAATAATTTAGTCAAAGGGTAATATTGTATAACATATAATACATCTAAATTTTTTAATTATTTTTTAAATATAGCAGTTAAACCCACTAGTCTAATTTTTAATTAAAAAATGTATAAATCACAGCAGCTATAAGCTACCCGCTTTATATACGTTTAAAACTTTACAACAACTTGAAATTTATAAGAACTGAAATATAAAGACTGAAATAAGAATACAACTTTTAAGTTTACAAAACTTGTTAAAAGTACAATATTTTGATTAAGAATATTTCATCATTTGTGAAAGTCAAGTTGTGAAGCAGCTTTTGGTTTACATTGTTTTTTATTCCTAAGCAAGTAATTCTTAGTTTCTTTCTTATCTTTTGTGGAGACTTTTTGTTGATTTTTGGTTTGCTTCAAAATTTTCTTTTCTTTTGACAAACGAATTTCATTTCTGACAGGAGTATCAGTCAAGATCCTTGTTTTTAACTGCCTACTTTTAACATTTTTTTTTCTGGCAGATGCTTTTGGGTAAGGTTTTAAAACCTCAGGTGAGATTATAGAAGCAACACTTGTTGACACTTTGTTTAAAATACTTGTTTCAATATTTACTATAGTTATTTCAGACTCTATGTGATTAACATGTGCTGGTATCATTTCAGATTCCATGTTGTTGACAGGAGTGATAGTAACTGTATCTGGAGCAGCTCTATCTGTAACTGATGATGGTAAATATTCGTCATCTTTGAAAATTTCAGAATTGAATGGCTCAATGCCAGCTACTCTAAATCCTGTCTGTATATTAGATGGTGAGAAAGCTTTTGTATACGGTTCTCGAACTATTGAAACAATATCATAAATGGTCATTGGTCTTGGGTTTGAAACCATCCAATTATCACATGCAGAATTGTAAAACCTTTTCAATGGTCCAAAAACAGTTCTATCTAATGGCTGAAATTTATGGCTGCAATGGGGAGGAAAACTTATCATTGTAATTCCGTGTTGAATTCCAAGCTCCAAGCCTTTAACAGAAATATGACTTTCATGACTGTCGAGAAGTAACAAAACTGGAGATTCCTGAGAACAGTTTGAATATTTAACAAAATGTTTAATCCATTCTATGAAAATTTCTGAGTTCATCCAACCAGAAGGATTTGCAAATCCCACACATCCAGGAGGTCCTTCCTTAATCATGTAATCATGAAACTTTACCCTAGGAAAATTAATAATGGAGGAATGGAATTTCCAATAGCATTAGAGGCACAACATGCAGTTACCAATGTTCCTCGTTCTGCAGATGTGATTCTTCCAACTTGTTTGCTTCCTCTACCAGCTAAAACCTTTACCGGCTTTTGAACGGTTGTTAAACCAGTTTCATCAACATTATATATACAGTTAGGATTATATTTATATCGATTTCTTACCGTTTTAAGATTTTGAAAAAACTCTCTTACAGTGTGTTTGTTAAAAGCTGTTGATCGAGCGAAGCTCGTTGCTTCAGGTGTTCGTAGAGACAACTCTGGTTGTCTTTTCATAAAACCTTGCAACCAATCAATGCCTGCAATTTTATTTTTGATCCATGATGATGGGCATATCTTATTGTTTTTTAAAGCAAATTCATATGCCAATAATCGCGTTGACCTAGTTGAAAGGCCATAGTTCATTTTTGATGCAATTAGTAAATAACTTGATAAACTTTTTTCATCTTCTGCTGTAAAAACTTGTCTATTGTTGTAGTTAGGCTTGAAAGCTTCATTTGGATTAAGCCTCTTTTTACGACAATATCTTTTTAAAGTCATTCTATCTATGTTAAACTGACGTGCTACAACATTCAGTTGTGTTCCTTCTAAAACTTTATTAACAGCTACTTTCATTGTTTCACTTGGTATAGCAACTTTATTTGTTTTTTTAATTCTATTTCTAACCATTTTAAGATCTGTAAAAAAATATATCAATAAAAACATATGTTTTTAACAAATGCTAATATTTAACATAATAATATTATGTTAAATATTTTTTAATTATTATGTTAAATATTATTCTTTTGATATTATAAAATAATAGTATTATTATTACTAGCTTATAACATAAGTAGATTTAAAAAATGAAATGCTAAAAGCTATTGTTTGTTTATATATAGTTTTTTTTTAAATTATAAATACAATTCCATTCGTTTAACTGTATTGCTTATAAACAAAAACATGGGGCACTTCGTCTTCTATGGGGCACTTTGATCCTCCGATCAATGGGCCCCGCATAGTCAAAGATCAATGTACCCCAATAGGTATAGGTAACATATTGATAGCAATATCTACTGTATAAATTGCAGCCAAATAAAAATTATATATTATATTATACACCTAACACTTACAAATTTAAAATAAAATTGTTGTTAACCCATCAGACATCTAAATAAAAATATATTTGAATTATAGTACGATTTAAAAAAATCACTTTTTATGACGAAAAACAATATTTTCTTTATTTTTTTTGACGCTGATAACCTTATGAAAAAATATTACGAATAATCAATTAGGGAAGCATAATGGTTAATTAAATTGCAACCTCACTTCTAGTAAGGCAAAAATGAACAAGTAAAAGCCAAAAGATCATACTGCCCCGGCGATCAATGCGCCCCCATCTCCCCTACTAATTACACGTGAATCTGGATTTTCTAGTAAACATATGCCAGGAGACCAAATCTTAGCAGATCGTGGATTCACTCTACAAGATGACTTTGCTGCTGGGAGTTCTGCTGAGTTGTTAATCCTTGCATTTACACAGGGGAAAAGACAGTTATTTGCCAAAGAAATTGAAACATCTAGAAAAATTGCATCTGTTAGAATTCATATTGAACGAGTAATAGGATTGATGGAAAACAGATAAACTATATTAAAAGGTATCATACCATTAAAGATTATAAAAAATATTAAGGATGAGTCTGCAAATAGTATTTTGGCAAACTGTGATAAAATAGTTACTGTATGTGCTGCTCTGACAAATTTGGGAGAAGGCATTGTATTTAATGATATGAAAACCTAAGATTTACTTTGTAATGATTTATTGTATATATATATATATATATATATATATATATATATATATATATATATATATATATATATATATATATATATATATATGTTAAAATCTTTAATTTCAATTGTTGGTTATTTTATTGAGCCATTTTGTAATAACATTTACATGTCAAAATCATGTTATTTCTAAAAGTTATAACTCAGTGCCTTAGAGAGGGAGGGGTAAAGAAGGCGCCTGCCGACCGGTTAATTTTTTTTTTTTTTTTTTCACAATAAATCGAACAAATACTAATGAATGTAAATGTGAAATCTGCTTAATAATCCGAGCACCATTTTTTTGGCTATTGGAAAATAAAAATAAATTACAAAACCAGAGTCTCTTTTAATTTAGTTTACCGGTAACAAAGAGTCGTAAATCGTAACGCTCCAAAATAATCCTAATAATAATTTATTCGCACAGAGAGTGTTTATACATTTATGATATTAGGACTATTAAAATATTATAATATTTTCGTTTTTGGAAAAGATTTTTCGTCACTGGGTAAATAGCATTGGTAAAAATGATATTTTTTCTCATAAACTAAGACAAATAAATTTAAAATGGTATTGTTTCTTTAAGTTCATACATTGTTTGCAGTACCATGCTTTACCTTTCGGCAGTCGTTTCAAACCAATACAAATCGGGTGATACCAGTTATCACTTTGTTAAACTTTTGTTTTGCTGCATCTGAATAAATATTAATTTTGGCAACTGGGCAACCTGTAATATTTCTTACAAAGGTTTGATTCCATACACATGTTAACTCAGTTGGAGTTGATGATGTTAAACCAATGCGTACTGCAGCTTCAATCTTAAATAACACAGCCCCAACATGAGAGCATGTTTCACCTAGACTTTAAAAATTTTGAATTATCAGAAATATTATGTGTGTGTGTGTGTGTGTGTGTGTGTGTGTGTGTGTGTGTATATGTGCAAACTAAAATATATATAACAGGGGCGGATGCAGGATTTTTTATGGGTGATGATTATTTATTTATTTGCAAAATCCTCTAGCCTGCAGGGAGGGGGAAGAGGATAAAGGGAGGGGGCGGACTGTTGCCAACAATAAATGGCAATTCATCATCAAAGCGGCATCACTGCCTTATTATTACTTACTTTACATTACTCTAAAATATCCATCTGAAATAAAATGAATAAAATATTGCCTTGGCTATTCTGTTCATAAACCAGACAATTATTACTTGCCTAATTTTTTTAACGAAGTGCACCAACGAGAAGGTAAGCCATAGGACTTTGCACTCCATCTGTAAAATGTCATGTGGCCTAAGGTCATCCAACTTATATATAAATATTATTATACTATAAATTTAAATTTAGAGTTTTTCATATTACAAAACGGATTTATTCAGAATTTGTTACAATATTATGGGTGAATTCTAGGCATCATAGGATATCCCCTAGATCTCCCCATGTATAAAATATGAACTACTTACCCAGCCATACAATTGCAATGACCTGCCAGGACAGTCCCATCTGATTTAAGAGCTTACTGTTTACTCTTACTGTTTTTTCAGGTTTAAGAGTAAACTTAAACCTGAAAAAACAGTAAGAGTAAACAGTAAAATCAAGTAGTCAAGAATGCTTTGAAAAATAAAAAAAGTTTTTTTTTAAATTTTCTTATAAGATTTATAATACATTAAACACTAAATCTTTTTAAAAAATTAGGCTTGAATAATCTATTGTAATATTAAATATTAAGTTAAAAAAGTAAACTAAATGTTTATTCAGAACTTATAGTTTAGAGAACTTTACTTTTATTAAAAATTAATATTAATTTAATATTAAAAGTTTTAATATTAAATTAAAAATACCAACAAAAACTTGACAATTGTTATAGTTTAATCTTTAATTAAAAAAAAACTCGAATATGTTATGTATGATTTAGTATAAATCATACATAACATATATGATTATTAATTATGATTATAAGTTATAAAAGATACTAATTATGCTTAATATTATCTAGCATAATCCTTTATTGTTCATAATCTTTTAAACAATAATCAAAAATGACATCATCCACTCCAAATGCATAATAAAAAATTATAATTTCAGATTATTTAAAAAGTGCTACCTAGTAATGTCAATTTTTCATTATATCTTTCTTTAGATGTTGTATCTAGATTTTTAAAATACTCATAAATAGATCCCATAATGCTAAAAATAAACTAATAAATGCAATATTTATATAGAAAAAAGCGCTAGGACAAAGTTTATTTTCCCCTAAATCATAATGCCTTCCTCCAATCGCAAACTTTGATCACGTGATTTTCCGACTTGAAGGATAAGGTGCTTGTAGTAATTTTGCAAAGCTAAAATTTGGTACCAAAGGAGTTTGAATCCTGTTTAATCTGAAAATTATAGATTTATATCTCTCAAAACAACAAAATATAGTTTATTTCAAGATCTACAAAACGCACCAACTAATGATACTAAAAAAGAGCATTGACAACTATAACTCTAGAAAAAATCTGACTGATAGAAAAAACTTTTGGTTTTAATTTTCTTAAAGATTAGACATATATCTACTTTACGAACCAACTTTGTTTTGGCCTTACGTTTACTTGAGGAGTTGTTAAGGTTTGATATGAACACAAAATTTTTTAAATCAGGCAATCTATCCCAATTTTCTACAAATTAATAAAATTAGAAATTAATAGTTTAGTGACTTAATTATTTTTATTAATTTTTTAGAACAAAATAATAAGGTATAAAAAAACCTTTTGAAAAATGAATACTCAATTTAAGTGATTTTATATATGCTTTTCATTCACATTATTTATAAATTGTACAAAAAATAAAAGATTAAAAAAAAGTATAGATAGAACATATCAGACTCAAAAAACTTGAAATTAGTGGGTCATTCCATATGAAATCATCCAGACCATGACACCCTTATGTCTCAGAATTTGTTCATTTTTACCTCACTTGCAGTCCATATTAAAAAAATAATAACTGCGAAAATTTATTTTTTAAAATTTTAAAATTTTAAAAACTAAAATTTTAGTTTTTTTGAACAAAACCTTGTTTTCTAGAAAATCCAGTTTTGTGGCAATGAATGTTAAGACTTTTTCCAATTTCACATTTCTCCATATTAAATATGTTTATTATTTATAATATTACCTGCTAAAAAAAATACAAAAACAATAAAATTCACAACCATTCTTTAAAAAAATACAAACAAGGAAAGCGCAACCTTTAAAAAGAACAAAACAAAACATTTGCTTGCTTTTGATATAATAAGAGGTAAGCATTCACCGATTTGAATTGAAATAATGAAAAAAAATTGCTTCTCAAACTTAAACTAAAAAAAAAAAATCCTTTTAAATTGAATTTTAATAATTATTTATTATATCATTTAATGCATTAAAAAAAAAAAAAAAAAAATCCAGGGAGATGGGGGGGGGGGGGGGGGGGAGAACTGGTCAGAGGCCCGCTGGCGCTCCCTTGGCCTATGACTATAAACGTCCTAAACTAGTCAATAAATAACACTATTTGATGTTTTATTCAAATAAATGTTTTAAAAAACATTTCTTTTGCTTTCGTTACAAAATTAAAATTTTTCTATAAAGACAATTTTAAAACGCAAATTTTGATCAAGTATTAGAGAGACAATTGATGAATCTAATTTTTTTCAGTAGACCTAAGATAAAATAATGATATACAATTAAACTTTTTATTCAGGATTTTGGGCCACAGCCTTCATTTTACCTCCAAAAACCATGAATTTACAAGTCAATAATTTTGAACAAAATTGGATAAACGAGACATTTCCTGAGACAATGGAGTCTTGACACTGCTCTTTTTGGATTCCGCAAGTAAAAATTTATTGGGGTACCAAATTTTAGGAAATTTCCCCAAGCCATTATAAAGATAATATATGTCAAAGTTGCTTTGTAGTCGCTTTAGAAAATCACTAAAATGCTGAGTCAGCATTATTTTAACTGACAATATCTCTGGAACCCATGTGTATTTTTAACTAAAATTTTCGCAGTTATTATTTTTTTAATATGGACTGCAAGTGAGGTAAAAATGAACAAATTCTGAGACGTAAGGGTGTCAAAAATTTTTTTTTTTTGGATGATTTCATATGGAATTACCCTAGTTTAAATATAAAAAATCTCTATTTCCTAAGGAAAACAATTTTTTTCAAGTCGTCTTTGGCTAAATCCACCACTTTTGCTCATAGGAAACACAGGCATAATCACCTGGTACTAAGTTTACAGTTGTTACAGGGATGTTTCCAAAATCATGAATGAAAGCAAAATCTTCATTGACACTGCATGGCTTTGCACCTATCTAGAAAAAAAAAAAAGCAACATTTATTCCGTTTTACTTATTTTGTTAAACATGGTTTTTTAAAGGCATTAAAAAAAAAAATCCAAAATAAAACAAAAATACTTTTGACGATGATTCCACACAAATAAAAAATCTATTCGAGTTTATCAATAAAAATTATGCATATTTTTTAAAGATGATAAAAGGTATATTAAATATATATATTTTAACCTTTTGATGGCCAAGTGGTACAAACTGATGGAAACTACGTGTTCCAGGTATGGTAATCTTCTGATGATATATAAATGAAATGTACACCTTCAACGTTTTAATTGCAATATTTGAACATTGCTTGTGGAGATAAAATATGATTACCCATATCTCTTTGTAAGCTTGCTAGTGTTGCTAAATGTTTGACTGTACCATCTATCCCATCACAAGGTTGCTTACCGTGACTAGTTGCAAAAAAGTTCCATTTAGCAGAAAGACCAAAATCTTCAAGATGGAAACAAAGATTCAAAATATTTTTACAATTCTTTTATTGACCTACGCACCCATTCGAAAAGTATTCAATATTTTTTATTTGAAGTAGATTTGTTTTAATATCATTGCTGACAACATCAATAATTTTGTAAACCATGTTCAGATCATGTATCATATCATCTGAAATAATACAATAAGATTTGTGATTGAGAAAACCTTCTTTTTTGAAATAGATAATCACAGGATGTAGTGTACATTGTAAATTTGTCCAATTAAAGCTTTGTACTTCATCCTGAACTACAAATTTACAGTTTTTTACATACTAAGTCAATGTATTCAGACACTAGCTCTTTATTATGTGTTAAGTTTGACCTATCTGTTGCTGTCAACTGATCAAATTCTATTTCATCGTCATCTTCAAACTCTCCAATTAAATCATAAAGTTTTTCAACCAATGCATTCATAGTTGCTGGGCATCTTTCACATTTACGTATCATACAGTCTTTATTAGTCATGTAACAGTATAAGGTAACAGTTCTTTGTAAGTCACACCAAGAGGATGTAAAAGCAGTTTTAAATTCTGATGAATAGCACAGACACATACTGAATGTGTTCCTGAAGCACCAGCAGTAATACACCATTTTTGTCGCAATTTACAAAACCTTGAAAACCCTATTTTCATTTCTGGGTTCATGGTTTTGAAAGCAACAAATAATTCCTTTAAATTACATAACAGCAAACATTTTTGCATGTGAACATTTTTCTTTATGCTTACATAATCCTTTTTACCAGGCATTATACGACTATATTCATCATCTTCATAAAAAGACTTGACCAGTTGAACTGTTTTATCAGGAAGAACTTTCCCTAATTTAGGATTAGGCATGGCTAAAATACCTTTTTCTAATGCTAATTTACGTGCAGTTCGAGCTACATAATTTGTTACATGTAATGTTTCAGAAACTATTTTTATTGACCAGTCAGCTGGAGCAAGTGTTGTCAGTTGTATTTTTTTAGATGTTGCTGTAGACTCTGCAATTTTATTAGCTAACAATACCATCATGTTATCAAACAAGTTTGCCTTTTCCATATACTCATTACCGAAACTTGACTGTTCTTCAAAACTTTCTTCTGGTATATTAAGGGAAATGGCTACTTTTTTTTAATGGAGGTTGTTAATGCTGTCAATTTTTGTTTACTTTCTCTAATTTTACCTGACTTATACAGTCCTTTGACCTTAATAGGAGATATTCCAGCAACTGTAAAGTGTGTATTTACACCCTCTTTTTTATTTTGAATGGATATTTCACTAACAATATCAAAATCTTCATCATTTTCACTCATACTTTTTGATAAATGTTTCATAACTTTACTTTGATAGCTTGGACACAACTTTTTTCCAGGTATAAGATTTAAACCTACGGTTTCTGCTTCTATTACAGTATGCATTGTAATCACACGTAGAGATGCTAAAAAGAAAATGCACTATATTACTCAAATACTATAACATTAATTATACTATTGTTATAAAACAATGAACAAATCCTAATAAACGCTTTTTTGTGAGTCAGAAATGGATTACAGCAATTTTCTTATTACTCTTATAACTCACTATTAACATATCACGATGATGTGTGCATATACTAGTAATTTGTTCTTCTTTCAAGTTTGTTCATTTTACAAGTAATTTAAGATCATTCCTGTCAATATCTTCAATCAGATTTCTTACTTGGGTATATGATTGTTTATAACAAGCTCCATAATCATTTACAAATGAACAATTGATTTTGTTATCCATATAAAACTATAATGAGGAATTATAATCTAAACACTTAAATAGAAGAAATCTTCAATACAATATTCCTAATGAGCAAAGTACCCTTGTACACAAACAATATGATTAAAGCAAAAATAAAGTTATATTTATAAAGAACATTTGCTTGAACAAATAGCTATTAGTTTTAATAGACGAACTTTAAATGCCTAATTATCTACTAATTATTGTCAATTCTCTACTAATTATCTACCAAAAATTAGGGTGAAAGTAGATTATAACTAAATATAATTATATTTATTTATATAATTTAACAAGGTAATATTTATTGGATATTATTATGTACACTTGTCATTTTATTACTTATTTTATTGATTAGATAATCACTATTTTATTACAATAAAACAATCAATAAAAAAAAAACATTACACAATATTGTTTAATTTAATTACATAACTACTATGTAATGAAAATAACAATGCAAATGACATAACTATTATGTAATGAAAATAACAAATTTATATGTTTACAAAATATTTAACAATATTTTGTAACAACTTTGTAAAAATTTAAATCACATAACACACATTCTGTTTTTTTTTAAATTAACTGACTCAAAATTTGATTAAAAACAAATATAATTGTATTTAGTTCAAAACCAAAATGAATTTGCTCACTTATTTTTTTTTAAATTTCTTCAGAAAAATTGAAAAACCAAAACACCAATAACTCCTCAGCAAAACATAAGGCCAAAACAAAATTGGTTCGTAAAGTAGATATATGTCTAATCTTTAAGAAAATTAAAACCAAAAGTTTTTTCTATCAGTCAGATTTTTTCTAGAGTTATAGTTGTCAATGCTCTTTTTTATTATCATTAGTTGGTGCGTTTTGTAGATCTTGAAATAAACTTTATTTTGTTGTTTTGAGAGATACAAATCTATAATTTTCAGATTAAACAGGATTCAAACTCCTTTGGTACCAAATTTTAGCTTTGCAAAATTATTACAAGCACCTTATAAGGGTAATAGTAAACGGACACATTTCCGGCACTTTTCCCCCCTCATTTTTCAGTCAAAATCAAACAAACTGAGTAGGTACAAACGGCGGGGCGGAGCGGATCAGCGGGGCGGATCATTTAAACGGTACAAACGGCGGGGCGGATCATTTAAACGTTACTAAAGCGAGTTATATTTCATTAAAAAAAACGATTCAGATATAGTTTAAATTCACTAACGATATAATACTTAGAAGGAATTTGCATATTACAATTTTATTAAACGACAAAAAAAAGTATATAAGTTTATAATATTTTATAAATTTTATGAACTCAAAAAACAACGTGATCCGCCAATTTGTATCAAGTGATCCGCCAATTTATATCAAGTGATCCGCCTAATATTATAATTGTTTGAATCGAACTCCTTTAATTTTAATGATTGTTTTACAAAAAAACAAGGTGATCCGCCAACTTATATCAAGTGATCCGCCTAATATTTTGATTATTTGAATCAAACTCCTTTAATTTTAATGATTGTTTTACAAAAAAACAAGGTGATCC
The DNA here is from genome assembly GCF_058129835.1 of Hydra viridissima. Lineage (NCBI taxonomy): Eukaryota > Metazoa > Cnidaria > Hydrozoa > Anthoathecata > Hydridae > Hydra > Hydra viridissima. The sequence goes on along the minus strand of NW_028324308.1, from coordinate 9,592,236 downwards.
GCCAATTTATATTAAGTGATCCGCCTAATATTATAATTGTTTGAATCGAACTCCTTTAATTTTAATGATTGTTTTACAAAAAAACAAGGTGATCCGCCAACTTATATCAAGTGATCCGCCTAATATTTTGATTATTTGAATCAAACTCCTTTAATTTTAATGATTGTTTTACAAAAAAACAAGGTGATCCGCCAACTTATATCAAGTGATTCGCCTAATATTTTTATTGTTTAAATGAAATTCTGTAAAGTTAAATGATTGTTCTACAAAAAAAAAACGTGATCTGCCGATTTATATCAGGTGATCCGCCTACTGTTGTCATCGGCCAGAGTGAATGTTTATTGCTTAAAAACAAAATCTTACTTGAAATTCTTTTATTCAACTGCTTATTAAACTGCTTATTCGTCAAAATACTCTTCTTATCACAAAATTCTTTTTCTTTTTAAAAATCCTCTTTAAATCTCTTAAAAATTCTTTTCTCTTAAAATCCTCTTTAAATCTCTTCTTCTAACAAAAACTCCAACTTCCTAGATTCTTTCTTTTTTTTGAGCTTTTATAGTTTTTGCTTGTTTTCCTGTTGCGATATCTTTTCATTTATTTATATGGCAGGTTGATGAGTCTTCATGTTTACGTCTTTTCTCGGTTGTTGTTTTTAACTTAATTCTTTTTGCTTTATCATTTATTGATGTGAAGAGTGGACGAGTCATCTTGTGGGTATCTTTTCTGATCGTTGTTTTTAACTTTTCTTATTATCGCTTTATCATTTACGAGTCTTCACGTTTACATCTTTTCTCAGTTGTATTTAACTTTTCTTCTAACGCTTTATCACTTATTTATGTGAAGAGTTGGTGAAACTCTGTAAAGTTTAATGATTGTTCTACAAAAAAAAAACGTGATCCGCCGATTTATATCAGGTAATCCGCCTACTGTTGTCATCGGCCAGAGTGAATGTTTATTGCTTAAAAACAAAATGTTACTTGACAGTGTAAAAAAAACTCAAAGCAAAGTTTGGAATGAAAAAGAGAGGGGGCTACACAACATGAATTTTAATTAAATATATTATTAAAAGATTTTATTTAAAGTAGGTTTTATTTAGTAGTAAACTTACGTAAAACTTTTAAAAGAAAAACAAAAACCATTATCAAAATGCAAGATATATTTACCATGAGGAACTAAAACTGCAAGGTTGTGGTTACCGATGTAATGGATAACAACAAGATCTGTCCGACTCAGGTCACAGTACACAAACTTCTGGAAATCATTTGAAATTCCTGTTGGTATAACTGTGGCAAAATGGATCTTTGTGTAAAGTGGCAAAGCCCGAGGAATTTTACTGGAACCATTTTGCTTCCACCTATACCCATCTGCCCGCCAATCGTCTAAAAAAAAAATAATAATAATAATAATAATATATATTTATATATACACACACATATACATTGCATATACAATAAACAACCACAATATTTACATGCAACATCACTTGGTAACAAATAAGGAGAATTTAAACTTTTGTGTGAACTAAAAAGAGCATGATTTAACAACTCATCAATTGTATAGTTAGTAGGTTCCACAGTATAAAATAAAAATAGATATGGCAGGCAAAAAGGTGGAAATTGCTGGAATTATTGAAATTGCTTTATACATGGAGAACAACTTCACATCATATAAATTAAGTGACAGTAATCAGGACAACCAAAATTGTTGAGTAAAAAGAGCAAAAATATAAGCAAACAAACAAAGTTCAAAACATGCAGAGGTAATAATAAAAAATACAGCTGAGAACAAACTAAGTTTATACCAAGGTACAAATTCCTTATAAACAAAACAGAAAATTTATGGAACATATTCAGGGTGTTAGCTAGCCTAATCATTAGCCAAATGGCACCGAGTATACTGTAGAATTCCCAATGGGTTTAAAGTTTCCAAAATTCAACACCTCTTTTTTTTTTTTTTAGTAGTAGTAGTAGTAGTGGTAGTGGTAGTGGTAGTGGTAGTGGTAGTGGTAGTAGTAGTAGTAGTAGTAGTAGTAGTAGTAGTAGTAGTAGTAGTAGTAGTAGTAGTAGTAGTAGTATAGTAGTAGTAGTAATCTTAGTTGGCCTCATTTTACGATTTGCCTAGCTCTGGCGCTACAAATTTTGCCCTCATGTTACAATATTTTGCCTGCATAACAATATTAAGTTACACAGAATGTTCTCATCTTACGAATCTGCCCTTATGTCACAAAATGTGCATAGCATGAGGGCAAAAACTGCACTCATGTTAAGCTACATAGTAACATCAGGGGATTTGTCATAAAAGTTATTTATTTTAAGATAAACGATTAAGCAAGCAAATAGTCAATTTAAACATGGCAAAGTTTGATGTATTAGTGGAATGATTAAGATTGATATAGTAATAAATTTAGATTGATAATATAGTTAGAACGATAACATATTAATAAATAATATTTATGTTGAACATATATGTAATAATATCTAAAATAAATTGAATAATGATATTGACAATATATTAATTAAGATTGATAATAAAGTTAACTAATACCTTAATCTAACTTTATTATCAGCAATAAACATAAATTTATTGCTACCTAGGTAGTAATTAATCTGCGTTTATTGATAAACCAACAATGTTATTGAACTTTTTGTTGACTAATCATACTAATTAATAATACCTTTGAGGTCCTCATTGATGTAAGTTCTATGTTTTTTTGGTACTATAACTAATAGAGATTTACAGAGATAAAGAATAGAATCAGGAGTAATAAAGTAGCAAGCATGGTAAAGAGATACAACCTTAGCAGATGGTTAAGATCAGAAGTAAGATTTGATCCTAGAAGTCAAAGGGTAGATGACTCATTCAGTACATTACTGTTCATAAATATAGGAAGATCTAGATTTTTGCGATAAGGTTTCCCAGAAAAAAATTTAGTCTTATCTGAGTTAGAGATAATTCTCTATCAAAAAAAGAAAAAATATTATAATTTCATTTTCATTGCAAAATTATAAGTTTAATTTTATAAAAAAGTTTTGAAAAGTTATAACTTTGAAAATATGTCTCACCCATTTTAGGGCTAGAAGTTTGGGTTACATGAGGGCTTCGAACCGGGATTAAAGATATATTTCTGTTTATCATAAAATATATTCCTGGCTAACACCCCAACATTGCCAACAAATGTAAACAGTTTCAAGAACAAGTTAGACAAGTATTTAGCATTAAAAAAATTAACTTAATGAGTTTTAATAGTAATAAAAATTTTTAATACTAAAAAAAAGTATAAAAAATTTAAACAAAAATTACTTTTGGTCTTAAGTCTTCTAAGTAGTTTTTGTTTAAATTTTTTATTCTTTTTATTAATATATACCTATATTATCAAAAGTGAGTTGTCAAAGTGAGTTTCTAATTCACTCGCTGTTAACACATAGCTATGTGTTAACAGCGAGTGAATTAGAAACTCACTTTATATACTACTACTAAATCATATTTTATATACTACTACTAAATCATATTTTATATACTACTACTAAATCATATTTTATATACTACTACTAAATCATATTTTATATACTACTACTAAATTATATATACTACTAATAAATTATAATTATAATTATAATAATAATACACATTTTATATACTACTACTAAATTATAATAATATTTTTAATAATATAGCAGTTACTATATTGTTATAATTTATGATTGTTTTCAGGCAAGTACAATGAAAGCACATTGGTGCTCACATTTTAAAATCATAACACAGATACTTTTAAACAGCATGTATAAAAAAGGTCATTTAAAAACCTACAGATTATTTTCTATAGCATGTCTTACACTGACATAATATAAAATAGACACAAGCATGTAAGTTTGTTATGGAGCCATTTTACAATAATAAATAAATCTTCAAATAAATTATAATAGGAAAGACAATTTTTAGCTTCAAAAAAATGTTGCATATTAAATGACATCTTGAAAATATTCAATATAATATTAAATGACATTTAGAAGTCCTTACATATTTATTAATAAGATATCTTGCTTTACTATAGCATAGCCTTAAGTAAAGGATAAACTATGCCTAAGTAATGTTAGATTTTACTTTAAACATATTAAAAGAAACAAAGCTATATACAGTCTTGTAGACTACATGTAGGCTACAGTCTACATTGTAGATTACAGGTATAACTTCTTTAAAGTCTAACTTTACTTTAGGCATCGTAATTGATTTTTACTAGTATAATCCAAAAACTATGCTATTTACTACATTATACTATTTTAGTATACAAATATATTTTAAAAATACAAATACTATACAAGTGCACTGAAATATTGTTGCCTAACCTTTTTCATGATTCACTTGTATGACATAAACTTCGCCTGCCTTAGGATTGTTGAGTGTAGTTGTTCTATCTTCATTATTGCTCTTGGCGATAAGATTTGCAATAACCTCTATTTTAAGGTGCTTTATGCTACCTATCAAAACAGGCACAGCCATTTACTAAAAAGTCATCATAAAAAAATTTAGCAGTATGTTTGTTCAGGTTGAATTCGTTAGCAGAAATTAAACTATTAAAAGTGCCGTGTCACTTGAATGATCCGCTCCGCTGATCCGCCCCGCCCCGCCGTTTGTACCTACTCAACAAACTTCAAGTTGCTGTAAATCCTAAACGGATAAGAATTTTGTAAAAAAAATTTAGTCTTTCCTAAGTTATGTGTCTAAACATTTGTGCCAAATTTCAGAAAGTTTGGTGATGTAGGGTGCAACCCTTTGTTTTTTGAAAAATTTTTACTCCATTATATAAATGTCTGGAGAAAATTCCAAAAAGCGAGGGACACAGTGTGTTGCATTTGGTTGCAATAAAAGAAAACATAGCGACAGTAAAAGAAGTGATAGCGATGGAATCTCTGATGATGAATCATCTTTAAAACGAAAGTTTCCTAGAACATTTCATAGGTGACTTTCTTAATTACTTTTAAAAATAAAAATATTTAAAAATTTATTGACCTCTGTTAGTTTGCTTGCAATGTGAAGAAATGGATTTAAATAATATCAGTTGTGCAAAAAGTATAACAAACTTATTTTTCCTACTAATTTTATTCAGATTTCCTTCAAACACTGAAAAAAGAAAAGAATGGACCATCAAAATACAACGTCAAGAATGGAGTCCAAGTAGTAGCAGTTTGATATGTTCTGATCATTTTTTAGAAAAAGATATTGACAGAACTGGACAAACTGTTAGATTAAAAGAAAATTCTTTTCCTAAAAGATTTTAAAAATTTCCAGACTACTTAAAAAAGGTATATAATCAATTATGTTTTAATGTATTGTACAGGTTTTTTTGATATGTACCTTTTAGTTCTTAGTTACCCTATGCAGTGTGCTAGAGGGTTTATAACACAACTGTATGGTAAGCAGCTAAAACATAATAACCATTTTGCTATTGTATTTTTTTATTTTATAAATGCTGCATGAACTATTAGCTAAGCTCTGTGAGTAAACACAACTTAGAGGTTCCTTCTAGTTTGATATAAAGTTTAAAAACTATACAAGTATATATATATATATATATATATATATATATATAATATATATATATATATACTTTATTTTTAATTTTTTATATATTATATATACATATATATATATTTTTTCTTTCAATATTAGAAAATGAAAGAGAGAAAAGTTCCTGTTAATAGATCAACTTTTGAAAATTCTGTAAAAAGTGATTTTGAAACTAGTGTTATACCTATCTGCATGAAAGTTGGCTCCCCCAAAAAAATATTTAATTGCAGTTTAACTCCAGAAAAAAAAATAACAGATCGTAGAAACAAGATAATTGTGTCTTTGAAAAAGAAGGTAAAAGCAGAACAGCAAAAATCTCGAAGTATGAAAAAAAAGATAACATCTCTTAAATCAGTTGTAAAAATATTAAGTAATAAACAAAAAATATCATCAAATTGTGAAGAAATGGTACTAAAAACATTTTCAGAAGTTCCGCAAGCTCTAACCAGAAGAATGATTATGCATAAAAATCATGGTAATGGATTTAAGTATTCAGAAGAAATTAAATCCTTTGCACCTACCCTGCAGTTTTATTCAAGTAAAGCTTATGATTATGTGCGAAAAACATTTAATTTTAATTTACCACACCAAGCACAAATTAGGAAATGGTATGGAAAAGTTTCAGCAGAACCAGGTTTTACAAAGCCAGCTTTTGCAGCACTTAAATACAAGGTTATAGAAGCTGAAAAGTTAGGATCTAAAGTCATTTGCTCACTTATGTTAGATGAAGTGGCTATTAAAAAACACATATCATGGGATGGAAAAGCATTTAAGGGGTATGTTGATCTTGGGAATGGCATACAAGATGATTCATCCCCGGTTGCAAAAGATGCCCTAGTTCTCATGGCTATTAGTATAAACAGCTCATGGAAAGTTCCATGCGGATATTTTTTTATAGATGGGTTAAATGGTGCTGAACGAGCAAACATTGTAAATTTATGTATCAAACAATTGACAGATGTTGGTGTTGAAGTCATATCATTAACATGTGATGGACCCTCATGTCACATTTCCATGTTATCAAACCTTGGTGTTTCAATTAATGTTTTAAAAATGAACACTTCTTTCACTCATCCTCTCAACTCTGATAAAAAAGTTCATACTCTACTCGATATTTGTCACATGCTTAAGCTAATTCGAAATTGCTTCGCAGATAGTGATGTTTTGTTTGATAGCGAAAACAATGCAATATCATGGAAATATATAGTTTATCTTCAAAAACTGCAAGAAAATGAAGGATTACGTCTTGGAAATAAATTAAGATTAGCACATTAATTGGAGGCAACAAAAAATGAAAGTGAATCTTGCTGCTCAGGCAATTAGTTCAGGTGTAGCTAATGCAATAGAGTTCTGTTGCAAAGACCTTAAATTAATGCAGTTTCAAGGAAGTGATGCAACAGTTAAATTTATAAGAATATTTGATAGATTATTTGACATTTTAAACTCAAGAAATCCTTTTGCTAAAGGTTATAAATCCGCACTAAAAATGAGTAATAAGCATATATGGGATAAGTTTCTTAATGAAGCATATGATTATATTTCAAACTTAAAAGACTCATCTCAGATTATTGCATACAACAAAAAGAAAAACTGGGTTTATTGGATTTTTAATGGCTTAAAAAGTATTAAGCAGGTTAAAATATTTTGTAAAGTTTTATTTATATCTGAAAATTGTGTCTAAAGTTATATATATTGTATGTATTTTATATATATATATATATATATATATATATATATATATATATATATATATATATATATATATATATATATTTATTTCATTTATACGTTAAGATATTTTATAACCTTGTTGAAATTCCTGAAGCACCTTTAAAATATCTTCTAACATATAAGTTAAGTCAAGACCATCTGGAATTGTTTTTTGGTTCAATACGAGGATCAGGAGGATTTAACAATAACCCAACAGTGCAACAATTCACAGCAGCATGTAAACGACTTTTACTTCGAAGCCATATTGAAGGAGGATCAGGGAATTGTGAAAAATTACAAGCAGAAAATATTTTAAATGTTTTAGATGATTCAGTTATGATAAATAACAGCAGTTTGGATATTACAACAGTAAACATAATCAGAAAATACGACTTATCTGAAAGAACATCTAAGACTACTGATCATGATTATTCTTTTATTACTAATATTTCATTGCTAACTGAGTATAAAAAAGCAGCTGTTTCTTGTATATCTGGCTTCGTTGATAAAATGGCAAAAAAGCAAATATTTTGTATGTTATGTTGTGATGCATTTGGTTTTAAAAAACATGCTCCAGAATCCAATTTTCTTAAAGTACAGGACAGTGGTGGTCTTATGAAACCAACAAGAGATGTTATTAATGTTTGTGAAGAAACTGAAAAAAAAATTACAGGAATGCTAGCAACAATACCTAGAAAACTGCCACAGTCCAAAAATATCCCAGAAGCTATATCTATTTCAGTTTTAGAAAGTTTAGGATCTGTTATATTTAGAGACTTGCATGAACATATGTTTGATACTGGTATTAATGAAAACCATGTTTTTAAATTAATCAAAATAATTTCTCAATGTTATTGCAAAGTCAGACTTTATGATCTGGGAAAACAAGCCACTGAGAATGTCATCGAAAAATATTAGAAAAACATTAAGCCAATTGGTATTATTTAATCATCAATAACTACAGCTTTTACAAACACAAAACTATTTTATATTGTAAATAGTAACGTAATAATTGAAAAGATTATTTACTTACTTTTAGGAGCATTATATTTTCAACTTGTACTTATAATCATAATTTTTAAATATCAACATAGGAATCTAGATAAATTATCTAAAGAATACGATCATTCGTTAGACATTTTACAACAGATTTTTACTAATTTGTTGATATTGCCTTTTTTGCTTCTAATTTCTAGGTACTTTCAATCCTTTTCTTTTTTTCTTCTTTCTTTTGGTTTCTTTTCTTAAAATTTCAAGCGCATCATAACAAATCGTGGGTCCTCACAATATGGCCGCCAAAGTATTTTTTCGGCTTCAATTTCGATATAAGAGATGCGCTATCCAGTTACAATATAGATCAGTGGATCGGACTCACTATCACTATCACCCATTTAAAAAAACAGTTAATCAATTTAAATCACTGTTAAAATATGAACTAACGAAATAAATAAACTTTATTTACCACGCTGTTGTACAATCAAAACAGCAAAGTAACGTTACGTTTGGTCCGCTATCTTCAGCGCAAAGTTTCTTATTTTTTGTTAAAAGGGCTGAAGTACGGTGTTTCGTTAAAAAAGTAGGGTAAAGTGACCAAATTCCAGCCGCATCTTTACAAAATAGTTTCTACAGACATATTAACAAGAAGGTCTATATGAAAACTATGCATTTCTAGAAAGATAAATCTTTCAGCATTTAGGATATAATTACAGCATTTATTGTAAATGAAAATTGTTTGAAAAAACAACGATAACAAAAAGTATATAAATTAGACCAAAATACAGCCACTATGACCAAATTTCAGTCAGGCCTATGCGGAATGAACCTAATTACAGCCAATATCAAAGACAAGCTTTTTACCAATACTTTTATGGGTTGGCATTTAAAATATTTAAAAATTAATTGTATTACTAAATATTGTATCAATAACTTTTTTAAATCCACAAATTAGCCGGTTGACAGATAAACAATAAGTAAAACAGTTTAAGCAAAATTGGATTTACTTAAAGTTTATTTAGGTTAAATTTAAAATGAACATGTTCTTAAACATCAATTAGAAAATGATTGCTTAACTTAATACTAAGCATTAATCAATAAATAAACTTGCCTAAACTTAGTAAGGATGCCTTAACTTGTAAAAAAATATGTTTTCAGGAGATGAGTTGCACCACCTTGTCCAAGGGCAAGAAAAAAAAAACGTTTACATGTTGGTAACAAATAAAAGGAAATTTCTTTTTAAATGCAAATAAAAACCAAACCTAAAACTAGGTTTAATATTTTAAATAAGAACCTATTATGTGTAAATCAGGATAATTTAAGTCAATGTAATAATCTGACCTACTGTTTTAAAAGATTTGCATAGAATATAATATTTATGTTAAAAAAAAAAAGAATTCAGTGAACTATATAAAAGACTTTTTTAAGCAATAAGAACAAAAATTCATAACAACATAATCAAATTACACATTGTTTTTTTATACTTTTATTGGTTCATTTTTATAGCGAAGGTTTTTTTTCTAGGATTATCTTTTGACAATATCTTTGCTTCCTTTATTTTTAAGTTTTGTAGTCTTTTCAATTTACGCATTTCTTTTTCCGTTTCATTTTGAGCTTTTTTTTGTACCTGCTTTAATTGTGACTCATATGCTTCCTTAGAAGTAAGCACAAAAAACTTGTCTGCATACTTAGCTTTTTTGCTTTTTGTAAAATTTGCATCTAAATATGGCAAAATATCATTATCTCCATCTCCTGGATAAGATGAATTTTTAAAAGGGAAATTTGGGGCAAAAGAACGAGTTTTTACAAAATCAGAAGTTAAAGGAGTTGAAACTGTAAAATCAATTTCATACTGATCAATAGGCTGTTCAATTTCAGAGTCAGACATCATCCTAAAGCTGTCTTCAAACTTACTAGTAAATGCAGCTTTATTACTTGCAGCTTTTAGTTTTACAGTTTTCATACTTAGTTCCACTAAACCACCACTTCTATGTTCTGGAATTTCTACTACGGTTATTGGTTCAGGTAAATAGTCATGATCATTTGCTATAGCAAATCTTGGGTTGGTAATTATATGTTGTTCCAACTCAATATCCGGTAAAAGTATTTTTGTGCTGTCTGTTGTTTGATTAATCTGCTCAACTGTTGTTGTATTATCAATTGTTTTAATTTAATCAAAGAGATTAGTCACTAACCTGTCTTCAGAATACACATAGTTTGGCAAGTAAGCTTCAGCTGGAATAACTGAAGGATTATATGGAAAGATTCCACATGATTTAAAGCCAGATTCAATATTGGCTTTTGTCATACTTTTATTCCAGGCCTTGGTTAAAAGTCCTGTGAAATTGGCCTGGTTTATTATAACCCCTGGGTGATTAGACATCATATCCTGGGCTGCTTTATTATATGAAACTTTGAATGGCTTAAATACAGTTCGATCGCAAGGTTGAAGCCAATTGCTTGTATATGAGCAGGTAATTCAACAATTTCAATTTGGTTTTGTATGGCCATATCTATTAACTCCACGAAATTGTGGGAATCATGGCCATCCAAAATTAAAACTTGTGGACATTGTGGTCCAATGTTTTTTAAAAATGTAAGCTCAAAGGGGTTTTACTGTTTTCCCTTTTGGTATCACATGAGGTGGTAAGGCTCTTCCTGCTGCATTCACACAAACAATTAAAGTAATCATTTCTCGATTTCCACTGGTTCTCATATGTAAATATTTATTACCTTTTGCGGCAACAATTTTGTGTGCCTTAAAGTCTAGCTGCAGCCCTGTCTCATCCATGTTCCATATTACTTCAGGCTGACAGTCTTTAATGACTTCTTTAAGTGCAGTAAAATAATTTGCCACCTTTATCGGATTCATACATTGATGACGAACTGATGCTGTTGATTCTGGTTGTCGAAGAGTTACTTTTTTGTAATGTCGGTTGTTTAGTAGTCTCCACCATTTATTAGATGGTTTTCCATTCTTAAAAGAATATCCATATTTTCTGGCAAGCTTGCCAGCATATACCATGAATTGCTCTTTACCAAAACCAATGCCCATCCTAGCTCTGTTGTCTGCAAAATCAAGTAACTTTTTTTCAAGATCAAGTGGTATTAAACTTTTTCTTCCTGCTTTTGCACCAATCTCAATTTTTTCTTTTATCCTGCTCTGCAAAGTTGCTCGGGGTGCTTTAAAAAATTCAGCAGCAGCTCTAACAGACATTTTAGGTGAAGTAATAACACTGTTTATAGCTTCAAGTAACACTTCCTCTTTATATTTCAAATATTTACCTCGAGTTGGAAGACATTGTTTCTTATTATGAAATTTTTTTTTATTATCAGCCATTCTAAAATGAAAACTTTATATTATAAATTATCAAAACTTTCAATTAAAGATTATTTTCTCATATAATTTAATTTATCAGCAATAATCTACATGAAACAATATATATTCAATTATTTAGACTTTTGTTTATTTTTAAGTCTTCGTCCTCATATTTGAAAAATATTACATAAATATTTAACTAAATAAGTCCATATATTTAAGATTGATAACTTTTAGGATATAAATATAACATAAAGTAGTTATATTAAAAGAACAAAATCTAATAATATAAATATCTTACAAGTATGAGTAACTTTTAGACACTCGTGAACCTAATTTCGGTCTTGGCCGGAATAAGGTATAAAACCTGGCCGGATTTAGGTCTTTCTACCAGGTGCATTTAATTCAGAAATACAATCTATAGAAATGACTCAGCATAATTATAAAACTAAAATTGTCTTTTTAAGAAATATATTTATAGTTTAAAATAATTACCATTTCGTTAAGTAATAAATATTTAATGTTTATAAGCTTCAAACTGGATGCTTACATAATCTTTTAAATCTAAACTAGTACTTTTTTTGAGATAAGTATTTGTTATTATAATACTTCTATTATAAACACCCGCCAACTAAAATAATGTTGGTTTTTTATTGGCTGAGTTCATACCAGTCTCAAAAAATTCGGATTTACAAACATAAAGCAGAAACCAAGACAGAAATATTAAATTTAAAATGTGGCTGAAATTTGGTCACTGGCTCGGATTTGGTCACTTTACCCTAAGTCGTTAAAAAAGTTTAATAAACGTGAAATCTGCGCATGCGCAAAATCATTAAAACTTTTTTAACGCCCGTTAAAAAAGTTTGCCCGTTAAAAAAGTATTCAAAATGGTACCGTCAACCGGGGTAACTTTGGTCGCCGGGGTGACTTTGTTGACCGGGGTCAATTGTTGATTTTTTTTTTAATTCCTAAAATTTAACAAAGAGAACATGTTTTAATTTTGTTAGAGATACCAACAATATATATCGACTATTTTATCAACAATTTTGGTATATCAACAGTTTTTGTGAATATAGCACAGTTACTTCGTAGACTACATTGAGTTTATTTTGGCATTTTTTGACTCTTCTGATACATTTATTGAACCGTTTGAATTCTTAGCCGGTGAAAATGCCGAGGAAATATAAGCGAAAGCGTAGTTCAAGAGCATATGCAACTTCATACAGTCAAGAAACGTTGTCCAATGAGAACGTGAGAAAAGCGTGAGAAAGGCTAGTCGACAGTTCGGAATATACGCTTCCCATTTGCTTCAACCGCTGGACGTTGCTGTTTTCCGTCCGCTAAAGATAGAAACGCGCATCAAAGAATCAATACCAAAAAATGTGGAATATTTCCCTTCGATAAAGAAATGGTCATGAAGCGTTTCCCACAGGTTAACAAAGACATTGGAGGAGGTACCGGTAGTACTGTTAAGGAAGTATTCAATGAAGATATAGAAGGTCTATTAGTGAAACATTGTGGACAGGATGGGAAAACAAATCGCACCAGAGGGAAAAAGATCACACCTGGCAAAGCGATAACACCGCAAGATCTGGTGAATAACACAACTCCTATCACATCAAAGAATAACAATAACACCAAGAATAACAGTAACACCAAGAATAACAAGAAAAGGGCAAGAGTTGAACAAGTGTCATCATCCTCAGATGACGATAATGACCTACTAGAAAATGACTTTTAATGACTTTTGCACAATAACAGGGAGCTAGTTGCAAAAATTTTTGTCCATTTAAATGTTCTTTTCATGTTTCTCTAAGTGTTTAAGGACTGATGATTTTTTAAAACTCCAAAAAGTGACCAATGTTACCCCATAGCAGGGGTATTATTGATCAAACATGATAAAAACCTGGGGTAACATTGGTCACTTTTCGGCGTTTAAAAATAAGTATTTGTAATAAAAAAATTAAAAAAATATAGAGGCCTATAGCCAAGACCTATAATGTTATTACCACAAGAGAAAACTGTAAAAAATTAATAAGATTCAGAGATGTTTAAGAAAAACTCCCAAAACTGACCAAAGTTACCCTGGCTAACGATACTCTTTAATTTGCGCAACCCTCAAATCCACAACAGAATATGCTTTGAAATTTTGATTAAGGCATTGGGAGGCATTCTTTTTTTATTTTTGAGCAAAAGCTCTCAGAGAGAGTTTCAATTATTTTTTCCAAATTTTTTTTCCCTGTAATTTTCTAATTCTACAAAGTTATACAATTTTCATGACATTTTTTTTTTCATTTGACCTCCTCATAGTATCAAAGCTTTTAAACTCCTAAATAAATTATATTTCATGAAAAAATAGAACATAGATACTCACTTCTAAAAGAATTATACTATACTAATTATAGTAATATATACAAAATCAAATATTTTTAAATTCTCATATTATAGTTCAGAAATATTAACATTTCACCATGAGCTCCTGTTAAGCTATATCTCTTTGCAGTATATACATTTCCACCTATACTAAAAAGTCTTTCACTCTCCACAGAAGATGGTGGGCAGCTTAAATACTTTAAAGCAAGCTTTGCTAATAGTCGCATTTTGGTTTTCTGTGATTTCCACCACAACAAAAGATTGCTTTCTTTGTCAATAAGGTCTTCATTTGAGTAGTGTTGAATTTTGTTTAATAGAGTTTCATTTGAAATTAAAGTTTGTGGTTGACCGATTTATTTAGAATTAAATCCTACAAGTTCTTCGAAGCAATTGTCAAAACCCATTTCTACTATATCTTTGTATTCATTTAGTACTGTACCATTATTTTCATATTCTCAGTCAATATTTTCAATGTCACAAGCTGCAGGCTGATCATTTTCAGTAACTTTGATGTTTTTTATATTTTCATGGGTTTTAATAAGTTGAATGGTTATGTTCTCAGTACTTGTTTTAGCAGCTGAAAAGGTGTTTTCATTTTTGAAAATTTTTAATTTGAATCTGGGATCAAGAAATATTGACAAGATGATGTTATAGCTATCAGTATATTGTTTGAAACTATTCTCCATTGAATTAGTTGTCATCAATTAAAGCTCTATTAATGAAATGTTTCAAAAACTGTATCTGTGGTATAATATCTGAGACAATAGAATATCTTTCACTCAAGCGAACTCTTGTTTTGTGGAAATCTTTTAGCAAAACACAAAACTGTCCAATAATCATCCATTTGTTTGCATTTAATAAAGAAAGCTTACCATTTTCAAGTGCATACATGGTTAGAGGTTTCCTTTGTTTATAAATTAGTTCTAACATATGACAGGTACTATTCCATCTTGTTAGAACATTTTGAATAAGTTTGTGCTTAGGAACATTATTTGCTTCTTGAAGAGCTTTAAGTTTAGGGCAGGCTTGGGGAGAATGGCTAAAATGCCCAACAATTGAATAGCAGTTTGCAATGACATTCTTGACAACTGTTTTTTCAAAAATACACTCATTAATTACTAGTTGCAGTGTGTGTAAAAACAAGGCGTACTATCATATGGGCTATCTTTAATAGCCTTAACAATATTTGCACCATTATCTCCAGCTATTAAATGAATTTTTGAAGGTGATATTTTAAATACAAGCATAATATCTTCAATCAACTCAGCAATATTTGCTGCTGTATGCCTCTCAGGAAATAGAGCTACTCTAAGTACAAGTTTTCTGATTAAATGTATTGTCTAAACAGTGACCTGTCAGGCTCATGAAGCTTTCATTTGAACTACTGGTCCATATATCAGTAGTAAAGCTTATAAATTCAGCAACTGAGTAAACATGGAGAGCCATTTTTAACATAAAGTATAAAATAATTTCATCAACTGAGTAAACATGGACAGCCATTTTTAGTTTAAGTGTACACTAATTTTTATTATTTTACATACCCTAATGAAACAATGCAACTTTTTTAACGTCTAATTTCATTCCCTAACGAACGCTTCTTTGACCATACTGCGCAAGCGTAATGCATGCGCAGAACTATTTGTTAACTTTTTTAAATAAGTAGCCCTGTGACGGAAAAACTGTCCGCGGAGTAAGTTGTCCAGTCGGACATTTTACTCCGGAGTAGAATGTCCTAGTTTGTCCTATCCGTCCGTCTAGGACAACTTTCTCCGGAGCAAACTGTCCTACGTTGGAGTAAACTGTCCTACTATTTTGAGGATAATTTTCTTCGGAGTATTCAAGCAATGTCGTTTAGCTTTTGTTTAAACGGTGGTTTAAAAACTCACGCATTCTGCGCGAAAGGCATGTAGAAACTTGATCACTTTAATATTATTTAAACACTAAACATAATACAATTATAATAAACATAGTAATGAGTTATGGAGCTTATATAAATTAACCAAATTTTTTTCAGTTCCCATGGTCAATTTTTGATGGTATGAAAAGTTAAAACATCACAAAATAAGTTTACATCGACATATTTTACACTTCTTGCGTGGATAGATATTTGAAAATTTTTGAAATTCACATGTAAATGTATTATATACTAGGCAACTGCGCAGTCAGCTCGGAATATATTTTGCGAGTAAATAATATTGCGATAGAAGACTTAAATCTAAGATTTCGTGAAAAACTGGCACACACGAAATCTAATACATCTAAGGTTAGGAACATGCTTGCGAAATGAGTATACTCTTTTCGCAGAACAATCACATTAGTTATATTGGATTGTTGAAAGCAAATTTTGTTTCCATGCTAAAATTTGTTTTTCGTTTTATTCACTTTTATATTGTCATGAAAAAGCTATAAAAAAGAAGACATAAAAAATGGGGAATTACGCAAACAAGTGGCATATCAATATCACAATTTATTAACTTAAAATATATATTACAATTTATTTGGATAAATACTTCCAGTAAAAAATAGAAAGTTGTTGGTATTTATTGGTTTTTCTCATATCTTTCGTGATTTTTTTAGCAATATTTCCAGTTTTTGATTTATATTCATTTTTAAGTCTAAAATGAAAAAGTACTTTTTACTGTTTTGCATATTTAAAATATAACAATGATTTTAATTTAAAAAGTAACTATCAATTACTTAATAATTTCTCCAAAAAAATAAATCGGAAAAATTTTCAATTTGATCCCACTCACAATCCCCTCAATAAAGTCGCCTGAAAGAGGTTATGTATTTTTTTATTTAACAAATTTGGATAGTTATTAAAATTTGATTAAATTAAAACCAAGTATTAAGTTATTGGAATACATATGCATTCTGATAACTAAGTTTTAATATATATAACACATAACACAATTAAAAGCTAAAAGAAATAAAATCTTAAATGATGGATTTAAATGATCAGCAAAACTCTTTCGAGCAACTTCATTTATTTGTTAAGTATTATTCGTTCTGAAAAAAAAAGAGGAAAATTTCATATACAAATAAATAATTGAACTAGAAACAATAAAATGCCATTTTCTAAATCAAGTATACTGACATCAAATAAGAAAGAAATTTGTAAATCTAAAATCGAAGCCTTGAACAAGTTATTAATATGTAAAGTTTACAACCTCCTCATTTAAAATGAAATTTTATTGTATAATGAATTCTAAAAAATTAGTTGAAATATTTCAATATTAATAAGTTTAATTCTGCTACATGGAAAAAAATATATATATATTTGTCATTTTTATTAAATTTATTTGTAAATAATGTTACTAAGATCTTCTGGTAATTTTAATAAATGATTTGCACAAATATACATGCAAATAGACATGTAAATAGACATATTTTATAAATATATATTATATAAATATACATTATATACATATATAGATTTTTCGTTTTTAAAAGCAGATTATTATATTTTTTACTATAATGGAATGTCTTCATAATTACTTATATTAGTGCTATTATTTTTACTTTTATTATCCAGTAGTTAATTGCATGAATTACAACAAAAATCATCAAAGCTGCTTTCCGAAATGTTGATCAAACAGTTCAAGTGATATAACTCATTGCACTTTAAACATTTAATCATTTTGCCTTCAGCAGGCATCCGACAAGAACAGAAAATTTCTATGAACTCAATGCGGCTAACACCGCCCCTTCCTATATTTACACTAACAGTTGGGAACATGGAAAGAACCTGTTCTTGAAGGCTTTTTAACAAATGATCCCGCATTATACTTTGCTTAAACAAACAATGCTCTGGTTGTATCTGCTTAGTTAAAGCTGTAGCAAAAGCAACAGCAAATAAGCCACAATCATTCCCTCCTTTCTGTTGAACATCCATTAATTTTACAGCAATGTTTTTTTCAGGACATGTTAAAAGAGCAGCCACCTGTTTTTTTCCTTGATCACTCAATGAGTGCAACAAGCTGTCATAAACATGAACTTCATTTAATTTTTGTGTTCCTATACTGCTAATTACAAACCAGTGTCCATATCCATCGTGAAGTATCTGGATAAAAGGACTTGTCATGTTAACAAATGACATTATTTAATCCTAAAATTGGATCTTGAAAACCAGAAATTAATGATTGTGCTTTTAAAATATTTTGTGAGGCAAAAATTATGTTATCTGTTAGCCACTTATTCTCACTTAGAAGAATTTTTTTTTCCACTAATGTCAACTCAAATGAACCATTTTTTATCCACAATACTTTGTTCTCTCCTTCTTTGGATGCAATTTTGAAGGATTCTACTTCAATTGAATTTATCTCAATGTTGTGATCATCATTGGATTCATTTGTTTCATAATATTTTCGCTTTGCTGGTTTACAATAATTATGCTCTTCATAGTAGCATTTTGAGGGTTTCATTGACATCGTAGTTGGAATAGATTTAATACTAGGTGTTAAAAATACATGAGATATTTTATTCTGGTTGCTGTTGTTGCTTGTAGAAGAGCTTATGGTTGAAACTGAATAAGTATTTGATGGAACATTAACAGAAGTTGCATGACTACTATCAATTTTACCACTAACCTTACTACAAGTAAGATTCTCTTGAAGAGAATCAGCCTCTGGTGTTAAGGTTTTGCTTCCACTAATATATGGTTTGATGTGGGAACCATTAACTTTCTTCTTCTTCAAGGTGGCTATCTCTTGTAAGAGATATGATCCTTTTCCTAAATTTTTCAGGATACAAAAAGGTCCAAGCCATCTGAAATCTAATTTGCCTTCTTTCGTTTTTTTCTGCGTGAAATCCTTGATAAGGACCCAATGGCATAAACAAATGGATTTGCATGCTTCTTGTTATAATTTGTTTTCTGCTTTTCTTGAGCCATTTCAATGTTTTGCTTAGCTTTTTCTAGCAGATTTGATCTAAAGTATAAACAGTTATTGTAAAATTTTAAAGTATATTTTTAAAGAAAGAAAAAAGAACATTTTGCATATTAAAACTCTATTAAACATGCCAGAAATAAATAAAAAAAGAAAGAAAAAACCTTGAAAAAAATCAAATTGTTACAGTAATGTTCTGCAAACATATTTTAACAAACCAGTAAATGCTTTATACCTTTCCTCAATTAGTTTATTCATAAAATGTTGGTTGCTTTCAGGTCTCATGTTAAATTCAATTAACAATGATTGAGGAGATTCTCCTGCAACTTCTAATTCTATAGGAAGTATGGGCTTCCTTCCAAACATTAACTCACAGGGAGTATATTTTGTAGACTCTTGCCTTGATGTATTGTATGCAAAAGTATAAGCATCCAAATGAGTATCCCATGTAATGTGGCGGTCATTGCAAAATTTTGCAAGTATTAATTGGATGGTTTGATTGAACCGCTCATCTAAGCCATTAGCCTAAAACACAAGTTGATTAAATCCAATATTTTAAAACTAGACAGCTCCTATATACAACTTGAATTCAAATTTTTAAACCTGTGGATGATAGGCTGTGGTAAAATGATGTTTCACATTTAACAAAGACATTAGCTCCTTGTTTATTTGGTTGTAAAACTCTGTGCCTCGGTCAGAGGTAACAACTTTTGGTATACCCATTTGCATGAACAACTAAAATATTTAAAATATTCTTATATCTTCAAAAAAATTATTTAAATGCAATAAGATAATAATATTTAAATTTACCTTATACAATGCTATTGCAACACCACTTGCTAATTTTGATCTTAGGGGAAATGCTGCTACCCACTTTGAGCAATAATCAGAGATAGTAAGAATATATTTATTTCCATCAGATGTTTCAGGAAGTGGTCCTATTAAATTAATTCCAATATGAAACCATGGTGACTGTACTTTAATAGGATGCAGCTCTGGACTAGCTTTTTTGAATTTTCGCAAATTTGTGTGCTGACATTGTTCACAGTTTTTAACCTATGTTATGTGTAACTTGTAAATTACAAATTCTAGCATATGGTATATATTAATATTCTGATGTCACAGGATATATATATAAGGTATTATATATATATATATATATATATATATATATATATATATATATATATATATATATATATATATATAATGCCATATTAATATTGATAACAATGATGTAATATACATACAGCATTTTCTACATCTTTGAAAATTCCTGGCCAGTAAAAACGTTCTGACACCTTGTAAAAAGTTCGTGTTCTACCAAGGTGACCGGCAGTAGGTTCGCTATGACAAAACTTAACAACTTGTTTTCTTTGTTCTTTGCTGAAAACCACTTCCAACCATATGTCATTCTTTGTCTTGTGATGCAGTTTATCATCCTCCATCCTAAACCTGCAAATTATAAATAATTAACTACTTCCAATAATACATAAACAAACTTTTTTTCAAAATTTAATTATAAATGATTAATACGTTGATATAAATTGCATTAGGTGTGCACGATGTCAAAGAAATAAATAATTAAAATAAAAAACAAAAGTTTTATATCTTTTACCCTATTTTTTCAATTTTTAAGGTAAGTCAAAGTCACCCCTATAGTGGTGGTGACTTTGGCCACCTAAAAGCAAATTATAATTATTGATTATTCGTTTCATATTTTACATATTCACAGATACATGGATATTAGGTGATATGTTTTTAAGGCAAAAAAATATTAAAAACAAAAGCTTGAAGGTAACTTACACATTTATTTAAGATATAAATCATACAGAAATCTTAAACTATAAGTGCTAGAGTTATTTAATAAATTATCTGTAATTATTTGCTGTTCAAGAGTGGATACCTTGCTTTTTTTTTTACAAAAGTCATTTTTTCTTTGTCTTATTTGTATTTATAACTGCTTGCATATTAACTACATCAATTGAAGATACACTTTTTCCGGGTACAACAGAGACTTTATGTCGCTTTTTATTAAGGGGTATATGATCACCACCTCTAGCTTCAACTAAATGTTGTATGAAAGAATCGCTGACAAGAGAACCTATTTCTACAGTGACATCTTCATTTGTAAATGTTCGTTTAGGAAGTCTATCTATTACCTGTTTTTGATCAAGTGGGTATAATCCAGTTTTTCTGAAGCCTGCCTTCATACTTTCAAAACCAGGTTCTTTAATTTTTTTCATGAGACATTTAAGCAATGCTGGAAACTGGTCTTTTGGAAGGGAAGGAGCTTTACGTCCTTTGCCACTTTCCTTCCAAGTTGTTAATATTTTTCTCTACTGAGCTTTTATTGGTCAAAAATATGCAATATCCAATGGCTGCATTAAATACGTGAAGTTGGGAGGAAGTGCAATAAACTTAATGTTGTTTTCTTCACACAAAGACAGTACATATGTATTTATATATGATGATAAATTGTCCCCAATTAGAACATGTTTTTCAGAAGTTTTTTCACTTCTTACTTCTTTTAAACATTTGGTTAATGTTTTCTGGGTGTATGTAGTATAATCACGACTCCCAGCAACACATTTATGTTCTTGGCATGTTTTCTTTGATGTAAGTATGATTATTAAATAGTATTTTGTCCTAAAAACCAAAATTGAAAATTAAATCAATAAAATTATATCTATAGACAACATTTTCTGAAAAAAAAAATCAAAAATATAGTATTGAAAATCAAATAATTACATTTTTTACTTAGGTTAAAGTCACCCAAAGTTGTGGCCAAAGCCACCCCATAAATTTTACTTAAAGTTATTTTTAATTAGAAGTGTTGTAAATTTGGCAACTATTGTACAAAACTCATCCTATATAAATATACTATTAGTTATAACATCACAACCCACTCAAATATTAACAGCATTTTTAACCAACTCACAATTTTGCAGCATATAAATTTAACAATTTTTATAGACTCTAATAAACAAACAAAAAAAACATATTAATAATTCCGCAAACTGCAATTAATATAAGTAATAAATAAACAAAATAAATTTACTTTTGAGATAAACTTAAATTTGGAAGAAGCTGCAAAAGTACAAAGTAGTTTTTAAAAGTTAAAACTTTTTTTTATAAATTAGCCAAAGTCACCTACAAGGCCAAAGTCACCTCATTTTACGGTATTCTATTTGACAAATAGAATATACAATTATCATATATTCTATTTGTCATATCGAATATATTTGTAATCTACTTTACAGTGTCACAAATGTTACAAACAATTTGTCATAATGACTATCAAAGTATATATCATATTGTAACTATGTTACTTGTAACATAGTTACAAAATGATATAATCTATGCTTAATGTTTATAATCTATACCTGCTTGCTCTTCGTCGAATCGCCCGCTTTTCATTCGGGGTGCAGTCATGGCAATAAACAGATGTAGATAGATAATTACTGATATCAGCAAGCACTGATATCAGCAAGCATTATTGTGTTCATCCATTTTTAAAATTATTTTCAAAATGATGGTACAAAATCAGCCGCAAATTCATAAAATTACACTATGCTCTAGGTCGGACAACTTACTCCAAACTAGGACATTCTACTCCGGAGTAAAATGTCCGATCGGACAGTTTACTCCAACGGACAGTTTTTCCGTCACAGCCCGTTAAAAAAGTAGACAGATAGCTCTGCGCATGCGATAAGCATGCGCAGATATGATGTTAAGTTTCCGTTAGGTTGGTGAAATCTATCGTTAAATAAGTAGCCTTGTTCCGTTAGGTAAATGTCACTTTAAATAAGTAGCTCGTTAAAAAAGTAGAAAAACAGTCCTGCGCATGCCCAAACGTACTATAATTCTCAAAATAAGGATCCTAAACCACAGCATTAAAAAAGTACCTGAGATTTTAAACGTAGAAAATGGTGGTCCATGACTATTCTATTGCTGATGTTAAGCAATATCTTTGTGATGGGAAAATTAAGAAAGTTTTAAGTTTGAAACAGCGTAAATCATTTCTAAAATATGCAAAGAATTTTCAATATTTTGGTAATACCAAAATATTGAAAAATCTAAAAGTCAATACATACCAATGGTATGTATTGACTTTTAGAAGAAGATCTGCTTTTAACTTTAAGTTTACTTGGAGATAAGTTATTGCAGATATAATATATATAAATATTCCATATAAATGCTATGAATTATATATGTTATTTAAAAA
This sequence comes from Hydra viridissima, assembly GCF_058129835.1. Classification (NCBI taxonomy): domain Eukaryota; kingdom Metazoa; phylum Cnidaria; class Hydrozoa; order Anthoathecata; family Hydridae; genus Hydra; species Hydra viridissima. Next base: position 9,569,162 of record NW_028324308.1, on the reverse strand, counting down.
AATTTATTTTTAATTTGAAATTCAGCCATAACCTGTACTGTTTGATTTAAAATGTGGCACACTTGATTTATATCCATTTAATCCTTTTCTTTGAGATGGAATTTTGGGCGCTACTCCACTTTCTCCCCCCCCCCCCCTAATTTTATGATTGATTCTGATAGAGAATTTTATGCTGATTAAGAATCGTATAAAAACATGGGTCTCAAAATCAACGGAAAGTGCTCTAATCTGATGTCGAAAGTACAAAAATATACCACAAATCGCTAATATTCGCCATCTTGAAAAGTGATTTTTTTTTGTTTAAAAGTTATCCTTTCAAAGTATCAACAGCCTGGTTTTTATTTTTTATATAAAAGATTTCGAATAAAAGAACAAAGAACCGGTGCGTTAAGTTTCATAATCAGGTGTATTGACCGCATTTTTTTTCTCTTACCAGGTAATGAAATTCAATGGCATTTACTCTTATCGCGTCAATTTGCTTCAACTGGAATCGCTATCTATATTAAACCAGAAAAAATTCCTTATAGTAAAAACCAGGCTGGCAATGTTTTGCGGTTAAAAACAATATCAACCGTAAAGTTAGTGAATTCAAGATGGCGAATATTAGCGATTTGTGGTATATTTTTGTACTTTCAACATCAGATTAGAGCACTTTCCGTTGATTTTGAGACCCATGTTTTTATACGATTCTTAATCAGCATAAAATTCTCTATCAGAATCAATCATAAAATTAGGGGGGGGGGAGAAAGTGGAGTAGCGCCGAATTTTGTACTACGTAAACGCTTGTCATAAGCTACAAGTTCTTTCAACAGATGAAGAAAAGAAATTTGCTTTTAGAGATGTGCATAACTCAAATCATGGTGCCCATGTTGGTCTTAATAACACCAGAGTAAAGCTAAAAAGTGCTTTTTACTGGCTAGGTAAGAGTATTTGAGTTTGTTTTTCACTAAATATTCTCTCAAAATAATCACTTTTTTTTACATTAAAAGAGACTTAAGATGGTTATTTTTAGTTTTATTGTAAAGAGAATACAATTTCTAGAGTTATATACTTATATTTTTTATAATGTAATGTAGGTATGGTTAATGATATTACCAAATGGGTAAAAGAATGTGACAAATGTCAGAGGATGGAGAAAATTAAAACATGTGCTCCAAAACTGAAGCCTATCAAGGTTAATGAATTATGGGAAATTTTAGGTATTGACCTTATGGTCCCCTTCCACTTACAACACAAGGTAACAAATATATTTTAACTGTTACTGACCTTTGGAGTAAGTATGTTGAAGCTTTTTCAATACCAGAAAAGTCTGCTTCTTTTGTTTCTAAATGTCTTACTACTTTGTTTTATCGATTTGGTCCTCCAAAAAAGATTATTTCAGACCAAGGTAGAGAGTTTGTAAATGACTTAAATGAATTTTTATTTTCTACCTTTAATGTTAAGCATTTAATAACCTCTGCTTATCATCCACAAACAAATGGACAAGATGAAAGAACGAATCAGACTATTAAGAGAGCTCTATCAAAAGTAGCTAATGAAACCCAGGATAATTGGGAGACTTTATTAGAGTCTTGTTTGGTCTCCATACATGTGTACAATCTTCTACTAAGTACACACCTTTTTTTTTTAATGTTTGGCAGAGAAGCACACCTTTTTTCAACTTTAGCTCTTAATGATAGTAATCCTAATTTTATTGGTGATAATATTTCCATTTTGAAAGGTAATGCAACTGAAGACCAAATTCAAGAAAGAATGGATTCTTGTATTTCAGTTCATGCTATAGTAGATAAGAATATTTGTATTGCACAAAAAAAAATGCAAAAGTACTATAATAAAAAACAATTGAAAGGTTTCAAATCATTTAATTTTAAAGTAGGTGACAAGGTTTTAGTAAGGAATTACAAAAAGATTGGTCATAAAGGTAGTCGTATGAGCATGATTGGCTTGGGCCTGCTACAAATAATGATTTTAAACCAACTGGTGCTGTTGTGTCTGTTAATGGTAAACTTTGGAAGTCAGCTGTAGCTTTACCCAATATGAAGCCGTACTTAGAAGAAAATCAAGGTTTGATCTATACAGATATCTTAAAAGAGCATAGTTACTGTTTGAAAAATACTGATCCGATATATATAAATGAAGAATCCTATAAAGAAAATTCTAGTTGCTCTTTCACAGCATTAAGTAAAAGAACACATGCAAAACATACATCTATAATAAGGTATGATTTAGGGAGAAAAAAAAAAAAAGTTAATGAAGTGAGAAAATCTTCCTCTTCTCCTAGCAATTATAACAGTAACAAAATGTTAGTTGTTGCTGAAGAGAAGCCAGTTGATTTTGTTTTAAAAAGTGTTGAATCAGATTTTGAAGATATCGTTAAAAATGTGAATGTAGAAGATCAGAGTTTACTAGAGTTTATCATGCAGTTTCTGTTGCCAGGAACTTTTATTCTAAGTTGTCAGCACAGGCTAAAGCTGAGGCTCTAAATATTTTTAAAAACCCATCTGGCTGGCTAGATGATACCTTAATTGATATTGCACATAGTTTACTTTCATTTCAGTTTCCTAGAATATCTGGGTTTCAAAGTTCATGTATTTTTAGTTCTTTTAATTCAGTTAGTTATATTCATTCAGAAAGTTATCTTTTTGTGCAAATAGTTAACGTTAGAAAATCACACTGGGTACTTTTAAGTAATGTCTCCTCTGATGTTGGTTCACATTCAAAGTGTGTCCAGTACTACGATTCACTTTTTAATAGTTCAAATAAAGATGATGTGCCATTATCAGTGCACACAGTTGCACGTTCCTACTTGAATTGTAAGACAAGCAACTACTTAACTGTGGAAGTGATGAATTGTCAAACACAAAAAAATGGAAATGATTGTGGTCTTTTTGCAATTGCAAATGCAACAACTTTATGCAATGGTATCGATCCAATTTTAGTTTTATGGAGACATAATGAAATGAGGCAACATTACCTGAAATGTATTGAGAATGGTAAATTAGAGATGTTTCCTTTTGTTACTGTGTTAGACAGTCATAAAAGGTGTGCTTTTTCTTTTGACTGTAATTCTTTTTGTATGTGCAGACAAGAGAATAATAATTGATTGTCATTTGAATTTTTCTTGTTATGCATTTATAATCATAATTGGGAATTGAAGATAATTTTATGTATTATTTCTGCTGGTATTGTGTTTAATTAGAAATCTTGTAGAGACATAGGAATGTTTTGTCAGTATTATTTAGTATAAACTTTAACATTCAAGTTCAGTTGATAATATCAATGTCTTTTAGATTTTTAAATATACAGGGGTTGGTCAAAATACTACAAACACCAGCTTTAAAAGAGCAAAATCTTCAAAATTAAAAATTTTTTTTGGTTTTTTAGTTAATTATTTATGTACTTTATCATGTTGCTCTAAAATTTTTTTTTTTTTCAGATATCATAATTAAGAAATAAATAAAAAAAAAACTTATTGACGGACTTTTAGTCAAATTTCAAAAGAGGATACTTTTTGGTGCACGTATGGCAGGCGCTAGTGTTACAGAAATAACAGAGTTGTTTGGAGTTTTAAGAAGCACTGTATCGAGAGTAATGTCTGCATTTGCATTTGAACAGGAAGGAAAAAACATCTAAGCAATTCAGTTTTTAGAGTTTTGATTGACTACTTTTCAATGTTCTGTACTTGATGTATAAATATGACAGAAAAAGAGCGTCATCCTAATCCTCGAGCAAGAATTGCGCTTTGTTCAATATTCTGGAAAAATGTATTTTGAGTAACGTTCTTAGCACGTGCTGACTTTACTGAGCTCTTTTTGTATTGAGATGGATATATAAATATTTATATATATACCCGATTGCTTTACATAAAAGATTGGAAATAAATGTTCATTATTAACCGTGTAGTTTCTTCAACGTCGTTTTAATTTAAAGCATTTTACAGCGAAAGAAAGAGTTATGAATTTAGGTCACATTTTGTTGTTTTCTGTAATATACGCTATTTAGGTGACATCGCTGTCGAGTGAAACCCGTGTGTTTTACAAAGCTCAGTTTTCTGCAGTAAATGAATTAATTTTATTTCTCCTGGACTGTTTCTGCAAAAATATCAGAATAATTCTACACGAATTCGTGCTGTTAATACCAATCTAAAGTTTAAGTTCCCATTTATCTGCGTATCTGTACATCTATTTATATAATTTAAATTGAATTCTCATTTAACGTTCAAAAAGCGTAAAGTAGTCGGGAAATCTTTTTTCAAGAAATTTAAGCATGAACTCGTAAAATTTCTTGTAGAAGAACGAGCAAAGTTTAACGGATAATTTATATTAAAACTATAAGCTAAAAAATAAAACATCAAGTAATGGCTTCTGATAACAAAAAATATCGCATGCACTGTTTAAGATTTTCCAAACTTAAATGATTGCTTGATTGTTGATACAACGCATGCGCACATAGTTCAATTCGTCTACTTTTTTAACGAACTACTTATTTTACGCATATAGGCGTTAAAAAAGTAGCCGTAATATGACGCATGCGTAGATAGCTCGCTTGTCTACTTATTTAACGAGCTACTTATTTAACGTGACACCGGACTTAATGTGAGTTTCCACTCACCGTTTAGCTATGGGAACGGGAAAGGGATGGGAAAATTAATCACGTGAGCATGCGCAGTTTGTAATTTGATTTTCCCGCAGCTTAGTTTTTCCCATTACATCTGTCTCGGGAAAAGGTTAATCTCAAATCAACTTTTTCCCGTAAATAAGCAAATAGCGAAACGAGCAGCCAATCACCATGCTAGAATTTTCGAAAAATAAAAACAAAAAAGTGTAAAAGTTTCCAAGAATTTTTCCATTTTCGTAATTTTGTCATAAAGCTTTTTTTCGTAATTCTGTCAAAAACATTTATTTTCCTATATTTATGTATGTAATTACTTAAAGCTATTTACGCGTATATTTTTATTTTCCTACTATGAAGCAAAATGGAAATCATTAAGATATTTAGTTACTCACAGTTACATTTTTGTTAGTTTTACTGCTAATTTTAAATTGTATAAAAACCCGAATAAAATTTTAAAATATTAAACTTTGAAGTGAACTGTCCGATTTACGATATTGATTATTATAAACTTAATTTAATAATGAATGAATTAAATGTGGATTTTTCAAGAATACAAATTGTTCCAACAAACTTGGAGGCTCATTTAATAGAAGAAGTGAGAAAATTTCCATGTTTATGGGACACAACAACTCGCGCATATAAGGAAACACCTTTAAAAGTTGAAGCATGGAGGCAGATATCTACTTTATTAAAAGTAGAAGGTAGCTATTTATTTTTCCAAGTAAATTTCAACAAAAATTTCTAAATAATAAAATAACGTAACCTATTTTACATAACGTAACCTATTTTATTATTTTTTGTGTGTGTGTGTGTATAGAAAAAACTTTGACTTCAGCATGGACGAAATTGAGAGAAAATTTTCGTAGATGCTTGAATCGCCAAAAAAAGGCTACCATGTCTGGAACTGGTGGGGAATAATTACCATCATGCCAATTCTTCACAGAATTAATGTTTTTGAAAGATGTCATTGGGGTAAAATCGACTAGTTCAAACATAAAACGCGATATTTTTGCAACACAACATTTAGTTGAACACAGAGGACTTGAAAATATAGACAATTCCATTAGAGCATCAAATTCAAGAGATAATTTGACTTTAGTAGAAAATGAAACAGTTATAAATTCAATTACATCACCTCAGATGATTATCTCATCACCAAATCATATGAAAAGAAAAATGAAAATTGACCCATTACAAGTTGCTCTTGAAAAAGCGATAATGAATGATGTGGAGCAAAATAAACTGATGAAAACAAATGAAAATGATCCAGATGAGTTATTCTGTAAAAGCTTAGTAAGCTCTTTTCATAATCTTTCAAAAAAGAAAAACAAATTAGCAAAAATAGAAGTTATGGAAATCCTCCTTGAAATGGAAAGTGACGATGAATGAAAATGTAAAATTTAATTTTCAAATAAAATATATTTCATATACGAAGATATTAGTTATTTTTACATTCAATATATACATTTAAGGTAAACAATAAAATACTTCAAAAATAAAAACAAATAAAGTAACTAAAAAAACTATACATATTTATATATAACACACACACACACACACACACACACACACACACACACACACACACACACACACACACACACACACACACACACACACACACACACACACACACACACACATATATAAAGGAAGAGGAATTTCATCTTTGATCAAATGTGTTTTGAGTATGAGTAACCATATCATATTGCCATGGAACCTGTCCTTGGGGAGAATTAAAGAAGTCTCAAAATGATTCCCTCACTGCCTTTGCATCATGAGTATAGCTATTTGAGCCTAATTGTTTTTGTAAAAGTGTTATTCCTTGGTAATCAGAAACATCACTTCGCCATTCACCAGCTTGCAATACAGAAGGTGTTTCATAATCAACAAATTTTGAAGGGCAATATTGATTTAATGATTCAAACTGACGACCATGCATAAGGTAGTTATGCAGAGCAGTGGCAGCTTTAGTCACGTTAATTACAATATTTTTTTTGCAATAATTAGTTTGAAAAAAATTCTGCATCTTGCTGCCTAAATACCAAAAGTATTTTCTATTGTTCTGCGTGCACGTGCCAATCTATAGTTATATATTCTTTCCTTTAAAGATAATATTTCTTTAGGGTATGGCTTCATTAAATAGTTTTTGAGGGGAAATGCCTCATCTCCAATTAGAACATATGGCAGTTTTACGCTTGAGCCTATTGGTTCATAAGATTCTGGGATATTTAATAACTTTGATTCAAAAGCAATTCCCATTTTACTATTTCTTAATACACCACCGTCACTGTTTCTACCATCACTGTTTCTACCAATATCAACAAGTGTGAATTCATAGTTTGCATTACAGAACAATAGAGTGAGATTTTTTATAATTAAAGTAGAACGAGCCTGATCTTGAAGGGGCTTGCATAACTATATGTTTCCCATCTATAGCCCCTATGCAATTGAAGAAGTTCCATTTCTTCTCAAATTCCTTTGCTATAGATCTGGTATGTTTCGACTTATTCGAAACATACCATATAGGTCTATTTGTGAAGTACCTCCAAAAATATATCTCAAAGTGATCATTAAACGTTTACTCGCTGCAATTGTCTCGCGTCTGAGGGAAGATTTTGTAATCGCCGGTGCAATTAGACTTAACAAATGTTCATACTTTGTAGGTGTCATTCGAAAAAACTTAAAAAAGAATTCGTGATCGAAAAGTTGCATATCTTTTATAAATAAATTGAATGCTCCTTTTGTTTTTCTTTCTCAAAATGATTTTCTGAGCCAAAACCTTTTTTTATACTTTTGCCTTCTTTTGATTTTTAAATAATTCAGTAATAACAAATGTAAAATTCTTCTGCTAAGAATCGATAACACCGCCATTTTTATTATTTAGCTATCATTACTTAAAAGTGAAAGTTAAAGTAAAGCAAGTTTGACCAGTGCAAATGGAAATGAAAATATACCACTGATCTCAAAATATACCTGGTAGCGTATTCAATTGCCTTTTTAAAAAAAAATTGAAGCCAAATTTGGCCTTCCAAGATGGCGGCGATCGGAGCTCTTAGCGGTGATCTATTTACATTTTATAAGGCTTTTTACAGAAATATTAAAAAAAATTAAATAGAGTTTTAAAAGAAAAGCTAGACTATGAAATAAAGTTTTAATGAATTTAAAGAAATGAAATTATTTCTAAAAAAATCAGACAATTAAAGTAATTATTTTGATACTAAGGTACAAAATATTCGATATACTTTACGATTAAATAATATTTATGCATAATCTATGTACCTTTTAGTTCTTAGTTACTCAATGCAGTGTGCTAGAAGGTTGATAACATGACTGTATGGTAAGCGGCAGTGGTGTCTACTTACAATTTTGACAAATTTTATATTTTCAATTTTTGTAGCAAGATATGTACATGCTGCATGAACTATTAGCTAAGTGCTGTGAGTACACACAACTCAGGGGTTCCTTCTAGGATTATTTAATACATATATGTAATTAATGGATATAGTATTTAATAAAAATATTAAGGTGGCTCACCCCCATTAAGTCTAACTTTTTATTTATAAAGTTTCTAAACTTGTTTTTAATTTTTTATATAAGGAAATTGCATTAAAACTTTAACTTTTCAAAATAAAAATTAAATTTGCATTTTTTGATGCTGAGTCAGCATAATTTGTCTAAAATCTTACCTTATTTAAAACAATGATATCTTGAGTAAAATTTGCACTTATTACACCATATTTTGCCAAATTGTAGCTAAATAGTTGCTTTAGGGCTGGAACTAAAATTTTTTTCAAATGTTAAAAAAAACTAAAATGGCAGCAATAAATGTGCCAAAATCAATTAATAGCCTGTGTCAGTCTGAAAAACTACATTGAAACTAACTCATTTATACTTAAAATGTTACAATTCTAGTTCCAGCCCTCATAAATAAGTTAATACACATACTGTGAAAATTTGAAGAAAAAAGCTTTAACCAAACTGAAGATATTAACGTTTTCGTAAGAAAAACATATTAAAATAAGAAAGTCTTAAAAAACACTATTAAAAAAAAAAACAACAAAAACAAAAAGTTTTTTTTATAAAAAGTTACTAAAAACTGCCACTAGCATAAGAGTTCACATCATCCTTCTCTTTCTCAATGTCTAAATAACCTTCATTTATTGATCTTGTATGTTTTCTTCGTTTTTTGTTAATATCAGTCAATTTTCTTGACATACTTGATTATCACTTTTTATCTTTTTTGTAAGCTCCTTTTTTCGAAATTAACACCTCCAGAAAACCCAAGCATTTTAAAAATGCAACTTAAAGAAGAAAATCCATCATTGTAATTTAAAATAGAAGAATAAACAGATATTCCAAGAATTTTCCTTGCAGTAAAAGTAGTTTTAGGGCATCACTTCCAAATGAAACCACTCAATGACTCTTTGCAGTTTTGTGTCATCCCATGTAAACACTTTCTTAGCGTTTCAGGGTTTGACAATTCTTGAAAAATAGGTTTAATTTCCTCCATAATTGTCACAGGTAAATTAATTTTTTTATCCATAGCTTGTTTTACCCATAACGTTATCTGATTGCCATTTGCACCAACTGTTTTTCACTTTTAAACAAAATTGATGACAAGTGACTTCATATGGAAAGTTTGTACAATGGTAAAGTACAGCTATTACAGAATTTCCTATACTCAGTAGGTTATTTTTATTTTGTCTTATAGCCATTTCAACAAAGTTCTGAATTGTGTCACTAGTTTTGAACTAGAAGCACTTCGATTTATAGATGGTGATGAATAAAATGTACTTTCAAAGTCACAGTTTGGACATTGTATTATAATTCCAATAGAAAATCCCATACCTATAGATTCATTATGAAAAATAGTTAGCTTGCTATTACACTCACTGCATGTAGAATACTGTTCAAATACTTTTTTAATAATTCTAAAGTTACAAATAAAGAAAAAACTGTCAACTTTGGAATCACAATTTGTTGCAGCACTCAAGTCATGTTATTTATTAAGCTTTGATCACTTGTTGTTTCTAATTTCCTGCTACGACCATTTACTTCCTCTGCTCTCCATGTATACCTATTTCCTTGATATTTTCACTTTAAATTTCTAATATTATTTCTTTTGTTTGCCATATCCAGATAGTTTTCAGTTCAGTTACATTGAATTAATGATACAGAGCACATTTTTAAGAAATATTACATTTTACAGAACAGTAGAAAAGCATAATAGATCTAAAATTGAAAAATAGTTCAAAACTTTAAGTTAAAATCTTCAAGAAGTAATGAATAAATTTGTTGTTTACACCGTTGCTATGGCGTTGCTAAGGAGTAGGAAACTGTATTAACCACAATAACGGTATTTTTTATTACTTTTTAAGCATATAATAGTAAAAATATATTATGAATTTTGTACTTCGATGCTTAATATAACATAATTCAAAAAAAAAAAAAAAATTTTTTTTTTGATTTTTAATGGGGGTGAGCCACCTTAAGTACAAAATATTATTTTTAATATATGTTATTTTACTTATATATTATTCTTTGTAATATTTCAGCTCTCAATAATTGAGTCAATTGTTTTTAACTTGTTATTCAAAACAAATGGCGCTACTCGACTTTCTCCCCACCCCCCACCCCCACCCCTAATTTTATGATTGATTCTGATAGAGAATTTCATGCTGATTCATAAAAATATAAAAACATAGACCTGAAAATTAACGGAAAGTGCTCTAATTCGAAGTCAAAGTTGTAAAAAATCCCACTAAAAACCCTAATATTCGCCATTTTGAAAATAATAAGTTAATGAACTTTTAGCTGACAAAAGCAATATATTAATAGCATGGTTTTTACGTTAAAAAAGTCGTTAAAAGATGTTTATCTTGCGCAATTTTTTGTGGCAATGAAAATAGCCGTTTTTTGATTATTAGAGAATAAACTATTTTGCAAGTAATGTACTTTTGTAATAAATTTTAAAAAAGAATTCAACAGTTTTTTTTCCTAAAAGAAGAACTTTTGAAACTCAGTTCATAGTTGTTCTATCACATGTAAAATTTAGAAAATGTAACCTTCAAACCGTTTTTTTTAATAAAAAAAACCAGCGTACAATACAATAATAATTAGCCATCAATTTTTCTACATTCTCAAATTCTACGTTCAAACTTTATTTGAAATCTTCTATTAATTTCATTTCCTTATAACACTTTCGTTACCATACTTTAAAATAATAATGCTAAGGCTTATGGAAACCAGGTCTGTTTATTGCGCAATGTAACGGTAATTAATTTTCGTTAAAAATGAAAGCGTTTTGAAAAAAATGGCGAATATTAGGGTTTTTAGTGGGATTTTTTACAACTTTGCCTTCGAATTAGAGCACTTCCGTTGATTTTCAGGTCTATGTTTTTATATTTTTATGAATCAGCATAAAATTCTCTATCAGAATCAATCATAAAAATTTTTTTTTTTGGGGGGGGGGGAGAGAAAGTTGAGTAGCGCCAAACAAATCATTAAGGGAATGTTTTGATAACATATATTTTGTATGTTATCAAACACTATCATTATTATGTATCTTATCAAAAAATTTATGATACGTAAATTTACAAAAGACTATCTGCATTAAATGTTGGAATGCATTAGTACTTTCTTTTCATTTCAAACAAACCAGTTTTTTAAAATTCAAAGACAGAGGAGGTTTAATTAAACCACCCAGTCGGCACATCTAGTTTCAATTTCGGAATTAAAACCCTTATAAACACGTATTCGTCACGATCCAGGCGTAAACCAAGAACACGGAGATTTCACGGGAATTTTACTGGTGTTTGACACGTCTTTTATGAAGTGTGTTTATTGAGGTTTTAAATACGTGTCTTATAAGGTTTCAAGCACGTATTAATTGAAGTTTCAGTTTGGAACTTAAATCTTGATCAAACACGTGTACGAGACGGGTTAAGCGTAATTAAAAATACGTAGATTTTACGTGAGTTTTACTAATTCTGTCACGTGTTTATAATAAAGTTTCAATCAAGGAAACTTTTAAAATCATTTTAATTTATTAGAATAACTTGTTCGTTTAAGATTATCATTTTCAACGTGCAACTTATTATATTATAGTAAAGAAAATAAATTATCATAAAAAAAGGAACATTAATGTTCCTTTCATTATTTACTAGATTATATTTATAACATAATTCTACTTTTCTTTATTTTCTCCAAACCAAAAAATTAACGCAGCTATATTTCTTCAAAAATTTTACTTCAAAAAAAAAAATTATAAAGATACATGCATATATCTAAATTTAAAAAACGGCAAATAGAAGAAAACGAATAATTCAGTCTCTTTTGGAAGCAACTGCTCTTTTCATTCCTTGCTTTAACCTTTCACTCAAATAAGTTTTTAACTGTTTTTCAGGAACCTTCCATGACACTAAAGACATTAAAATTGTCGACAAAATCAAAGGTAAGTCGTGTGTTAATGACAAATGATCAGTATACTGCTTGTTTGGCACATGGTTACCATACATTAGGTTAATTTTTTATTGTACTACTTCCGTCATGATAGAATCTAAAACTGCATAACAATGCGCTTTTGCATCCTTACAAACAGTTCCAATTGCATCAAATTTTCTTTTTAACTTTTCTCTTATTACATTGTCCTCAAGGCGGTTTTCAAATTTTACTAACTCGTTTGTTGATGAAACCTGTTCAAATGTCACTTCATGCACATCTTTATCTAAAAACTGTTGCAATAGACCAACAGCAATATTGACAGTTTTCTCGATTGTGCTTATTTTCTTTTTCATATCATATTGCGACATAATCATTTTGCGCTGGAATGTGGCATCATCCATTGGATAAATTTCGTTAGTCGGATTTTTCGGTCGACCTCCTTTATTGGTATTTTTTTTTGATGACTCGCCTTTCTCTAGTAGAGAAAAGACAAGTTTTATAATAAATAACAAAAATAAGATCGTTTTCTATTGTTTCGTATTGCTTTATCTAAAGAAATGCATTTTTTAACTAAAGATAAAATTTAACAATAAATATATATATATTTTTTTGCATAAACATTAACTAGAGATTCACGACAAGTATATTTTATTAGCAGTCGTACCAGCAAACAAATCCTCTCTTGTTGGATGTTTCTTTGAAATTGTAGAAATCTTTACCGGTTGACTGGAATCCATCCCAATTATGTTTTGGTGTTTGTGAAAGTGCACATATCCTGGTTTATGATACAACAAATATATATATATATATACACACACACACACACACACACACACACACACACACACACACACACACACACACACACACATACATGCATACATGCATACATGCATACATGCATACATGCATACATGCATACATGCATACATGCATACATACATACATACATACATACATACATACATACATACATACATACATACATACATACATACATACATACATACATACATACATACATACATGTATATATATATAAAATACATACACACATATACACAAATATAAAGTACATACACACACATATATATATCAAATACATACACACACATATATATATATATATATATCAAATACATACACATATATATATATCAAATACATAACATATATATATTAATATATACATTTAAAAATCCTAATGCACACATATCTCACCTGTGCTCATGTTAACGTCACTAGATGCGGTCTGCTTTGTTGATAGCCCCTTACTTTTATCAACAAAAAAACTATCATCATCTTTATTTAGTTTCCGAAGTTTTTGATAGAAAACTTTATCATCACCAAGATTATGTGGTGCCAGTTCGTCTCCTAAAAGATTAAATTTACCAGAACATAATCACCCGAAATATCAAAGTAATTTTTTCATTTTATTAGCTTTTTTATTAAATACAAATAAATATTCACTTTTCCAGATATGGAAGCTAGAGCTTTAATACAAGTATTTTTATCAGCAGTCAAACCAGCAGTTAAATCTTCTCTCATTGGCTTTTTCTTTAAAAATGTAGAAAAATTTACCAGTTGACTAGAGTCCATCTCAATTATGTTTTGTTGCTCATTAAAATGCACATATCCTGGTTTAAAATACATTTACATACATACATGCATGCATGCATGCGTACATACATACATACATACATACATACATACATACATACATACATACATACATACATACATACATACATACATACATACATACATACATACATACATACATACATACATACATACATACATACATGACAGAATTGAATAGACACTCAATAAACCAAAATTTTTATTGAAAATGGTAAATGATACAATAATATTTTTTAAAAATGATTACAACTTGAATAAGTTATACTTAGTTGACATCCTGTTTGCATTTTTCAATGCTAGAACCCTTTTAGGCATGCTAGAAATAAATTCACAAATATCATCTTGAGGAATTTCTTGCCATACTTCATGCAAAAAACTTAAATAATCTGTCTGTGATGATGGCTTTTTATTCTTTTTGTGAAGTTTCCAGTCTAATATGGCCCAGAGGTGTTCAATAGTGTTTATATCAGGTGATTGACTCGGCCATGGCAGTTTCTTAATCTCATTTTGATTTAACCATTTTTGAGTCGCTTTGGCAGTGTAACAAGGTGCTCCATCTTCCATAAATAAGGAATCATGTTGCTCCATCTTTCATAAATAAGTAATCATCCACTTGAGATTATTGGAAGAAGTCCTTCCTGAAATATGGAAACTGTGACTGCAATCTTTTGATGTCAAAGTCTATTCACAAACCTTATCCTTTCTTCATTTGATATTGGGTGGACAAAAAAGTGGCTTCTTTCATGCAGCTCTGCCATAGTAGCCTAGTTTATAAAAATACCAGGCAGCTGTTCTGGGACTGACACCAGGTTATGTTGCTATGTCTGAGGCCTTAAAAAGATGCAATGGTCTGTCAGAAGTCCCAGGACAACTTGACTGTGTTGATGTGCATTTCCTTCCCCTCTCTGGTAAACTGTACAATCACTCTATTTACAGTAGAAAGTGAAACTGAAAGTTTTTCTGATACTTTTCATTGCCTAAATCTACCTTTATGTTGACCAACAATGGGCCTTGGCATGCTTAATCAATTAAAATCTTGGTATATATACCATTTTAATAAAAATTTATTCAAATCATGTATAAAATAAGAATTGAAATACATTTTATCATAGTGTCTATTTAACACTTTCATGTCTGTGCACATTTAAAAATCCTAATGCATATATTTCACCTGTGCTAATGTATGTCACTAGCAGTAATCTGCTTTTTTAATAGATCCCTACCTTTATCAACAAAAACACTATCATTGTTGTCATCAGATCCACTGTGAATGATGGTTTCTTGCTGGCTTTGTCTGATACCAGAACTTTTATATTGTTTACTCACTTTTGTATCTTCTAAGAAAATAAAAAACCCATTTAACATTTATATACTATTTTTGAAATTAGAAAAATAGAATGACAGACAGTTAAATTGTTTACAGAAAACATTTTGCAACAAATTATTACTAGACCTTTTTGCTCTCAATAATGGTTGAGAATGGCCATTTGATATATCACAGTTAGGATATCGACGCAGCTTTGCTTCATCTAAAAAAAACATAAATTTCCAATTTTATCTTTCAAATAACTTTTACATAAAACATGTGAACTAGTACATTTAAATTAAATACAGCACTGCATAATTAATAATGAAATAAATTATTGTACTTTGAAGAACATCTTGTTTGTCATCATAAACTTGAGCTGATTCATTATGCTCATCATGCTCTGTCATATCAGATGAATCATCTTTTGAATAAAAAAAAATTTAACCTTAAATGTTAACTAAACTTGTACAATTAATCATTTAATATATTATTTTATAATATAAAGTCATAAGGACAAATAAATTGATGCTTTATTTTTCTACAGTTTTATATTACTATCAAGATTATTTCTAAGTTAACAAGCTCCATTCAAAGTTAATAGGCTCCACCTACCAGTAGTGTAATTATCGATAAGTAACTATACTACCAATATTTAAACAATTCTATAAGTGTAAAACTTTTAAAAGAAAATTTAATTTAACTTAATTTTACTTATATAGCTTTTATAAACTGAATAAATATATATTAAATAAATTGCTTAAATAAATTGGACAGCAAAACATAATGTATTAAGATTTCATATGAACATAACAGAGTTACTTTAGAAAAAAAACTTCTAACCCAAGCTGTGGGCACAAATGTTCAAAAAGAAAATGAAAATAAGTTTTGAACTCACATATGAAATTGATATCACGATTTGGCCTTTTTTCTCATACAAGTTTCTCAGTATTTTCTTCTTTTTCATTTAAACCAGCTGTTAAAACTTTTGATAGTTCTTCTAATGAATCTAAGATGTAAATATTACTCTTACTATATAGCCATGAAAATATGCTATTTATTTGAAACTATGCAACAGATAATTAAGTAAGCCTTATTTAAAATAATTACTTACCTAAAAACAACCTTATTAAATTGCATAATGTACTTACATATGTGTAAACTAAAATACAAACTTAAATTAAGTTTCTAAATATTGGTAACTTTTTAAAGGATATTGTGAAATAATTAAAGAACAAAGTTTCTTACAACTTGTTTGCTTTAATTTTAGAAGCTGAAAACTAAACCATGATATTTGAGGAGGGGCACATGCTTTAATTAGTTCTTTCACAGGTTTTGGTGACTGTTTTGGATAATATAAAACATTTTCTATTGTATCAATCCAACAGCAAGGAACAATATCTTCAATTTCAATCTGACCTTCTTTCCAAATTGCAATGCAATATCTATTTATATTGGTCATTCTAAAACAAAATGTTAAATATTTAAAACTTAACATATGAATTTTACTGAACAATTAATTATCAATGATGAATTATAAACAATTGTATGAACTTATATAAAATGAATAATTTTACATATACACTAAAACATGTCAAATAATTAATTTACAAAATGCAAATAATAATGAATTTTTGGTTCAAAAGTTCAATTAGACAAGCATCTAGTCTATAACGGATTCAACTGGCACAAAAATAATTCCATTTTGAAGATATTTCATGGCATACAACTTCTGTGCAACATCACATCTTTTCATTTTCACAATTTTTCTTTTTTGTTTTTCAATATCTGAGCAGTAAAGAATACCAAGCTCCCTACTATTAATCGGCTGATCAAAAAATGATTTCAGTTTTTTTGGATGAACTATTTTGCAAATTAAAAGCTGGCTTTCACCATTTCCATTAAAACTAATTGTTTCACAATAGTTGCCAGTTACATCAATAAAAAACTTATCTCTTTTCTGTAAGTGATATTTTAACTTTTTTATACTCTTTATGACAGTTAATAACATTTGAAATTGCATGTTCTTCGATTCGTCTCACTGCTGAAACAACAGGATTGTTTTTGGCTCCCTGTACTATACGCTTCAAATGCTGCAAATAATTTTCAAATGGAAAACAAGAAATATGTGCTAAAGTACAAGAGAAGTATTTCACATCATCAGCAATATGAAGTAAGTTGTGTACATTATAAGTCACAAATGACTGACCACAGAGAACCTTGCTGTTTGCAACAAAAGTTTCAAGAAGGTCTTGGGTAAAAGGAAGCAAACTGTTTCTTCTAGTAAAATTTTCAATATGCAAAATTTTAATTGCAATTGAAAATGCCAAAAAAAGGTCATACAGATCCTTTGAAATTTTGTTTTTTAAAACCACCATTCCAGTATACAAAACAAATTGTCTGAATTCTGTAGCTTTCCATCTTTCAAGTTGTAATAAACTGCGAGGACACCTTGCAAACTGTGAAAGTGTACACTCTGATATGTTAAGTAAATTTTTTGAAATAGATTCTATGTTGCCAAAACTAAGCCAGACATTTCTAGGGCCAGATTTTAAAAAACATAAGAATCGTCTACAAACACCTAAAAAAACAAGGTGCATAGAATCTAATCGAAAATCTTTAATGATGTCAATTCCATTTAACAGAAGAAGAGGACTATCAGAGAGTTTGTGATTTGGATAACATCATTTACGAAATTCTATATCAGTTCTCAATTTTCCATCAGTTTTTAAATAAACTATTCTATGATTTTCTGATGTTGCCTCTACTGTGCATCTTTCACAACCAAACTTTGCAGTGTGTCCTGCTACACATTTAATAAATGCTCGCACAGGTGCATCACAAATAAATGAGCGAACACGAAATGGCAATTCAATATTATTAATAGAAATTCCATGCTGGTGCATAAAGTTAGCTTCATTAACAAAGTCACTTAGAAATTGATCAAGATGAGACGGCTTATAATTACCACTGTACAAAGCAACCACAAATGGCTGGTCAATTAAACCAACCACTCTACATAAAATTGGCCAAAATTGTAAATTTGATGACTTATGTACAGGTAAGCCGTCAATATTAATGTCCACTTCAACAGACCTGATTTCTTTAATGCTTCTTTGAAAAATTGATAAAATACCCTTTCGTAATCCAAGGTAAACATATTTTCCATTACATTTATCAACAACATTAACATTACAAGGCGTACATAGTAAAGTGCGAGAATCTTTTGGGATGTCTTCTTGATGAAAACGACCACTAATTCGTATCAAGTTTAACAACTCATCAAAATGCTCTCTTTGGAGTTTGCATTTTACTGCCCATTTGGTAAGATCCGATAAAAATTCATGCACAGTTTGCTTAATTAAACATCTATCTTCATTTTCTGAGCTTGAACTTTCAAAAGGATCAAATTCTTCCAAGGAATCAAAATGAGAATGACTACTTGAATTTAAAGTTATCATAGGGGAATCATTGTGTGAACACTTTGAAATATTACTCTCACTATCCTCTGACATTTCTTCTGAGAAATCAGATTGAGAATGAGAACTTGATGAAGATAAATTTCCAGCAAAAGCTGCTCGGTATTTTTTCATATATTCTTTCATATATGATGCTGAATTTGCTCTCTTCATTTTTGTTAAATTAATTGCTAATTTTACAGCATTAATTACTAAAACTTATAAAATGTTAAAAGAAAAAAAAGAAAAAAGCCTAATTATTAGAAAAAATATAAATATAGGAAACAAAAAAAAATAATTTTAGATAATTTTTAAAGATGATCATCAATTAATTGCTAAAACATCAATAATTTGATAATATGCATGTTATCATATTATCTATAATATTGCCATATTACCGATATACACATATTACCATATTATTGAGAATATATTAACATCCAACTACTGTTATAACATTCAACAATTTATTGCTTACATGCAACAAACTAATGTACATTATAGCAACAACAACAAAAAAATATTTACCAGAAATATAGATATATTTCTAAAATATTGCATAGGCTTGGTCTAAAATCTACATTAGGCAACAAATGTACGAAAACCAGAAACATTAAAGTCTAATACATAAAAAAAAAACTGTAATTACTTAACACATAAATATATATGTAATAACATATTTTCTGACAAATATTTCCCAAAATGTACTCTAAGTATACTGTTGAACCTTCAAGAAAATATAAAATAAAGCAGCTGTAGCTTTCTTGCAGGGAACACAACTTTGCAATTTTAAATCTTCTTTACTCATTGAAAACTCTGCTCTTCAAAAGTTTCGCCTTGAATTTATACTTTTAAAAATGCCTCAAATAAGTTCATAAAAAAAACCGCTAAATCTATATTTATAGAATTTTAGGAAAACTACGTCTGTATCCACTTTCCTTAATTGCTTCCGCGCGTAAATCAACTTTTAAATATTCGCGTGTTTTTATTACTGGTTCACAACCATTACAAAAACCTGTTACAAAATCATTCTACGATTCTGCAACGGTGAAACCATCCATAAAAGCAGAATATTCTATTAAATACATCACAATTATAATTGGTGTTTCGGTAAAAAGAGCAAGTTTATTTCTCGGATTGAAAACAGATTCTTGAAACGTGTTATTCCCTATGTTTTAGCGGGTTTTAAACACGTAACAGAAACCACGCGTAACATATCGCCGAGTTGTGCCGACTGGGCAACTTAAAGTGTTGCTATCATATGCGAAGAAACTGAAAGATGTTTCCAAAGGTTGCTTGCCTCAATAAATGGCAACCTTCTAAATGATATAGGAATTCAAAATGCCATTTCTGGTGCTGTTTTGAGATCAGTTGATTACTCAAAAATATTTAATGAACAAACTTCTCATATGTTTGACTCAGCTAAACTTATTGATTAAACTTATTTCAAAAAACTATGCAAAAATATATCTTTATCACCTGGGTAAAAAACAAACAGCCAAAATAGCTGGAAAAAAGCTTAGGAAGCAATTAACAAAACTTATCCTATTCAAAAACCAATCAAACATATTTTTATGATATGATATGATATATATATGTGTATATATATGTGTATGTATATATATATATATATATATACATGTATATGTATATAATAATGTATGTATGTATATGTATATAATAACTCTAGAAGGAACCTCTGAGTTGTGTGTAATTACAGCGCTCAGCTAATTATTCATGCAGCATTTTTAAATTTTTAGTGCCTATCTGATGAACTAATGCCTAAAAAACATTTTATCTTAAAAATAAAATCAGCTGCCTACCATGCTGTTGTGTTATTAACCTTCTAGCACACAGCATTGGGTAGTTAAGAACTAATAGGTACATAAATTATATAACAAATGCTAACTATTTGAAACTTGAGATTTCTGCACAAGCAAACAAATACTTTTTCTTTACTTTTATTAAACAAACTAAATTTAAGCAAATTAAAATTAAAATTTGTACTTAGTTTTACTGAGAATTTTTATTTTATTATATTTATTCTAAAAAACGGAAAACAGAAAGTTAATATAGAGCAATTTATTGTAAGAATATGTTTTGTTAAATAAAAAAATATTTATATTTGAAATTTATGTAAATATGTAATATTCCGTTATTTTTATGAAAAAAATCTTATATTAAACAGAAAAACTAGATTTTTATTAGAAAATTATATTTATCAATATTTGAGCTTAAGATATAAAACTTGATTATCATCAGTTTTTTAATTTTCATATCACCATTCCTTAACTCCGCCGCCATCTTGGGAGGCCAAAACTGGCTTCAAAAAATTTTTTAGTATACGCTATCCAGTTATATTTTGAGATCAGTGATATATCCCATCCGATCTGTCCAAATTCGTTTTTTTTCCCATCCCTTTCCCTTTCCCGTAGCAAAAAAGGATGAGTGGAAACCCACCTTTAAGCCCTTTTAACAAAAAACCAAAACTTTTAGACACTGTACAGGCTAGAGAAAACTTTTGACAGACACCTTTTTAACACAAAATGATGGAGCTATCCTTTGAATATACAAACTTGCAAAAAAGTCAATTTTGTAAAAATGTGACTTCCGCCCTTTTAATATTCACCGATTCAATTATTATAAACAAAACTATTGAGTAGAAGTGATGAATGTAAGTGAAACGTAACTTAGTAAAATTTGTTTCTTGGGTATCAAGTAGTTTTCTTTGCTAAATATTTTCTAGCATATAATAATTAACCATTGTTTAAAAACATTTTTTTTTAAATCCGCTCTTAAATACCAATTTTAATTTGTTTGAATAAAAAATGTTAACGTTGCATTTATTATAAATCAATAGTGGTTAATAATATTTGTAATAATAGAGTTAATTCTCTACTTTTTGGATCGAGGTTTTTGACTGAGGTTTCGGCGTCATCCGCATATAGCTTTCCAAAATATGAAAGCCATCTGATTTTAGCCTTTACACATATTTAGCTTATTCATTTTACCAAATTGGGGTCACATCTCTATGGCATTTATATGCGCTAACTAGCTTTATTTGAGAAATATAATCACGGGCCTTTGTGAGAAAAGAAAAATCTCTTGCAAGCTTTTTACTGGAAACAACTTCTGCTGTAAAAGCGCATTTTGGATGGACAAAGGAAAGAGTAACTTTATTGAGTTTGAAAGGAAACTTTTAAACCTTAAAATTACTCAGACTTAGCCGTGACTCTCATAATATTATCGAATTTATTGCACAAGCCTTTGTAAATCAAGTTCCACTTGAATAGCTTCCAACTCATACATCATTAAAGCAAATTGTAACAATGCTTGCCAATCTTAGGTGAATTTATTTCCTGGTTACAGTAGCTATAATTTATTTTTTTTACAGTGTAGTTAATCCTGTATAAATTTGAGTCTTTAAGTAAATTATGTACTTAACAGAAAGAGATATGTTTTCAATTAAGAGTAGGATTTTGGAGTTTTATGTAAGTTACATCTAACTGACTATTTATAAAAAACTTTTTTAATGTTACATTAGCTCTGTGGGATTCAGAATGGAAAAATGCTTGAAAAATTAAGCATTTAAAAACATCGCCCAGCGCGATGGATCATCATAATTATTTGATTCTAATCTGAAATATCAATTGCAAGGTTTTTGTTTAGTAAGCTATCAATAAGTCATACTGTTTAAATCATAAGATGATAAAAAAAAACTTTGCGTACATATTGCGTTTAACTTTTTTTTTTTTTTTTTTTTTTTTATCATTAAACCAATTTAAAAAGAATTTTAATAGGTTAAAGATATTGAATTGAATATTATTGACGAAACAAATCGAAGTACTTAGGAGATTTCTGTCTTATAACGTTCATGAAAAGTACAGTTTATGAAGTAAATATGTTTGAGAGAATCCATTTATATGTAGTCATGTTTATAATATCAAATGCAATAGCAAGTAAAAGTATTTGGAAATACAATAATATTAGTTTATATTGTGAAGTACATCAGTTTCAAAAAGAAATTTCACGAATTGGTTGTAAACCAGAAATATTCCATGTTCAAGCATGTTTAGGAGTTTGCGGTTCATTTCAAAGACCACTTCAAGATGTTCCCTATTTTGAGGGTATATGTCAAAATTGTTGTGCAGTATCTACAAAAACAAAACATTTCCAATTAAGCACATGCAGTTCGGAAATTAGTGCGGATGTATATATTGAAGAGGCAGTCCATTGCTCTTGTTGCAAATCTGAACTTTGCTAATTAAATTATTGTTGGCATTAATCGTTGTTATCTTGGATCTTCCTAATACTAAATTTACAAGAAATACTCACAAAGGAATTTTTTTTTATATGCTAGTAATAAATAGTTTTTGTGAATATAAAGGGGAACTTTTTTTGTTTTTATTTTATATACTTTAACAATGTGTTATGACGCTATTAGGGTAGAAATAATCAAACCAACTTTACTGATTGCATTACAATCTTCGGTATAGTTTACCAAAATGTTAATGTAAATTAGCTTTTAAAGAGTTAAACGTATGATTCTCCTTCATGATAATTTGTCATTTAAAAATCACTTCAAAAACTTGTGAAATTGATATATCTTACTTATATTTTAAAAGTTTAGAGAGTTTATTGTGCTATTTTATTGATCCCAGGAAACAAAAAGTTGTCTAAAAGGCGTCCTTTTAAAGATTTATAAGATCTTTTAATAGCTTTATTAGATGACGGTTTTAGGACCTCTTATTAAAGAACGCTTAATAATATCTCAAAACGGTCTATAATGTCCGCATATAAGACGTTTTACTTCAGATATTGAAGAGACTTTTCTTAAAGATCACTTTGATAGTCTGCAATATCTCTTGAAAGAAGTTCAATTATGGTATGACAATATCTAAACCAATTCCCTCGAAAGATGTTATTCTGACAGTGTTTTGACTATTGGAAAACCTACAGAAAGAAAGATTGTTTAAGTGGTAGACAGGAGATATGTAGATATATGCAAAAATAATAGAATAAAAAATTATTTAAATCATTTTGAATATAAAACACAAAAGTCTTTGGGTTTTTAAAAGGATCCTTTTGGCAACTTTGATGTCTATTAAGAATATATAAAAGTTCGTAAACGACTTTTAGATAAACTTCAGAAATAATCCTCCATTTTATAATAAAAGTCCTCCGTTTTATAATTGGAGTCAAAACTTTCATCAGTGCAATCGGAAGAAAAATTGAATGGTCTATAATCATCAAATTCTGTTAAAAGATTTAATATTCTTTTGTTTGACTACTCATATTTTTTTCGTTAAACACAGTTTCCATTTTTTATTGGTAGAGAGAACTAAAACTGTTAAATTCTTGACATATTACTCAAACACCCTTTTAACCCACTTATGATGCTTCACTCGCCTCATGTAGTTCTGCGATTGAATTAGATTGTATGGCTACTTCTAATATGAAAAAATGTTAATATTCTTTTTAAAATTTACATTTCTAATTGAAATAAGTTTCTGCTTGATATAATTCTGGTCCGATTTTTCAATTTTTTGCAAAAGTTTTAACAGTCGTTTTAAAGTTCTAGTCCAGTGTTGCATTCGTTTTAAAATTGACATTTCTAATGGGATTAAATATCTATTCGGTGTATTTCTAGCCTAATTCTCCAAGTTCTAGCCTTGACTTATATAATTAAAATAAGTGAGAATTCTTGCTTTGTGTCAATATTCGTTTAAAAGTGGACATTTCTTATTGAATATAATAATTATTCAAGGAAGGTTTAAACTGTCTTAGTGCAATTTTAGTCCAGTTCTCAATTTTTTTGAATAATAGTAATAGTAATAGTAATAATAATATCAGTACTAGTAATAGTATAATGATCATAATACTAATCATAACTATATTAACCATTATCATAATAATTACAATAATGATAATCTTCATTATTTAATAACCTTGAATAAATCTCAAATCAATTTGGTGTTTCGGTAGTTTGTTATGGGTGGAGATGGCTATAATTTGCTAAGGTTATTGTACTTTTTTATTGAATGTTGGTTTTTTCGAATTATTCAGTTAATTTGTTCCTGGCATAATTTCTTAAATGGAATAGAGTCGCACGGTAAGTGTTGGATGTTCATTAGGCTATGCCAAGTATAATTTATTTTTTGAGTTGCTTATTGTATGTTAACTTTGTGGTGTTTTTCTTGAATGAAGGATAAGAAATGGAAAAACAAGAAAAAAAAAAAAAAAAAGGGGGGGGGGGGGGAGAAGGCGAATTACCTAAGAAGAAGAGAGCGAGTTTGAAGGTCTGTGGATCTGTGCAGGGCCGTAGTGAGATCAAAAATCCTTTCGGGCAAGGAGAAAAAATGCCGCCTCAAATTTAATAATTTTTTTAATGTTTAATTTGATTCAAATTTTGATAAACCTACTTAAAGCACATTTAAAATCAACTTTAAATCGTGCTTTGTGGTTGAAAGTCATTAAAAAAATTACCAGGCATTAGTTTTTTTAATAAATATTAAAATTAGACACATTCAAATAAAATTTATTTTTCTAGCTTTCAATTATGTAAAGTTATCAATAATTTCATCGTAACACAGAGACTTTGCCAGGGGATTTTCAATTGACAAAATGGCAAGATTAGTCAAACGTTCTTGACCCATGGAGGATCTTAGATAATTTTTCAAAAGTTTAAGTTTGCTAAAGCTACGTTCACATGATGCCACAGTGACGGGTAGTGTGAGAGAGATTCTAAGAGCAATTTCAATGAAAGGGTATGCCTCAGTCAAAGAATAGGTGTGCATAAATTGCAAGATTTTCAATGGATTTGTGTTTTTTAAATCTGGAATCAGGACACTGGCTTGAAACTTAAAGCTTTCAATTTCAGATAAAAATTCATTAGCATTAAGATCACGAACATATTTTTGACAAAGTTTATCTCCACATTTCTTCAGATCTTCAACTGACATACTTGCAAGAGAGTTGCCATTTGGAAACTCAAAATCTGATGAAATCTTAGCCATTGTTTCAAATCTCCAGTGCAATTGGGTAATTATACTGTCAAAGACAATATTACTATTAATTTCAAAATCTTTTTCTGGAGGTATGTGTGAACTTTATTCCCTTGTTTCATCATCAAACATCCTTTTTGCTTTTCGTTTTCTTTCGATTGGAAAGCTAGCATCAATGTCAAGATCTTTTGATATTATTTCAGCTTTTTTCATGCTGTTATGAATACCCCTGTCTCGAAGGTTTTGTATAGAAGCAATCAGACCATGCAATATCAATTGTCATATTTTTTTATTGTAAGCTGCGATTCTCTTTGTCAATTAATGTAAGTATCATGTTCCAAAGGTCAAGCCAGCAAAGAAACTCAAAATCAACTTGAATCAAAATCTCTCTAGCTCCGGACCTTGTTTCAGCATTTAGCAGAGAATCATTACTAATTTCCTGTAAAACATTGCAAAAATTTGTGATTTGATTATTTAATGAATGGATAGCCTTCTTTTTGGCAGACCAGCGTGTTTCACTTTGACTTTTTAGGGTGACTTCAAGTGTTTTCATCAGTTTGTCCCATCTGGTAGTAGAACTTGAGAAGATATCGAATATTTTTTGAACCTTTCCAAATAATGTAATCATAAATGGGGAAACTTCTGCTGAATGGACTCCTACAAGATTTAGAGTGTGAGCTGCGCAAGGCACATACCGTGCTAAATCATTTTTTGCAGTTATTTGGGCTTGAACACCAGAATATTTTCCAGACATGTTGGCTCCATTGTCATAACCCTGACCTCGGCAATCTTCGATGTTTAATTCATCTTTATTTAAGCTGAATAATATTTCTGAAGCCAGACCAACTCCGGTTTTTTGATGAGACTCAATGAAATCCAGAAAACTCTCTTAAATAGAACATTCTCCATCAGTGACATAAACATCGGATTATTTCTGCCATTTGTTCTTTGTGAGAGAGATCAGGAGTGCAATCAAATAAAATTGAATAATATTTGGCTTTTTTAATTCTCGTGACTATCTCGCTTTTCACCTTTCTGCCAAGAAGTTCAATTAGTTCATTCTGAATTTTTGGGGAAAAGTAACTAACAGATTTCTGCTTAAGTTTAACATTCGTAATGTGTTCCGCTAAAGGATGATGATAGCTTGCTATTAGTTCAATTGTGTTGAGAAAGATTCCACTGTTTGGCTCACCAATAATATTGAAACTGCCTCAAAAAGCCAAATTTTTCTCAGCGCAGAACATAATTGAATCTATAACAACTTTTAGAATATTTCACCACTTTTCTTTTTCAGTTTGGATGGCATTTTGAATGTCTTTGTCTAAAGATCTTCCCTCTCTCAGATTTTTTTCCATTTCTTTCCATGAAGTGAAACACTTTCAATGTTCACAGCTATTCTCGTGTTCAGGGATTCAAGGGTTTAGTTGTTTCCTTTCTGAAAAACCTTTTGATGTATCTGCAAACTTGCTTGTCTTTGTGTTTGAAAAAAGGATACATGGAAAGCAAAACAAAGAATTTTTTGATGAACTGTATAACAACCATTGACGATTAACTTTTTCCCCATTAGGAAGATTTTTTTCAAACCAACTAGAACTGAAATGTCGGTTTTCTGATGATGTTGTTGTGGTAGGATAGACTTCTCTCTTGTCTTGTTTAGCACCATGTTCAACCAAAGAACATCTTAGACTGTCATTAATTTTGGGTCAAGTTGGTGGATCAT
This sequence comes from Hydra viridissima, assembly GCF_058129835.1. Classification (NCBI taxonomy): domain Eukaryota; kingdom Metazoa; phylum Cnidaria; class Hydrozoa; order Anthoathecata; family Hydridae; genus Hydra; species Hydra viridissima. Next base: position 9,541,970 of record NW_028324308.1, on the reverse strand, counting down.
CAAACTTGAATTCTAACAGATTTGTTGTAATTGCATTTTGGTTGACTTCATTGTTTTGCAGTAACTGTTCATCATCACATCAAAAAAAACTGGACTTTTTTGTGTTGTAAAAATAAAAATAAACTATATCAACATTGTTTCCATTGCAATATTGCAAATGACATGGCTTAGTTTGCTAAGTTTTTTAATTAAATTTATTTGTGATTTTGACTTGAAAATCCATCAATAAAAATATTTTTACCTGGTTGTTCTGTTTGATCTTCGCTTTATTTAATCCATTTTGCAAACACCTTTTGTAATTTTTTGTCACTTTCAAGTCGTTACTTTTTTAACTTTTTGAAAGCTGAACCAGATAGCTTTATTCTTTTTTTTGATGGTGACATAATAGATTTTAAAACTTTTATTTCAAAATATTTTACTTTTCTTGGCAAAGAAAGAATGAAAGTTTCTGTGTGCGACTAGGTGTAATCAATAAATATAAATGCAATTATTTTGCCTCGATTTCTTTTTTAAAAGTTCTCAAGTCAAAAAACTGTGAGTTAAAATTATTTTCATTAAAAAATTGCAAATCTGGGTCGTAAAAGTCATTAATTAAAACAATATTTGTAGTTTTGAAAACATTGAAGTGTTGCGTTCCAAAATCTATTGTTTGTTTAGCCATTTGTAAGAGTAATTAATTCTTACGCTTAAAAAAAAAATTAAGTTATTTTTTAAATTCGCGACAATTAATTTAGTTATATTTAGTCGTTGCGTATTTACCTTGATTGCGCAGTTTTTTCACTTCTTCCCATAGTTTCTTTCTCTCTTCCATAGCTTCTTTAGCGAAATCTTCGTTAATATATATTCCACTGCCTTTCAGATTTTGTTTTAATTATTTAATTTTTTTTTAATTAATGTTTTAATTTCACTTTGGATATTACTTTAATTTGCATGAAGGTGCGAAAAAAATTATGAAGCGTGTCCAAAGATTTTGAAACGCTGATTAAAATTATTTTGGTGTTGAGGCGTCTTTAAAACATTTCATATATTAAAAAATGTTTATTAAAATTTGAAATTTGCCGCCTTGCTAATTTGCCGCCCATGGCTGTGGCCTCGTTCGCCACCCCTTCACTACGGCTCTGGATCTGTGATCTCTTAGTTCCAAAAGTTGAGTTTTTTTTGCTAACTGCCATGAGTGCGTTGGATAAATGCAGTCTATATTCATTTGGGCATACAATCAGTGACTCTCAAGGTCAATATGGTTGATTGATATCAACTTTGCAAAGTCTAGAGCTTTCTGGGGCTGTATATCGATGCTGATTATGAAATGCTAATGACTAAAAAATCTACATTGATCTAATCAAAAATGAGTTAGTTCTTTATATGCATATATACAGTATTAGACAAACATTTGCAACCAAATAATGCTAATTTAGTTTCTTTATATAAAAGTGCTGCATTTTTTCAATTTAGAGAAATACCTATGTAACTGTTTAGAGACAAAGTTCTTCAAGTTTTATTCATCACAAAGTTCATTATTTGTACACGAAAAATAATAAATTAATCAAAAGTATTTAAAAAAATTGATTTTCTTCTGGACAAAACAAGTGCAACTCGACAAAAAGTTGACCAAGCTGTATTTCGCTATCAATATTTCGTGGCGAATCCTTTGTTGTCGATCACAGCCTTGCATCTTCGAGGTATAGATTCGATCAGGTGATCAATAAAACTTTGTGGAATCGCTGCCCAGGCTTTTTGGATTTGTTCAAACAGTTGATCCTTATTACGAACACCTTCACGATAAATTATGCGGTTGACGATCTCCCACAGGTTCTCGATAGGGTTGAGATCCGGAGATTGAGGCGGCCAATCCATCACCGATAGGTGGTTATCTTGAAACCACTGCTTGACTACTTTTGCAGTGTGCTTTGGATCGTTGTCTTGCTGAAAAACCCATTTTATTGGCATATTCCATTCAGCATGAGGTAACATAACATCTTACAGGATATTTTTATACATGAAACGGTCCATTATTCCATCGTTTCGATGCATTGGACCTAGACCGTTAGCAGAAAAACACCCCCAGACCATTACATTGCCTCCACCATGCTTCACGGTCTTATGGCACTAACGTGAATCGAGGCGTTTTCCGGCCGGTCGACGTACACGGCAAATTCTCACTGAACAGGACAGTTCGCCATTTCTGTACATTCCAATCAATATGAGATGTAGCAAACAGGAATCTTTTCTTCTGGTTTTTTAGTGAAGTCAGCGGTTTCTTTGCAGGGCGTCGAGAAAACAATCCGGCTTCAATAGCACGTCGTTTGATTGTTCGGTCCGATACAGGCAGCTCTAATTGCTTTTGTATCTCGACTGATGATATCCAGGGATCCTTCTTGACGGATCTGACGATCATAGAATCCTCTCTAGAAGTGGTGGAACGCGGTCTTCCACCTTTGTTATCTGCTGCCAACTTCCCCGTAGAACGATATTTAGAACATAGTCTTGATACGGTCCATTTTTTAACGTGATATTTATCACAAATACTTTTTTGTGACATTCCACTTACGTAATCTTCAATAATTTTCTTTCTTAGTTCCAATTCAAGACTGTCCGGAGCCAATTTTGCACTTGAAGTCATAAAAATAATAAAAATAAATAATCACGCTTCTCAAGGCTTATCGTGTTACATTTACCTTGTGATGATACAATAATGCTCTGTGGAACACAACGTCTTGGTTGGATGTGGACTGTATTGATGTAATGAAACACTTGTTGTATTTCACTTCTTGTTATGATGTTCTTCGATAAAACACTTTGATAAAACTCACTTCGATAAACTGTCTTGATAATACTGACTGATTGACTTCCATATACTGACTGAATTACATGTCGATTTACATGTCTCTTATATAGTAAAATGAACCTGTGTGAACCTGTTCTGGAAGATTCTAGATGCTTCTTTTCAATGCTTCTGGAAGCTTCTGGATGCGTATGGATGCTTCTGAATGTTTCTGGATATTTCTGGATGCTACTGGATGCTTCCAGATGCTTCTTCTGGAAACTTCTGCAAGCTTCTGCATGCTTCTGGAAACTTCTGGAAACTTCTGAATACTTCCTTTAATTATTAAAAAACTTCCGTGACGTTGACACGGACCAGACTTAAAAAAATGAAACAAACCAAAAAAGTTGCACTTGTTTTGTCCGCTGCAAAATGGCACTTGTCAACGAAATTCTGCCTGTGTGCTGTCACCTGTCAGCTGATTGCTCATGTCATGGCATGCTATGACTCCAGACTCCTGAACTGTTTGCTGTGGTAGTATAGTTCGTTTCGTTTTTAAGACTTGTAAAATTAGGAACACTTTTTAGCATTGTTCGATGTTGGTTGCAAATGTTTTGTCCTATACTGTATATATATATATATATATATATATATATATATATATATATATATATATATATATATATATATATATATATATATATATATATATATATATATATATATATATAATTACATTTAATATACTGTAAGAGAAAAATATCAGACTATTGGATTAACATATGTATTGGACTTCAAATACCAGAGCAAAAATAGAATTCCGATATTCGATAACTATCGGACTAATTAAAAACCATCTGACAAAAAATCTGACTATCCTAAAATGTTATTTATTTGAAGAGAAATACTTTGATAATGAAATGTTTCATTAATTAATTTTATTATTTCGTCAAAGTTAAATTTCTGAAAACAATTACTGATAAATATTTGACATCTAGCTTATAGACAGCCTCCTATAAATCACAATCAGACCTGTTAGCACAGTGAGCTCGTGGAGTGATGAAGAAGAGGCGATAATGCTTCAGACCTCTAGCTATGTGGTGATAATGCTTGAGATCGGCCAGTTTTTCCAATAAAAAAAGTTGAGGCCTGAAGCTCTCAACCAGAGAGATAGTTAGGCATAGGCAAAGTAGTTCATCTTACTTCGTTCCAATCAAGGTACTTTGCTAAATTGGACGGCAAGGTATGTAAAGTATCATATTTAGTGTAAACCTAAAGCCACTTATTCAATAAAAATATCACAAAAAAAGATGTACGGTTTTTTTTCAAAATGGGTTTTAAAATTCTTCTGATATTTTTTGTGTACGTGATCAGTTTATCGGACCGAACTTTTTTGAGCTAACGGATTAACGAACTATCGATTATCAGGTAATCGATATTTCGATAATGTTATGGTTTGTTTAAAAAGGTGAAAAACTTAAGAGGTTTATATATTGATTTTTAAGATGAAGTTTAATGTTATTGGCCGAAGCATATATGGGAAGTTGCAGTATCAAAATTCTTATATAGAAAGAAGAAAGTGTAAATATTTTAATGCATGGAACCTATTTTTTCCACTTAAAGGACATTTAAGAAGAACTCTGAATTTATTTGATGATGTTGTTGGTTTTTCACAGGTTAAATATATATTTATTATCGAATGACAAAGAAATGAAATTTTATGTTAAAAACTATTCTTAGTAATAATACATTGCATAAAAAGAAAGTTTAGTCCTAATTCTGTAAAGTCAAACAAAAATATCTAACCTAGCCATAGCACTTTTTTTTTTTTTTTTTACAACACAGCTATAGTATTAATAATACTATATTTTTGTATTTTTTTATTGTGCAAAATTTTAAATTTTCAAGGTTATTGAAGCTCAATCTCTTGTTTCAAAATATGAGCAGCAATTTGAGAATGCACGAAATAAAGTTCATGCAATTAAACAAATTATGGAAGAAAAACAAGATCTTCTAAATGAAATACGTCACAAACTGGATAGGTGTGACCGACATAATGAAAGTTATTTGCTTCTTGTTGCAGATGAACATAAGCTCCTCTTAAACAGTAAATTTTTCTTTTTTACTTTTTATTTTCTATAGGATGCATTACATTTCAAAGGTTTCATAAACTACAGTCATGAAATGAGAAAATAAAAATGAAGAAGAAACTTATATAACTGTTAAGTTTTGATTTAAAATTTCATTTCATTAAACCATTTTAAAAATGCAAATAATTTTCTCTGATCTCCTATTCTCTTATGGATTGAAATAGAATACATATATCTTCACAGAATTAAGAATATATTTGATAGTTTTTTACTAGATACACCAACAAAACTTTGAAACACCAACTTTATAAGTCTGATGTTTGTTTTGAAGTTCTTTTGATTTGCTAAGAGATAAACTTTCTTTCATTTGATTTTGTTATTCTTTATGCTAACAAATTCTTACAGGCAACAGAATATGAAAATGCTCATCTCGAAAAATTTTTTCATAAAATAGTTTAAAACTACTGTTTTACAAATTATGAAGCATTTATAAACTTACAATTTATTTCATATTTATCTCTTTAGTTTAGTCCTAAAATGTTCTAGAAGTAAATAAAATAAGTTATTTCTAGAAGTAACTTATTTTATTTACTTCCAGAAACTTTTAGGACTAAGTTACAGCTTTAGATCTGCATAAAATTATAATGAATGAGTTTGTACCATTTTCCCTGAATCATTTGTTGCTAAGTGTTTAGTTTAATTTAAGATTGCTTCTTATGTTAAAAAAGGGTAATATCGCCAAACACTTTTTACTTTCATGCTAGACAAAACAACTACAAAATGTAAATTAATATTATAATGAATATATCCAATACTGATCAAATAAAAAAGAAGAAGTTCCAACATCATACTTGGTTCTTCATTGGTTGATCATTGAAACCACCTGCTGCTTGTGGATTGCAGAAAAAAATAAATCTGATTTAGACTCTTCATTTTGGGGTTGAATCTAGCATGGATGTATTTTTTCACTAAAGGAAAAGTCATACTTGGATTTCCTTAAATTATGTGTATGTGACCTTCATAAAGCTGTAGTTATAAAAATATGCATACACTTATAGAAAAGGCATTAGAAAGCTTTATTTGATGTAGATGAAATTTTTATTGATATCAACCTTTATTCTATTGCTTAAATGACAGATTGTATTGATTATGCTTATTTAACAGAGGAAACATGGTTTCAACTCAGCATCTTATAGTTATATGAGCATGGAAAACCATGTAAATAAGCCAAAAGTTTACTAAAAACAGATTTTTATTCAAATGCTAAATTAATTCAAACTTTATATATAAACATATGTTTGTAATTAGTGTTTCTCCTTTTCATGGTATGTTTACATGCAAGTATCACAGAAAAAGTTACACTAAGCACATTCAACTAACTGAACTTAAAAGGTTTGCATATGTTGAGTGTAACATTTTTTTAAAACTCATTTTTAAAGTTTATGTAGTTAATTTGGTTACAAGTTGATTAACCAGTCAGTATGTAACACAGATTTTTGAAAAATATCAAATAATCAAAAGTAATTTCTCATAATAAAAATGGAAGCTTTAATGAGATAAAACATGTTAAAATGTGTTATTAACAAACACTATTTGTTTTTCAACATTCAAGTTTAATGAGGCAATGACAAAGCAGGTAAGGAAACAGTATGAATCTTAAGTACTAGGAAAATAAATATTTGAGAAAGTAACATAATGTATTTCTTTCTTTGTTGGTCATTATAACCACCAGCACCTTGTTAATAATTAATGAAAATTTCAGTTTAACTTGGATTTTGAGATGGATAACTTGAAGGTTAACAAAGTTTAACTAGAAGAAAAGTTAGACAATCATTTCTTCATAAAGTTCACTTTGCTTAGAGAGCTGGCATTAAATACATCAATTGGCTTCAGAGAACATTTTGGTATCTGGTTTTTTTAGAAAATATTTTGACATTTCTTTTAATCCGCACAGCAGGTCACAACAAACCTTGTGATTTTCCCAGTGATCCGCTGTGCGGGTCATGCAAACATCTGCAATTTAACCATGCTTTTATAACGATTCATGTATTGTCCTTTACAGATATGAAAAATAGAATAATTTTTATATCAAATGCTGAAAACCGTTTGTCAAAATTCAATTTAGTTCAAAAGCATTTTAAAAAATGGCTAGTTTTAAAAGAACTTATTCAAATATGGAAGAAATTTTAAAAATTGTTAAGGATGATAGCAGCGATGATTTGGACCTTGGTGAGTTATCAGCAGATGATAGCGAACCTGAAACAGATTGGGAATATGAAGAGGAACATAAAGAATTTGTTATAGCTCCTAATTTACCTTTACCTGAAATTGAAGAAAATATTAGTGAGGAAACAGACCCTAACAAAATCAATAAAATTCTATTCCCTGATCAATTATTAAGTTCCACTAGAAAAAACGATATAGCAGAACGAAAAAGAGTAAAAGTTTGGGGTGGTATTCGGAAAAACAGTAAAATAAATTGAGGTAGTAGTATTTTTAGATTTTACTTTGAAAAAGCAAAATTTTGATTTATGTCAAAGGCCGTTTTTTAAGTTTTGTGACGTCTTACAATTGTGATAAATAATTTTTTTTTAGTTATTTTGTTCGATCAATGTATTAGTAAAAAAGAGGCCAAGTTTCAGAGAGATTGGTTTATTATTTTAGTCACTACAAGGTCTCAAAGTGTTTGAGTCAGAATCAGGAATTTTGACTCTGGCAATATAGCGGGAAATATCCCAGGAGAGAAAAGGTTAAATCAGAAAACTTCAAGATTTTGTGGTAAAAAAACAAGTTTTACAAATGCACTAACCAATGCTTCTTCTAACCATCTTTACAAGTTTTTTAGGCATTTTTGTTTTATTTGCTTACCTGCAAATGTAAATTACTCAAAATTATTCTTCAAACATTTATTCTTCTAAAACTTACTTAGAAAGATTAGGTGTTTTGATCACCTTTTGAGATTTTAATGCTTTACCTTGTGATAAAGCATTAGGATTTTTTGATTTCTTATGATTTTCACAAGAATAGGAAATTACTAGGACCAAAAGTTAAGTAAATGTTTTCTCTCCAATTCAATAGAAGAAAAGTTTAGGCTAGAGTGCAAGGAGTTTAATTTTTCTTCTGTAGCATATTTACAGCAAAATTTACCATTTTATGTTTCACTTTACAGCATTTCTTCACATTTTCTTCATCCTGATTGCTCCTTTAACATTTAAAGTTGTTATAGTGCTAAAATTGCCTAACTCTGTTTTCTACCTAAATGAGAGTCTCTGCCTGATAAAGTTGGATTCGAATAATTATCTTTTTAGAAAAATGTTATGCAAAAAAACCTTTATATTAAATTGCCCTTGTCTACTTTCCCCTTCAGCAGGAAAATTCTAAATTTTTTTTTTTTTTTTTTTTTTTTTTTTTTTTCAGTTAAAATAAACTATATTAAATAGGTAAAATAATAAAGCTAATAAAATCTCCTAAAAAACCACATGAAAGATACAAGGTTTATTTGGCTGAGCAAACTAGAATAAAGATGTTGCCTGTAAAAATTAAGTGAACTGTGGTTGATTGAAACACAAGTTAGATTCATTGTTTTTATTACTCTAGTATTTAATATATTCTAGCTAGAATTCCCTGTGCAATGTGCCAGGTTTTCCAGCAATTAGGTATAAGACTTTACTATATTAATCAAAAATCCATTTGTAGCTTAATGGTCATGTTTTTGGGAACTAAATCACACTGTGATCAGGGCACAACAAATTGACGAACAAGAGAACGTCTGCTAAAAAAAAGACAGAAAAACGAATGTCACTTTCCTTTACTTTTCCTTACACAAACCAAGGATGTATTAATAGATGGATGTTCAATGCATTGTTATAGATCAAAGGTGCCGCCAATTAGCCAAAAGCTATGCGTGTTACCCTCAATTTTTTAAAATCATGATACAGATGTTCCAACTTCTACCCGTCAAATTTGTTTCAAAAAACCTCCCTCAGCCAACCCATTATAGTTGTGGTTATAAAAGACAAAAATATTAATCTTATGGTTATAAAAAACAAAAATATTAATCAAGAAAAGCTCACAAATCTGAAAAAGGTTGATTTGAGCCATGAACTTTGCTTAATAAAAATTTAACTGTGTTTAAACTTTGACGTCTAAAACTAGGCTTTTGCAAAAAGACAATGTATGGTTTACTAGAATGGATAGAGTAAAGTGAAACAAATTTTCCTTGTTAAAATAAAGTTGCTATGATATAGTTTAAAGGTTGAATAAGACATTTTCAGTGTTCTTTTCACCCCACTCTTAGATTATGCTACCCACTTTAAGGCTCAAATCAGAGAGTATTTCTTTTTTTTTTCAGAAATGTCAAACTTATTTGCCTCGCTTTTTTTCCCCTTGAATTTGTGTTTTTTTTTTTGCGAATATCCTAAGTATAAATTTTCTTATTTTCGATCCCTAAATCGCATTTTGTCTAAAGGTATTATAACTAAAAGCATCTTAAAGTTCATGAAAAACTATTGATTTCATGAACTTTAAGATGCTTTTAGTTATGTAAAGCTACTTTAACTTATAATGATCTTATTATTTTTATTATTGTTGTTGTTACTAATAGTAACAACATGATAATAAAAATAGTAAGACCATACCTTTTGTTGCATATTCTTGAGCCTTCTTTAAGTGATATCAACCTTATTTTTAACCTTTTCTAAATATATCAAAAGAAGTAATCTTATGTTTCTATCTATTACTGGATATATATAATGAGTCTTCATGAGGAATATTTAAAACATTTATGTGGAAAGTGTGGCTGCATAATAAAATAGGATAGTCACTATCAGTTAAACCTGTTGTTATCTTTAAGCAAGCAACATGGTCTTATGCAGGTTAGATTTAAAATCAAAAAAAGGCTTTGAAGTTGAGAGGAATGATAAATTATTCATTTTTTCTGAACACACAGAAACCTGTTATGTATGTAACACACTCACAAGAGTTGGAAGAAATAAAAAAGTACATGTGATAAGTATTTATCAACAGTTAAAAGCATTTGCATCAAAACATGGTTTTGACTGTTTCAATAAAAATAACAAAAATTATTTTGTAATAGTTAAAATCAATAGTTATCGCCAATCAAATGGAATGTGGAGACAAATTGTTTTAAATCGTGAAGTGCTATTATCCAATAATGTTAACAAATCTCTTCCAGGTCTACTAAATCTTCAATCTGCAAATATCATATTCTCCAACATTTCATGCATAAACATCTGTAAAGGTAATAATGACTTCCACTATCTTTTTTTCTAATCAGAAATAAATTTTCTGATTTTAAAAACTTCCGAAGCACATCAAATGAGGATGTTGGAATAATTGAAACAAAAGAAGGCAATATAGTTGAAAACTTTAAAGTTGTTAGACATAAAGATTGTTCATTGATATGTTCAGAAGTCTGTTGTGATTTCAGTACCATCTACCATACTAACTTGCCTGTAATGGAATCCAGGTTAAAGAGTAATGAAAGTCAATTATCTATTACATTCAACTAGCCATTTCTAAAATCAAAATTAAGAATTATTACAATATTTTCATAATCTGGGAGTATTTGCAAATATTTTAGATATTAAGTTCTACAACATGTGAGTATAAACACACCTTTAGTGCCAATGTAACATTTCTTTTCATGCTTTTTAAAATTAGATTCTCTAAGATATTTATTGTGACATTTCGGACAGGTAAATTTAGTTATTAAGGGTTCTTCTGTTTTTTTCAGCATTTTGGTTTCTTCTTCTGCAGAGCTCTTTCTGTATAAGCTCCAATTCAAATTCCTCTGATAACAAGTCCGCTAACTCTTCAAGATCTATCTCAATAAAATCATCCATAATTATTTCAATTTTGTTTTCAATATTTACAAGCAAAGAAAAATAATCTTCTTGATTAATATTGAAGTTTTCTGTCATACTCATTTTATGTATTGCTGCTCAGAAAAATATTTTTGAAAATATTTTTATTGGATAGTCAAGACCATTTTTTCCAATGTCGCACAGTGAAGCGAAATGATCAAAAAGCGGCCAAAACTCAAAGTTTTGTAAAGTAATAAAAGTTTTTATTAAATTATTGTTCCAATTCAATAAAACATAAAAAGTGGGTAGTTAAAAACTTTTCAAGTTATAGACCACTCCTCTTACCCCCCTCTTCCCTCCCCCTCTTTCCTTGAATTTTCAATGCAATTTTTTTTAATTTTTAGATTCTAGAAATTATTCTAAAATATTTTGTAAGTGAAAAAAATTTACCTTATTTATCAAGCATTAATATGTAATCCCTGATTATATATACTGATAAGTGAATTTTTACATGAAAAAGATTAAATTTGAAAAGATAACATTTATTAAGATGTTATGGCCTTATTTTGTACTTCCTGAGCCTCCTCCGAATACACTCCAATGGGAAGATCCAAATGCTCAACAATTAAAAATCCATGTTCCAGAACCTTATTAAGTATAGGTGGCATAATGTACCAAGGATAGGTTTCTACTATCAGCTCTGAAGTTTTATAACAGTATGCTTTAAAAGCATCCAAGTTCAGGTGGAATCCACTGCAAACCACATTCTATATGTTTCTTAGTCTTAAAATGATGTCCAAACTATCTCCTGTTATTTCAGAGAAAGATTCTGCTGCTAGAAATGCCCTCCTTGCACTGTTTCCTGTATTAGTATTTCTAAATCCCTGCTTAGGAGTGTAAACCACTAAGCTTAACACCTCTCTAAACTTTTTTTTGATTTCTTTTTTTTCCCAGATTTTACAGATAATTTATCTTCTGGAGATCGAGACTGGTATATTTTACTATCCATTTTTTATCTCAAGTGTAGAATGAATTCAAAAATTCCAACAGTGCAGTGTGGATAATCCTAAAGCTATAGCTTGCTTATTGCAAACTTTTTCTCTAATTACATCCAGCTTGTTTATTTTACTAGGCTTGGCAGAACAAACATTGCAAGATTGAGTTGAGTTTGTATCTGTTATAGCATTCACTGCCTTGCTGTCCAACATGGTCATTTCAATTTTTGTTTTTATTTTTGCTTTCTGGTTAGAGAACGGGATTTCAAGTTCAAAATCTTGAAGACTTTCTATTTGTTTCCTAACATCTTATTCTTCAGTTCTTGTTGACTCAATTGTTTCTTTTTGGTATTGCAGGTGAAGAGGCCTGCAAAAGAGGGGGCTTGAAGGTATTGGGTTTGACCATACGGTGATGGCCCCTATTTCCAGTTTCAGCGGAACAATTCCAGTTTGGAACAAGGATTTTTTGTTTTCAACTCCTGTTGAAAGATCTGTGTCATCAAACCTTTGATTTTATACACTTTTAGATGAGGCTCCATCCTTTCCAGCTTTCATATAGAATTTTCCAGTTGTTTCTGATCCATCTAGACACTCTGTATTAAATATGTTTATAATTCTTGATAAAGTGTGGTTCACCATTGACTGAACATAACATTTAGCAGATGTTTCTAAAATTTCTAAATTTTCTGGATAACATTTGGATTTTGCATCAAATATTACTTTGACTGAAGGGTATATCTCTGCATTCTATTTCAGTGAAGAGTTTCTAATAACTCTTCACTGAAATAGAATGCAGAGATATACCCTAAATCAAGATTCATGAAATACGGATGAAACATTTTTCCAGGCATAATGTGAACTCCTAAATTTTTTATTTTAATACTATTGTCAAATGAGGATGTGTTACAAAATAATATGGTTATTGGGGCATTCCATGTCAAGTGAAACCACTTTTTGGTCAAATTCGACATCACCGACTCGGATTTTGATGAAAATTGGCTTACATGTTGGGCATATGGACAGAAAAAAAACATGTAAATTTTTTTGACTTAGGTCAATTATTTCCTGAGATATTATGACCTTTCAAAGTTTTGACCTTTTCACTTGACCTTGGTTATTTAAAATGTCATAACTTTTTTGATATTATACTTAGGAAGTTTGTTTTGGTGGCGAACAGAAGCTCTTGCATAGAGAAGCTCTTGCACATTTGTGTCTAAAAAATGATAAGTTCAATAAAAAAAAAAAGTTAATGGTAATTTTGTCATTTGATCTTTGACCCAGGTCAATGGCAAAGGTCAAAGCTCATAATTTTTTTTTACACATTGCTTTTTCTATTGTGGATTCCCATAAACAGCTTTGGATTAATATTAAAGTATAAGTAGATTCTAAAAGTTTAATGTTTATCAGCCTCACAAATGCAACATTTTGAGGTCATTTTTTGTAAATTGCCTATTGTAGATATATATTATTTCCTTTTTTCCTTTTATTTTCTAGGTTGTAATTTAATTACTTGTACTATATATACATACTAAGTCAGTATTAAACTATATGAGGCTTAAAGCTATATATATTTATATCAAAATAATATATTCATTTCCATTGAATTAGTCATCAAAAGACAACTTAGGAAGAAGTTTTTAGCAACTTTCAAATTGGGTGAGTCACCCTTGGAAAAAACTGTTAAAAGTTATATTCCGGAGAAAAAGAAAAAGCCTAAACAACTTGTAAAAAGGAAGTTAGACCTTTTATCTTCTAATTCAGATGCTATTGCCATTGATACTTCAGAGGATGATGAATACGAAGCAACTAAAAAAAAAGTTTCCAACACATGTGCTGATGACATTGTTTAAGCGCTCCAGGATAAGTATAAATTAACACAAAGTAAGAGTGAAAAGATATGATTTTGACAATATTTGTTGCTCAATGAAGTAATCAAAAAGTGTTGAGAGAATCCAATTGCTTGCATCGATTTGTATCTCAAGCAAAAGAAGTTTTAATAACTAAAGGTGTTTTATCAACCCCTAACCCCAAAAAAAGGGAAATCACTACCTGTACATGTGAAAGATATGATAAAAGAGCTTTATTATTCTGACAGTGTTAGCCGTGTAATGCCTGATTTTCTATCTGTTATGGCAAATGGAGAAAGAAAACATATTCCGAAAAGATTAGTTTTAAGTAATTTGAAAATCCAATGCAATCCTTCCTTTCCAGCATGTCCTCTAAGCAAGTGTAAAAATTGCCCTGGAGTTGCTATGCTAAAGGAATGGCTGTTGCAATGCTTTGAAATTAAAGGAGTTAAAGAAATTGAGTATAAACAGTGGACTACAACAGATAGGTCCCAGCTTCAAACCTTTATACAGTCCACTGATGAATTTATTGAAAGACTTTTAGGGAGCTTGAAAACACTTACTAGACATGATTTTATTGCTCAAGTCAATAAGACGCAGCACAGGGATATCATTGGACAAATAGTCAAGCAACTATAGATCCTTTTGTTTTTTATTATAAATATGAAGGAAATTTATGTCATGGAAGTTATGTGCTGCTTTTGGAATGTAATACTCATGACACAGCGTAAACTAATTAATTTTTTAAAAGTGAAATTTGAGGTATTAAAAAAGAGGACTTTGGTATTCCAGCCGAATGGCATTTCTTTGCCACAAGTCATGGTAAGTGCCCTTTTGATTGAGTTGGAGGAACTGTTAAACGTGAAGCGGCAAAAGCAAGCTTACAACGTCCATACCATGACCAAATAATGACCACTTATCAATTATATACTTTTGCTAAAGAAAATATCCATGGAATTTCTTTTGAGTACCTCACTGCAAATGATTGGCAATCGAATCCACAATATTGAAGGAAAGATTTTCGAATGCTAAAACGATTCCTGGTATCCAAAAATTTCATTGCTTTAAACTATTATCTACGAATGAACTTCAAGTACAAGATTATAGTTCCAGTTCTGTGTCTAGAATTTAAAAAAATACGTCACAAAAAGTTCAATTACTGGTTACATGGTTGTAGAGTATGATAAACATTGGTGGATAGGTTGTGTGTTGGAGAGCAATCCAGAAAAAAGAGAAGTAACCATGAACTTTCTTCACCCTAATGGTCGAAGTCTACTTTTCTTCTTCAGAGATCCTCCAGATAATTTTACCGTTGATTTGAATGATCTTTAGCTAGCAGTCAAACCCAAAACTACAACTGGTCGGTCATATTTCATTACTTCTAAAGTGTCTGAAAGAGCAACCAAAGCACTTAACTTGCATCATCATTAACTATTATAGCTTTTTTAATTTATTATTAGCAAATATGTATTGCAATGGTAATGGTGTAAATATCATACTGCATTCAGTACTGTACTGCCATGTAGTTAAAACTGCTAAATAAGGCATTTTTGTTACTTTTCAATATATATATATATATATATATATATATATATATATATATATATATATATATATATTAGGGATATGACAATTTTGCAACCCTATATCCCCATACTAAATTTAGTGGAGATTTTGTGCAAAAATCAGAAAAATAACAAGCATTTTTACTATATGTCAAAAAAGTTCACCCCCCAATTAAAAAATATTTGTAAATTTTTTTTAAAAAATGTAGTTTTGCAACACATCTTCCACTACTTTATAGAAACCAATAAACATGTATAATTAAAATTTGTCTACTGTGTATTTGACAATAAGTATTTAATATTTAGTTTTTCTATGCTATGGCATAATGGCATTAAGTCTTGCATCACTTTCACAGCACGTTCTGCACATATATTTGAACGTTGTGTTGGTATTGGTGTTGGCTCAGTGGACCAAAACCTTTTCAATGATTTCAATGCTTTAGGATGCTCATTGCATGCTTCTAATAGATTAACAAAGTCTGCAGGATTGAAGTAGTGACCCCCAAACCATATATCACCCCATGAACCACAGATGAAGTCACATGCTGCTTGAGCTGATTCTGATTCTTGGTATTCTGGTACTAAAATGTAAGCAAGTAGAATAAAAATGGCACTCGAATTCCACCTTGAATTGCTTATAGCAGGAAGTGATTTGAAATTAACTTTTGGAAAGTTACCTGTGCTTTTAAACTTTCTATAACATGCTATTAAGTGATTCAGGAAATCCATGGCCTCTCTCTAGCGAGTTCGCTTCACTTTTGTCAAAGGATTTCCAATATTACTAAACAATAGCTTCAAGTTCTCGTAATCTTGCTGCAACCTTGTCACAAAAGGGTAATGGAGATATGGTGACATTGTCGATCCTTCAAAAAGATCATTCATGACATGTTTCAAAAGAGTATCTAGAATATGGTGTTGGCATCCAATAAAAACAGGCTTTTCTAGTCCAATGGTTTTAAAATGTTTCTGTAACCGTGTAACTACACCATTTCTTAATCCTGTATTTGTAGATGTTGTGTCAGATACAATCATTTTTATGGCTGGCCACAGCTCATACTCATCTAGCGCATGCTTTATCCCATTATATATTGTTTCACTTTTTCCATTCATCATTTCCAGAACAGCAAGCCTAACCTCTCTATTTTCATTTTTCAAAACAACTACTTGATGTTCCATTTTCTTTATTTGTTTTCCATCAAAGTGCAAAGACCACTTTTCATTTTTTAGGTTTTCCATATAATTTGCTTACAACTCTTCTCCTTCTTTCATAACACCTTTGTAGATACCACTTTGCGTTGGAGTATGAATAGAAATACCACTTTCTGAAAGAGTTTTACAGACTTTATGTGCTTTTTTGGTACTAATCTTAGCAGAAATCACTAAATTTACTGCTGAATTTGTTTTTTGTTTTTTAGATGATGATGAAGGACCTTCAGCTTCAATATCACTGCTGGAACACTGCTCTTCACTTTCTGAAGGTTCTCCTTCACTAGCTGATTCAACAAAATCTTGTCCTTGACTGATGGACATTTGTTTCTTTATCAACACTAATTTTCTTGGATGAATACCTTCAGCATCTTTAATCGTGGTACAATATCCAGCTCTTCCATTTGTTGACTTTTGAAGACAATAAAATTCTTTATCTTCCTGACACAACCATTCACCTTTCTCATCGGTTATGTCAAATAATCGTGTAAAATTTTGAGTTCCGGGTTTTCGACTATCTTTGTCAAGTTTTTTCAATACATTTTCTATTTTTCTTTCTGCTGCCGATTTCCCTTGTTGAATAGGAATATTTAGCTTTCTCCATAGCAATTTAGTTTCTTCAGCCACAATTGCAATTCTCTCCTTTCTACTTTTCACATTTGATGACAAACTTTTAAATCGATCAATGATACGCTGTTCTGTTGGCATCTTATTCATTTCAGTAATACTTTTAACAACAGTAGTACATTTTCTGGAAGTTTTAGCTTTTTCAAACCTTACTAAATTTGATTCCCAAACTTTCTTATTCTTGTTTGAAGCAACTCTTTTTTTGGACATAATGTTCAAAACACAAGATAACAGTTTGACAAAGTTAAAGAAGACAATTCCGGTTATATACAAAAAACCAATTATAAAATGCTGAAGCACTTCCGCGCGGTCCAACAGGGTTCAAATCGAAAATTGCAGTTATTAAAAGTTTCAGTTATCTCGTAAAGAAATCTGTAGAATTTATAATGTTTGTGATCACAGTCGTATATTGAGTAAGATTGGGTTCTCTATTATATTTCTAATTTATAACTCACTAAAAAGATAGGAAAAATTATTTTCAGCTTGAGGGGTGATCTTTTTTGACAATTTACATAAAAAAAATATATTTTATGTTTATAAATATAATTTCTCCACTCATGGTTACATGGGGAATAAAAAATTCTTAAATTTTTTTTTTAGTCATACCCCTAATATATATATATATATAATATATATATATATATATATATATATATATATATATATATATATATATATATATATATATATATATATATATATATATATATATATACTACTGTGATCAAAAAGTAAGGTGAATTTTTTTATAAAATGAAAAATCTTTATTTATTCTTCCAAATTTGTATCGTCCCCCTCAAAATAATCCCCCCCGGCCCCAATGCACTTTTGCCAACGTTTTTTCCAGTCTTCGAAGCATGCCGAAAAGTCCTCGGTAGGGATAGCCTTCAATGCGCGTGCCGATTCACGTTGGATCTCTTCAATGGACTCAAAACGATTTCCCCGGAGTGGTCTCTTGAGCTTTGGGAACAGCCAGAAGTCACACGGTGCTAAGTCGGGCGAATACGGTGGTTGTGGAGCAACATGGGTAGAGTTTTTGGCGAAAAACTCACGAAGAACCAGTGCTGTGTGCGAAGGCGCATTATCGTGGTGCAAAATCCAAGAGTTATTGGCCCATAATTCCGGTCTCTTTTTGCGAATAGCTTCACGCAAACGTCGCATAACGCTTAAATAATATTCCTTGTTGACAGTTTGGCCAGTTGGAAGGAATTCGTAGTGCACGACACCACAATAATCAAAGAAAACAGTCAACATGACCTTGATTTTTGAGCGACTTTGACGTGGTTGCTTCAGTCTCGGCTCGCCTTTTTCACGGTATTCACTCGATTGGTCGGTTGTTTCAGGGTCGTATGCGTAGACCCAAGTCTCATAGCCAGTAATAATTTGTTTGTAGACGTCTTGATAGTCAGAAAACATTGCTTCACACGTTTTAACGCGACGCTCTTTTTCAAAGAAATTGAGAAATTTCGGCACCAAACGTGATTTGAGTCTTCTGAGGCCCAAATGATCCTTCAAAATCGCTTGCACCGACCAAAATGATATTCCAACCATGTCAACAAGGTCTCGAATGGTTAACCGACGATTTGCAAGCACCAATTCTTTGATTTTGTTGATGAGGCGATCATCAATCGAAGTCGATGGTCGTCCGGAGCGTTCCAAGTCATCAACACGTTCTCGGCCTTCTTTGAAGTCTTTGTACCACTTGTAAACATTTTTTTGAGACATAGTCTCTTCACCGAAGGCCTTTTGCAACATTCGATACGTTTCAGCAGCAGAAATATCATTCCGCAAACAAAATTTAATAGCACTTCTTTACTCAACAAAATTAGACATCGTGAAAATCGCCGAATGCACTTTTGGTACTTCAGAAACAAGCGTAAACAAAAAAAAATAATTATGAGTTTGACATGTAATTTGGCGCAAATGTTAATGACATTCCTACCAACTTAAAAATAAAAAAGATTGGACGATTCGAATAAGGCGGGAAGTTTAAATTAAAAATTCACCTTACTTTTTGATCACAGTAGTATATATATATATATATATATATATATATATATATATATATATATATATATATATATATATATATATATATATATATATATATATATATATAAAAAGAGAGAGAGGCCAAGTATCACTAAAGTATAGTATATTTGGTATATAGTAGATATTATATAACCTAGGGCCTACGTTCAATAAATTACCTTAAAATTCTGTATAATTGTAAGCTATTTAAATAATAAATTTTTAGAACCTACTTATGCTTTAATATTAATCTCAAAGCTGTTTATGGGAATCCAAAAGATATCAAAAAAGTTGACATTTTAAATAACCAAGGTCAAGTGAAAAGGTCAAAACATTGAAAGGTCATATCTCAGGAAATAATTGACCTATATCAAAAAAATTTACATGTTTTTCTTCTGACCATATGCCCAACATATGAGCCAATTTTTATCAAAATCCGAGACGGTGATGTCGGATGGGTGGTTCCACTTGACATGAAATGCCCCTATTGGAGCTTGGGAACATGAAGAACCCAAATAACGCCCCTCTCCAACCCTTTGAGAGGGGGACAATATTTTAAACATAATTGTTTTCAAAACTTAAAATAAAATTTAATTTTATCAATAGAATTCAAGTTTCATAAAAAAAATCTTTTTGCGTTCAGAAGAAATGACCACGTATAGTTTACAACCCCTTCATTGTGGGGGGAAAAATATTTTACTCAGATTTTTATTTTTTATACTTATGCCCATAAATCCATTTCGGGCAATTTGGGGCAGCTGATTTTTTTTTCAGTTTTCCATGATAACATCCCCTAGAATAAAAAAGTCATTTCAGGGTGGAACTCTGCGGAACTTTTGAGATATATTGTTTTCAAAAACAATATTTATCGGAAAATTTATATTTTCACCTAATATTTTAATTACTCATTTAGCAAAAGCTCTATTCAATATTTTAAGCTTTTTACTTTTGAAAAAGATAAAAGAATGCCTAAATAAATCTTTATGATAAAAAAATAATAATAATAAAAAAAATCATATAAATGAGTAAAAAAAATAAAAATGAGAAAAAGTATAAAAAGTTCGCGAATTTTAGCGAACTCTTTTTACCTTCCACCAGGTAGGAAAAAATGCTTCTCTGACTAGGATAGTAGACATGAGAGAACCAAAATATATATTTTTCTTATCATTTGATATTTTTTCTAATAATTTGTAAAAAAAAATTAATGAAAATGGTGTATTAAAAAAATTCCACTTATGGCCACTTTTTGAGCTTTTCGCTTCATAGTGCGTTGAATAAAATAAAAATACTCCCCGGTTTCGCAATTATCACCTATTGTTTCGCAATTGTTATCTAAACAATTCCTTAACACGCTTATCTTTTTTATGAAACGGTGCGTTGAACGTCCATCTAACTAAAACATCCTTGCACAAACGTTGGCGTTCGCTCAAAATTTTTCAAAACGAACGCATTACTTCGGTAATTTTTTTTTTCTAAATATTTAAGCGATTGATCATTTTTTATTCATTATAAAAAATAAGTGATTGCAATAAAAAAACAGTTACGAAAATTTTAAACGCATTTTCAAAGGCTTTAAAAGAAACCGCGCTAAAACTTATTTCTTCAAAGGAATGAAGAAAATAATTATGTTTGAGCATGGTTTTTACATGCATTTACAAAAACATTGAAAATTTTACTAAAAATGACTGCATTTGCAATGACTTTTAAAAAACCATGCTTAAACTTAACGATTGCTTTCTTCAATAGCGTGCTTTTTTTTTTTTTTTTTTTCTTATTTTCCTTAAAGTGAAGTAATGTTTGTTTGCTTCTAAAAGTTTGTTTGCTTCTAAAAGTCTTAAAACTTCTAAAAGTTTTTTAAAAAAAAAGTTTTTTAAAAAAAAGTTTTCTAAAAGTTTTTAAAAAGTTATTATGTTTATTATAATTTTAATTTTTTTATTGTGCGTTTAACAACTCCAATAATATGATATTTTTATTAACTTATAATTGAATACTTAATCTACTATTATTGTTAAAGTTTTTTAAAAAATTTAAAAACAACTAAGCATCTTTTCGATGTTAAAGAAACATGGCAAAAAAGAGCGTAGCATTAAATGCAAAGGAGAAGAAGAGAAAAAAACTAAGCATGCAAAAAAAAGTGCAATGACTTGGATTGTGCTATGACTTTAAGAAAATTGAATATATGGCCACGGGTACCCTGAAGGTGACCTAAGACCTTATAACATATCCCATTAATTTTTTTTTTTGATTTTGAAATTAGTCCATTAGTACATTTAAAAACTATCAACATTTAAATCCTTTTATGGTAGCTTTTCGAGAAAACTTAGTAAGAAGTTTTACAAATGACGATGTTTTAATATTAAAATAATATTTTTCCATCGGCCATTATTGCTGTTTACTTTCTGTAATTGCAACCACGCGATTGGTGATAATAATATTTATTAGTTTCCGATTGGCTTATTGGCTTTATTATTATTGACTTAAATAATAATAAAGACTTAAGTTATAACAGCGAGAATAATTATAAAATTACTGTGTATTTCAATTTGAATACACAGTAATTAATTTAAAGTAAGTAATTAATTTGAAAATATAAAAATTATTTCTCAAGAAAAGAAAAGAAATGCCATACTTTGCTAAAGATCATAACGAGTTTTTAAAGTGCTTTTGTATATGCTGTTTGAAAAAAGGCAATGATTTAAGATGCATTCAAACCAAATGTAGTAATTCATGCCCACAACAAGGAAAACGTTATGAAAATCTTATCAAGAGATTTTTTTGGGAAAACTTCTCTGTTGAAAACCCTGATCTGCCTAAAATATTATGTTCAAATTGTAGAAAAAATCTAGTGAGTTTAGAAAAAGCAGATTCAAAAAGCTTTTTATTCACCGCTCGACCCAAGTACGAAGGTATGTTTTTTCTAATAAAAAATAAGCCAATAAAAACTAGTTAATTTTTTCATTATTATTTTTCTTATAAACAATATTATGTTTTCATTTAAAAAAACTAATTTCTTGTTACTTTTAGGTCTTAATACTAGAGTTATTCAAGGTGGGAAATGTGAATGTTTTATTTGTGTTAATGGGCGTACAAATGGTACTAAAATGGCAACTCCTCCACCAATGGTTTCATGTGAAACTAATAAAGATGTAGATCACATTCTAAATAATGTGAATTTTTCTGCAACCAATGAAAACTTTGTTCTTTGCAAAAGTTGTTTTCAACTTATAGGAAAAGGTATTAAACATCCTTGCACAAAGTTAGCTAAGCAAAAGAATTTGGCGCATATTGTACAATCTACCTCACGTGTAACTAAAGGGAAAATTTTTATCAACCACAATCAACAATTTAGTAACCAATGACACAGAAATAAAATTGAACACCTTTGGCCCTAAGAGACTTGTTGTTTCTGTTGGAGTAGTTGAACTAAAAACACCTTACTTTTCTCTCTCAAAGCTGAAACAACTATAAAGCAAACTTCATACAAGGTATATATTGTTTACTACAGAGTTCAAAAAATATACATTACTTTAAAAAACGTTCATTGTTTTTAACATTTGTATCCAATTTACTAGTGAATATAAGATGTTAGAGATTGCTCAATTTATAAGAATAAATGGGGGGAGAATATCTGTTGAGTCTTGTTTTTCCAAAAAGTTAACAGAAGAAAATAAAAATCTATTGTCTTTGTTTGATGCTGAGCTTATGCTGATTCAGTCTAAACAGGATATCGGAGATAAGCAAAAAGCGGTATAAATAAAACATATCTATACTTTGTTTACTTTGATTTTAGCTCCACTAAAAAGCTCTAAAATAGTAATATATTATAATAAAATAATATTTAATGCAACATAATAATTTTATATTTTGATTAAGTTGATAACATAAAACAAATCAGCATACTGAATTTAAGTTGTTTTGTTATTGTTTAGTGCATCGAAAGAACTGTTCCTGGTGTAATATGCAATAATGTTGATGAGTTTGTTGCAACGGTTTTACAACATAGATCTCTTGAACCAGATAATGTAGATGTTAAGATTGGGGTAGATGGAGGGCAAGGCTATTTAAAGGTTACCTAATCAATTACATTGAAGCCAGAGCTTGATGCACATTTAAGTGAAAAGAAAAGACTGAAATATTCTGATGAGTATGGATGTAAAGATTTTAAGTTTACTAGTGTTCACAAAACTTTAGTTTTGGCTGTATTACCCTCTATTGATGAAAAGTATGCAAATATAAAAAGGTTGTTGGATAAATTAAAACTTAACTCTCTGGATTACTCTATTTCAGAAGATCTAAAGGTTCTTCTGCTGATGGTTGGAAAGCAGTCAGCAGCTTCAAAGCATCCTTGTCCATTTTGTGAAACAGAATCACCTAGTATGCTGAGAGCTGAGTCATATTCTCTAACTTCTATGTGTGAGTGGTATAATAAATGGATGGCTGCTGGAGGAAACATTGCAAAAGCTAAGTATTTTAGTAACGTAGTTAATCCTCCTTTATTGACTGGAAATGTAGCAATGAAGATCTTATCAATTGTCAATATACCAGGGTTACATATTTTGCTTGGCATAGTAGACAAACTTCTCTAACTAATTGAAAAAAACTTGTTTGAGAGCACTTATCAAGGATTTCATTTTGTAAATAGTTATTTATCTACAATTAATCTTGCCAGAGTACCTTATCAAGGTAAACACAGGTTAGAAGGAAATGGATCTAACAAGTTTCTAAGAAAACTTGATCGTTTTCAAATCTATTTGAATGAGCACAATATTGTTGGTGGAAAGTATATGAAAGCTTTGAGAGACTTTAGTGATATTGTTCATGGGTGTTTTGGGAAAACATTAAATCCAAACTACTCTGAATATATTAAAAGATTTTCACAAAGCTTTAGAGATCTTGGTACAAACATTACACCTAAAGTTCATATTGTGGAGCATCATGTTGAAGAGTTTATCATAATGAAAGGAGGAAAGTTTGGTAAGTGTATATTAAAAAACATTTTAGATTTTTACATATAAAAGTATTAATCTTCAATATTTCCAAAGGTTTAGGATATTGGACTGAGCAATCATTGGAATCAGTTCATCAAGACTTAAAACAATTTTGGGAAATACAAAAGGTAGGACAACACAACGCTAATTTCAATGAAGTCTTGCAAAGAGCTGTCTGCGTGTACAACACTAGGCATTTATAGTTAAAGGGATACATATAAACAAAGCGTGTATGTAGTATATATACTTTATAACTTTAGTTAAATGTAGTATTTATGCTTTAGTAAATATTTCTTTTTTAGAAAAAAAACTATTTTACTTAGAATTTTTTATCCCAAGTTCCAAGATCATTCTATAAAACCACTCTATTCCTGTAATTTATCTTATCCTCCTCAATAAAAAAAACTAACTTTTAAAACCTTATAAATTAGTCTAAATTCAAACTAGAAAACCCAAGTTGTTATCAGAAATTATTTCTAAATCCGATCCACAAAGTATCAATACAATAGCACAAATAACCTAACAAATTTTATACGGCCATTTGATCCACTCTCAGGGGTCTTAGTATGAGTCAGAGGGGTAATAATCTCTAGATTAAACAAGTATTGTAACTAAGTTTTCTCGAAAAGCTGCCATAAAAGGATTTAAATGTTGACAGTTTTGGAATGTACAAATGGACTACTTTCAAAATCAAAAAAAATAACTTATGGGATATAAGGTCTTAAGTCACCTTCAGGGTACCTGTGATGGCCAAAAGATGTTAAATTTATGTTTTGGAACACCGTAAATGGATTGCCGCCAAGCAATAAAAAACACGGGCAACAACTAGTTGAATTTATATTGACAACTTCATTTAATGACGACACCTTAGAAGATATTATGCGTATAAAGCTTGATGGCGAGTTAATTTAGGACTTTTTGCCCCAAAAACATGTCAAGAATTGGATTTACGCAGTAGTTGGTATAAGACATTTGGATGGCCGTAAATTAAAAAGTTCTAAAATCTAGATTCTAGATTCTTAAATCCATTTATATAAATATAAAAATTAATATATAAATATTAATGAGATGTGATTTTGCGATTTATTTCTTTAGTTCTGTTTATTTTAATTTCTTCACGTTTATATGTATATTTTATGAGTAAATAAATTTAACGAACTAAATTGAAAAAAAAAGGTTTTGTATTGTTATAATCAATAATTTGCGCGCACTTGCGTGAAAAATTATTTTGAAAATATGACAATTGATATATCCAAAAACTTATTAACTAGAATAAAAATTTATTTGAATATAAAACTCCCTTATTTGACATGTATCTCTTAAATTAGACGTTTGTCAATAATTTAAGATACGAACTTCAGCGTCCATTTCTAAAAAACGATTTGTAGCGCCCTGTGTGGTAATCTAGCTTTTTCGCAACAAACACATTTTTGTTTGTAGAGATTGTCATAAATGACAATCTCTACAAACAAAAACCTGCTTTACAAATTTTCTCATTCATTTATTCCGTATACTTTTCCAAATGTATCCTTCAAAGTTTGTCATAAAAAACCGCGAACTCATATTTACAATTTTTTGGCTTTCACTGGCAAAAACTATTAAAATTATTAGCTTTGTAGTCACCTCCTCGCCGGGGGCAAGGAGCGTCAGAGGGAGATGGAACTTGGTTCTGGCCATAAGCACCTTAAACATGGAGTCAAGGGTGGTCCAAACCTGGCCTTAAACCTTCCCTGGGAGAAATTAGACCTGTGTGCAAAATTTGACGAGGATCAGATGTGATCAGATGAGCTGTGAATTTGTATAGCACAACATACACACATAATTTCATTTTAATATATAAGAGAATAATTTTTTGCTTCTTAAATATTTGTTAAATAAATATTTTCCAAAATAAAGAATTAAAATATTTCTTGAAACTTGTTGTAAGCTCTTTTCAAAATTTTATTAAGATTTTAGTTGGTTTATATCATAATATATCATTACTACAGCATACTACTATATCTTGTATCTATTCTAATAACAAATGAATTTTTAGTAAATCTAAGCAATCTACTCTTAAAAGTTCATTTTATTGAAGTATGCGCGTGCAAAAGTTTAAAAGAGTATCCAGGCAGAAAAAAGTACTTAAAGTAGATTTTTTTTTAAAGATTTTTTAAACTAAAAATGTTGTAAATTAAAGTATAGTCACAAGAATACGTAGTTTGGAAACAAAGACCATTTCTATTGTTCAACTGCTTTATTTTGAAACTTGTATCAACGACCTGTTGAAGGTGCACAAAAAGAAAACTAATATTATTCTTTTATAATCTAATATTACTTTTTCAATATTTTTTTTTTGCTTAGCATATATATTTAAGTATGTATGTATGCATGCATGCATGCATTCATGCATATATGTATGTATGTATGTATGTATGTATGTATGTATGTATGTATGTATGTATGTATGTATGTATGTATAACTAGTTATTTAGTATTAAACAGTATAAAAGAAAAAGGTATGCCATGCAAAACAACAAGATATATACTGATAAGCTATTTAATATTGTTTGTTTTTACTGTTTACTGTTTGTTTTACAGTATTTTATTTACAGTAGTGATCAAGTATTCTAGTTATCTTTTCTTACCTTTTCTTATTTTTAAAAGAAAAGCTTTTCCAATATTTTTTTTTTGTTTGGTATATATATTTGTGTATATGTGTGTGTGTATTATGCATACATATATATATATATATATATATATATATATATATATATATATATATATATATATATATATATATATATATATATATATATATATATATATATATATTTATACATATATATATATATATGTATATGCATATATATATGTATATATATATATATAAATTTATATATACTATATGCACTATATGTGTGTGTGCTATGGACAGTTTTCCATAACATCATTTTCTAATTTAAATATGACATTATTGAAGCTTAATGTCAGATTTAAATAAGCAAATCTGACACTATGGAAGTTGGAGCAATTTATTACATTCAAATGCCCTTCCTGATGTTAATTTGTTTTGCAGATCAGAACTGAGTTTTTTTTATTATAATAACCCCTCTAGGAGGTTTACCATTAAAGGATTACTAGCTCCTCCTGACATTACCCACAATTAAATTGGGAATTTTATCGCAGATTTTTTGTTCTTTTAAAGAAGTTTTCTTTACCAAGGCTAATGAGCCTTGCCTGCCCTATTATATGATCAGTTTAACGTCATGTTATATATACATAATCTACTGATTTATCCCTGTAGATCTAAGTTTACATAAATACATTTTAAAAAAAGTAAATAAGAAAAGTATTTTACACTGACCTAATTAAGCTAAGAAAATATAGAGTGATAATATAAAAGATATTTTACTATTTTAAAATAACACTTGTTGTTTGATGTAACTTTTGTATTCTTTATTGTTAGCAAACTTACATTTTTTTTAATTTAATACTCTTAAAAATTTATAATTAGCAGTAATTTTTTAAAACATAAATTTAGATTAATAGCAGTTTTAACGCGTTTTAATTTACACAAGTTTGTTGCTGCAGCTAAGTTTCTTCCTTTCAGTTTGCAGTGATCTTTTTTTGGAGTCTTTCCTTGTAACTTTCTGTTTTTTTTACGTTTATCTTTTTCAAATGAAAATGTTTGAACTCCTACAAACAAACTGATAATCTGCTCAAGCACATTTGTTTTAATTTCATTTGTAACAGAAGTATCAGTTGGCATACAAACATTGTTTAAATCAGATGTAACTGTTATATTTGTAAGAATTTCTTTTACAAAATCATCTGCAAAAAACACTGTAATAAGTGTTGAATTTTTTTTTATTAATAATAGTTCACATTGTACAAATACATCGACGATTTTAGAATTCACCCTTCCTAAGCCACCTCTATCACAAGCAATTCTATTTTACATACTAGAAGTAAAGAACAGCATTGAATGCTATAAAAAGAATTAGAGTTTTTTGAGTAACTTATTGAACAGCTTGTGAATAATATAACCAGCTAAATATTGCAAACTTCATTTCTCCATCCTTCATACTCATGGTTAATTTCTCGCATTTCTCACCATTGAATTTGTTTTTATCAGAAAGGTAGTTTAAAATATCATTTACTACGTCCTGCAATAGAGTATTGGAAAAAGTGCGTTCTTCAAAATGTTTAGGCAGGTTTTAGGCAGATTATCCGACAGGAGTCCAAAAAATGTTGAGTCTCAGGGACACCCTTAAACTTTTCAAAAACACTCTTTAGCTTATGCCACTCATCTGCGTCATTAGGGGAAATTTTAAAATCTAAAAACTTTACAAAAATTATGGGAAAATTGACAATCTAAGAACTTTAGCTGTTCGGAATTAAGGAAATCTACGGTATTTATCGTTTTAAAACATTAGATAAAAGCCGACAAAAGTATTGGAATTTTATTATTTTAGTTTTGCCTGGATACTTTTGCACCGCATATTTCAATAAAATGAACTTTTAAGATTAGATTGTCTAGATTTAGTTATAATTTTTTTTTTTTTTTTTTTAAGTTTTAGTCAATCTTTTGATATTCCAGTGAAATTTTGAAAGAAATTGGACTTTTTATTCAAAAGTTATCTCAAGTTATGCGCTTCTCCGGTTACTTTTGTACGCTTCTGTATGATTCTCATAAGAGCAGATTTTAATTATGAAGCATGCAATTATTTTTTTAAATTTTTCTCCAAGCTTATTTTTATTGTTACAACTTTAATGGAACATTTTTTGAGTTTTTAAAGTTATTTTTTGACTTATGGTTCTCATCAATTTTTTGACAGAAGGAGAAAAATAAAATTGTAAATATCATAAACTCTGAAAGGTTTTTACATAAAGTTTCAAAGTAACAAATGTTGTGCAGAGTGTCTGCAAAAGCATGCACAGTAACAAGTGGCATGCAAATTCTTGCTTCTTATCTTATTTGTTAATTTCAAAACTATTTAAAGATTTTACTGTGCCTAATGCTGAGGCCTTTTCAGTAATAATTGTTGAAAATTATTCCTTAGCTAGTAGTTAGATTGTGTATTGTACATTTTCTAGAGTAAGTGTTAGCTGATTGTTTAAAAAAAGCTAAAGATAGTTAAAATAAAGTTTGAAAACATCTATAAAATGCTATTGCAATTTTATCATTTGTAATAAAAAGTCCTCAAAAGGTTTGCTGGACTCAAACTTCCACTAAAATGGGCTTGTCCGAAATGAACAAATTTAATCTAATCATATTTAATCTAGTAAAATCTTGTACTCTTTTTTGTACACTCCTGTCATTTAAACAAGCAGCATACGAAGTCTCAAGTTTAAAGAATTTTTTCTTCGCAAAAAATTTGATAATTTCAAATCTATATTTAAGTTAAATAATATTTTTTTGAAATATTTTTTCTTTTTATTTTCTGTATCTTCATGCCGTGTAAAGAATAACTTTGCGCGCCTTATTTTCGCAACTTTAAGAGCATTTCATACTTCACTGAATTTATAATAACCTCTATATTTAATTATTTCATTATTGTATGTTAAATTTTGAATAATTTTGCTCTTAGCCAAACATCTCCATCGTGAATTCAGCGCTGCTGAGCAGCAAGAGCGTCAATTGTTTAGTTTGTACTCCGGTGCGGTTCGTCTATCTCACGAGAGAGAGAGGTTAAACAGTGAACGGACAAAGTACTGGTCTTTAATTGCATCTATTGGCGGAACTATACTTGGTTCGTATGTGTGTGTGTGTGTGTGTGTGTGTGTGTGTGTGTGTGTGTGTGTGTGTGTGTGTGTGTGTGTGTGTGTGTGTGTGTGTGTGTGTGTGTGTGTGTGTATATATATATATATACATACATAGCCACCCAGAGAACTTTCGGGCCCTGGGGAAGCTTTCTTAAAAGCCCTCATTATGATCAATTATATACCCAGAACCAATAGAAGCGTCCTCTGGTCATTAAAAGTTAAATAAAAGTTAATTACATCTTTTAAAAATCAAAACTATTTAAATCTTTTAAAAATTATTTGTACACACACAGGACCCAGGGAATCTTCCCTGTCCACCACTACTACCCCCCCCCCCCCCCCGCTCTCGGCGGCCATGTATATATGTACATATGTGTATATATATATATATATATATATATATATATATATATATATATATATATATATATATATATATATATATATATATATATATATATATATATATGTCATTTGCTCTTTATGATCATATGAAATCAGTTCCACAGTGGATTTATTTGGCAAAAGGAATGTAAATGATTTTTTTTCTAGGTTTTACTTTTTCTTCTCTTATCACGCATAACAGATTGGAAGGAATGAGCACTATTACTCAGTCAGCAATTAGTCAAGTTCTACTCGAAATGAAAATGAATTTTAAGGACCATCAAACAGCTATAACTTCACAGCTTCATTCTCTTAGCGAAGCGGTTATGAAAAGCGATAGTGGGATTTTCTCAGATAAACATGGTTCTAAAGTGATCGAAATGTTTGAAAATAAGCTTGAAGAAGCTTGTACTTTTTTAAAAGTATTCTATGAAAATGCTCAAAGGTTGCCTGTCTTTAATGAAAAATTCCTTAAAGACTTACCTGAAGATATTTTGAATTGTTTATTGCATAATAAGGAGTTTATTGAGTTCAAAACAAAAATTTTTCTATTTGAAAAGTATCTGGAGATTAATGCTGAAACAATCGAAAAGACTAAAGCTGACTTACTCCGAGAACAACATGAAAAAATCCATAATTCAAATTTAAAATTACATGAGGTAGAAAAGAATGTTGATGTTGCTTCTGGTCACGTTAATGACAGTTTAAGTACCAAAAGTTTTAATGTCCTTTTAGTGTTTTCAACTTTAGCATTTGTTGCAGTATCTTATTGGAAAGATTTATTTTAGTTTTTTGTTTCGTTGTAAATAATGATCTATTTGAGTTTGAAATCGTATTATTTAAAATCTGTTTTTGATAATTTATAAAAAGTTAAAATTTTGGTAAAAATTTTTTCTTCAATTAGATAAGGAGAAGATTGATGAATAAGATTTAGCTCCTAAAGAATTCTTTAAAGAAAACTGAATTTTTTGTTCTTAAAATTTATTGCGCTAAGAAGACACTATTTTAGCTAACTTCTTTAAAAACTATATTTAAAAGTCAATTTCTAACATCACTTGACGTTGCATGACGATTAAAACAGTTTGAAATTTAAAAAACAACTTAGTTTAGCATATTGACATTTAAAACGTTACAACAAAGTAAACTAACATTTTGTAACAAAGACGAAATTCACTTATGATCAGTTACTTTATGAAACATAATATAGCAGAATTTTACCCATTGAAATATCAATCCTCGGGTACGGTTAATCCTCCACAACTAAATTCCTCGGAAAATCTTTGAATTTATCATAATAAAAGTACGAGTCATCTGAATCTTTTAGGAATTTCTGGATTTAAAAAACTTTTATTTTTTGATTTTTTTTTACTGATGCCTTTTTCTATTGAAATGTTTAAAAAGTGAGTCGTTATTTCTTGTCACCTTGTACTTTCTAAATTTAAAAAGTTATCAACTATCAAAAATTTTTCTTCGTTTAAGTAAAAACCAGGGCTGGGGAGTCGGTAAGCTGCTGTTCCGACTCCGACTCCTTGATTTTATCATGGACCGACCCCGACTCCTTCAGAAGTAATCAATTCTTAACAACAAATATACTGTAGTAAAATGTTAACATAGGCTATTTCATTCCTATGATACAAATAATCCAACCACTTAGTGCTTTAAACAATATTTATTAGAAAACGATTTCTGAACAAACAACTTTTCTGAACTCTTGTTATGCAATAAACTCTTATGCAGTCGCTAATAACATGAATTTTTCAAAATCATGTTTGAAATATTGTCGGTTGGACAGAAAGAACTTGTTCTTTTTTAAGTTCATATTCTTTAAGAATCTTTTCTACTAAGACCTGGAGAAATTTGCTGGTATGATTAGCTTTGATGTCTTTTACTGCCAATGTCTTGGTAACCGCTTCATTTTTTTCAAAAAAGAATTAAACATTGTTTGCAAAATAGTTCACTCTGTTAAGAATCACAAAGCGTCCCTTACAATGTTCATTAAGTTCTTCTTTTTGTTTAACAGCTTCTTCAATCACTAATTTTCTAATACTCTCTCTCTCCAGAGAAACAAAGTTAATTGAATACTTACAGTCTTTCTGTTTGTGGAGCAACTCTTTAGTGCTTGGTGGTGACACGCTTAGCTTTCTACTGAGAGTATGTAGCACAGTGCCAGACAATTTAAGTCGGGAGTTGGGGGATCATGAAGTTATATAGTTTAAGGGAAGGTAGAGGAGAGTGCAAGGGAGGTGATTTATGATTCTCAGTGATAAGTAGCAAAAGTTAAATAGAGCTAAAAGCGAAAAAAAATAAACAAGAGGATTAGAGCGACTGATGAGTACAGTCGTCTCTTTAGAAGAAGAGTTTTAAAAGGAGAAGGAAGACGTAATCTTAAAGAGAAAGTTTTAAGGAAGTTTTAAGAAGAATTTTAAAAAGAGAGAGAATTTTGTGATAAGAAGAGTACTTTGATGAACAAGCAGTTTTATAACCACTTGAATAAAAGAAGAAAAGAAGATTTTAATACTGATTGTTGGAGAATAACTAAAAGATTTAATCAAAGAAGAGATATTTTTAATAAAAGAAGATATAAAAGAAAGATGAATGATTGATATAAACAAAATTGAACACTGCAAGAAGCGTAAGCAAATATTATTTGTGTTATATAAAAGTTATGAATATAAGAGTGTTAACCATTACACATTAATAGAACATTTGTTGAGTTTTATTATATTATAGAATATACTGAGGACGGCGAATATAAGTTAAGCCCTTTTAGATTAAACCTTGTCTATTATTAACCAAACTAAAACCAAACCTCGCTCTTTTCTAACCAAGTGCTCCCCAGGCCACTAACCTCAATCCCAACCTCCATATACCTAACCCAACAACACTAAACCCAAACCTTAACTTACCTTATCCTTTCCTTAAAACACGACGTAAACAATTATTAATTAAAACAATTGAATATAAATTCATTTAAAAAAACGCCACCCTCACAAAATGATTAGTTTGTAAATGTTCTAAGCAAAACATATTTATGATTTGTAGACAAGAGGAACTTTGACAACTCCAAAAGGCACCATTACAAGTATGATAAAAATTTTTAGAAATATCTTTTGTGAAACAATAAAACAAATATAAGAAGAGCACATTTGGTTAGTTCTGTTTTCAAATTCTAACAGCTTTTAAGATAAAAATTGCCAGAAGAGAAAATAGCAGTTTGATTTGGATTACACTTACCTATATCTGTATCAGGGGCTTTAAGCATTAACAATTTTCCAAAATTTAATCATTTAAAAAAACAATTTATGCTGTCAACATCTTTCAATTCTGGATGACATTTTTAGAACACTCTTTCTTCACAAAATACTTTTAGGCAAGTCGAATTTTTTTGCTTTTTAATTGGTTTGGGAAATATAGCAACGTCCATAAGTTTAAACATTTTTATCATTGAATTTAATTCTAATTTATAATAGACTGCAATATGAGACCATTTAGCAACTTTCTAATTGTTGTTAACAAAAAAACTTAAGTTTTTGAGTCTTCACTTAACTAATTATTGCAAATATTTTTTAAAAGTTACACGAAATCCTATAAAAGCTAGATATTATCTATTATTCGCCAATGTACGCCATCTGTCTCAAATTTCTTGAAAAATGCCTGATTAATATATATAATCATCACAAACTATAGATACAACAAAATAAATCTTGTTCGTTTAAAAAGAAAATTTGAATCTAATTTAAGCACAGGAAGAATTTTATTTGAAAATTTGGGTCCAACAAACAAATTTACTACCATAAAACTCAAACAGTATCAGCAAGAACACATGGATTATTAAGTGTTTTTCAGAAAACCGCTCTTCCATGGTACTGCAATGTGTCCTTAATATAAACTTCATAGTCTTACCATCTAATAGAAGAATGCAATTTTTATATCTACTGTGTGTTAAGTTTAAAAAAACTTAACAGATTTTTGATGAAAAATTTACAGTTGACTTAAAAAATAAAGATATTATTTTCAGAACAAACAATGGCACACCTATATTATGGAAGAACTCTAAAAAAAGAATTAATTCTTGATTCAGTCATTTGAGCTCTTCGTTTTCGTTACTTTTTTTCATTCTACTGGTCTTCAAGGAAGACGAAAAGCTTTTTCTTTGGAAATTTTATTCCAATTTCCGTTACAAGTTATGACACAGCATTTACGACCCATATTTGTAACAAATATAATTGAACACTTAAAAAGTTTGTCTATATAATTTGGCAAAACTTTCAACTCTTCGCAAGTGGGTCATTCCAGTAGAATTCAACAAAAGGTTGGTGGCACTTTGTCACAAATTTTGCTCTTCTTTGAAATTATGTTAATAATAATAAAATATTAAAAATCTGAAAATTTCAATGTATTTGCATTACCCGTGACTAAATTATAGGCATTAAAGATTTGCGATGGAAGCCTACTTTTTCAAACACTGTATTTTTGGCATTTTATAACGTTTATAACCTTTTTCTGTGATATAATAAATGCATATTTTTTTATTTACTAAGTAAATGTAACTTAGCCTAAATAAAAAACAAGGTGCAGCTTATTTATTTGATTTCAGAAAAAAAAAATCAGCACACAAAAGTGGAACAATTTTCATTAAATTGAAAAAAAATGCTACTTTTATGCCATTATAACTTTTTTCTGATGTATAATAAACTATATATATTTTTAGAACTATAATCTCTACCACAAAAGTAGAGTTAAAATTTAAAAAATCTTCATTTATTGTTTAACAGGAAAAATATATAGATGGTTAAAAATTGCCATTGATGGAAATCGACATATTTTGGACTTAATTTAAATAGTCATTAAAATTTTCTGATACCTTGTAACGATCTAATAATGACAGCAAATAATAATCATATATAGCATATTATTTAGGAAAGAAAATTTTTCATTTATTCAGTAAAATATAAAAACGACAGGCCATTATATATTATGATATAATCTTATAATTTAGCACGCTAATCTCAACCATAATTAATTTTTAAAAATATTTTTACATAAACTGATATTACAAAAAAAACATTTTTATTTAACAAATTAATACAAAAGCAAGTATGTATACTAAGCATCTGCGTCTCGAAATAAATTTATTTCAATACCAAACTACGACAAGACTTATGCTGTCTTGAAATGTTTCAAGACTTTTCAAGACTCTTTTACATTGGTCTTGAAATAAGTTTATGATTTTAAGATTAACAAGACTTAACAAGACTTTTCAAGACCTATCTAATGGGTCTTGTAATAGGTTTATGATTTCAAGATTAACAAGACTTAACAAGACTTAACAAGACTTTTCAAGACCTTTCTAATAGATCTTATAATTGAAAAAAAATGTTTTTCATAATAATACTTTCCACGACCCAAAGTATAAAGTGGTTCATTTTATAATATTTATTTCATTTTTCAAAAGAGGAAAGACATAGAAAAAGTTTAAGTGAAAAAAAAAGTTTGCCAAAATCTAAATAATTATTTACACCTTGCTGTGACCAGAAAATGACAAAAGTTCAAATGCCTCATCTTCAAATCTTGGCAATTCATCAAACTTATCTTTAGAGACGAGTTTCCAACGTCTAATTTCAACATTGTCATAATTTCTCTGAATATAAAGAAGTTTATCTACTTTTTCTGGTTGAAGTTTGGTTCTCTTGCAAGAAACAATGCTTCCACAAGAAGAAAAAGCTCGTTCTGATGAGGCTGATGATGCAGGAATGTAAAGCCAGCGTCGAGCAAGGCCTGCCAGAAGTGGAAACTTCTTCTCATTTGCTTTCCACCAATTTAAAATGTTTCCTGCTCCATCATCTTTGGTTGGCCTTTGCATTGATTTATACTCCTCCCACTCTGTCTCAATCAGAGATTTCGACAATGCTGGTTGACGCTGAGCTTCACAAAGGTCTTGTGAGAGTGCCAATGCCATTAGGGGATCCTCCTCCTCTTCATCAGAAATCATACTGACACGACCTAAAAGCAAAAATTTCTTAACTTTAAATAAACAATAAGATCAATCATCTTACTTTGCTTTATAGTAATATCTTTTGAAATATCTTAAAATGGCTGCAAGGTGTCTCTAAAAAAGAAATTATAAGGAATCCAAATAAAAAATGTTTACAATGCAGAGGGCAAGATGAAAATATATGTAAATTAAAAAGTGCTGTTTACCTTGATTCGTTTTTGTCAGCCACATTTGGTGATTGGTGATCAACAAAGAATACATTTCCGGAAAATTTTGACTGATGCATTCCACACCCACACCACGATAGAAAGGGTTCAGCATGTTGCCAAATGCATAGGCCGCCACCATTCCACCACATTTTGGAAACCTTTTTTTTAATTTCAATGTTTAGGGCTCTGAAGAAGGACTCAGCCACCGCTGATGGATTTTGGGCCAATTTTTTCTTAATAGTGGATTGAAGTTCAAACAACAGAGACATTACCCGGTTGATAGTTGGATGATTTTCAGCAGAAAATGCTTCTGAGATTTCTGCTACACGAACCATTACATCCAAACACTCTTCAAACAGATCAAAATCTTCTTCAGTTGGAATAACATCTAATAGGTTTCCATCCTCACGACCTGGATTGTCCCGAATGTTTGAGAGCGCCCTGCGCATTTTCAACACACTTTGGAGCATCATGGTCACCGAATTCCACCTTGTAGCAACAGGCGATATGATTTGAGCATAGTTTTCACTCTCCTCTAAAGAAAAAACAATTCATTTTGGGGTATAACAAAACATTACCAAGCATTAATATAAATACCTTACACATTTTTTTATGCATTAAATAATTGACTTAATGCAAACTGCAATTGTTGGAGACAATCAATCTTTTATTACCTATTCAATAGATTCTTCCTCACAAGCTACTGGCTTATTTATTCTCAAAAAGTATGCAGGCAATTTGATTCAAAGGATTATTTTTACCTGAAGTAACATCCATTTCATCTTTTTCAATTTCAAATTCCAACTGAATCCTTTCCTTTGCCAGAGTTGACTTGTGGGATTTGGAGGCCAAGGCAGTACAGCACTTTACCGCCTCACTCATCTTAAGACAGTCTGCAACAGCACCAGAAATTGCTAGTTGCAACAAGTGATCAGAGCAGGGGAGGGAAATGTCGATGATCTGGCTTCCCTTCATGGCATTCTTCATATTGGCTGCTGAATCGTGAACTGCAACAATGGGAAGATCTTCAGCACATGGGACATCCTTCATCAGCAGCTCAATTTTCTTTGATATAGCCTCTCCAGTGTGACGACCTAAACAAATTTTTATCAATTTTATTTGAATAAATGAAAGGTAGACTACCTTTTTTGGTTAAAACTTTTAAGTCAGGTAAAATTAAAAGTTTGCTAGACTCAATAACCACATTAATTTTGGGCAAAAAAAAGTCTTAATGCATGTATGAAATAAAAGCTGATTGAAACTAAAATCAATTTGAATTTTAAATGATGGAATCAATGGAGTTGAAAATGCATGCCATGTAAATGGAATGAAAATATAAACTAGCCAATTCAAATATAATGAGATAAAAATTTGTCAAAGGCTTAAACTGCATCAGTCTTTGAAGGATGAGGAAAAAGCAGTATTGTAATAGATATTTTGTTGTATTTTGTATAATGAAAACCATAGAGAAATACAGGAAATATATACCTTTGATTTGAGATGCATTGAGAACGAAGTTTTGAAGTTTCCATGATGTGTTGATGAAGTGGATGGTCAATGACTGGTAATTATCATTTGCCCTTGAAGTCCAGAGATCAGTTGACACTGCCATGCCACCAGAGCCAGGTAATTCTTCTGAGAGAACCTTGTCAACAGCGAACTTCACATTTTCATACAACAAAGGTAGTTTGAACCGGCTGAATGTTGTTGCTGACTTTGAAGGGAACATTGTTCCTTGCAATGAATTTCATGATTTCCAGATCCCATCTGAGTTGTTTGGTGTCATAAGTCTTATACTTTGTGTAAGAACTGAAAAAAGAAAATTTGGAAAAGGTCGATTTTTAAATTTTTACTTACAAAGTTTACATTGAATTTTTTATAATTTTGGTAAAAAAATAAAGCTTGTTTGAAAAATGTAATGCAATATTTTGAGGGGAAAAGTCAAAGATATATTAAGAGTATAGTTATTAAATTACTTAAATAAAAATAGAAATATAACCTAACTGTTTGTTGACCTTCTCGGTTGTTGAAAGTGCTTGGTTTGTCAAGGCACTGTTTTTTGTGTCCTTGAACTTTTGTTACATTCTGTGTTGGCTCCTCCTCCTCCTCCTCATCCATTTCTTCAGCAGGCCTTTTCTGTTGGTCTTTGGACTTTTGTACTTCTTTGAAAATTTGGGGATGGATATTTTTTAAGTACTTCAGCAAACCGGATGTATTGGAATTTTTGATTGCAAAAGTTTTGAAACACTTCTTGCACTTTGCAGTAGCAGCTCCATCTAAAGATGAAAAAAACTAAAGATGATCCAAACAAAGGTTTTTCACCGTTTATTTACAGTTCACCGGAAATAGGCCTGAAGCCTTATTGACATATTATCGTACAAGTTTAAAATTTTGCACTCATCTATACCATCTAATAGTTTCATTAACACAAACTTTGCAAGGTGGCTAAAATTGCTTATATAGGTAAAAAAGAATTCACCATGAAAATCTTGTTAAAAATCATTAACAAGAAAAGTCTTGTTAAAAATTATAAACAAGAAAAGTCTTGTTAAAATTTATTTTTTTTTAAAGTCTTGTTATTTCTTGATAAAGTAATTTTTTTAAAAAGTTAGTCTTGATTGATTCAAGACTTAACAAGACAAGACCATTATGGTCTTGTCTTGTTAAGTCTTGAAAAGTCTTGCTAAGTCTTGCTAAAAATTATCATAACAATACTTTTTGATTCAAGACGCAGATGCTTAATGTATACATTATTTCAATACAAAAAATAAAATTGTCTATTGTTTTTGCTTTTAGGTGCAATTTCGGCTTCCCCAGAATTTCTTGAACTGATATCACAGGTTCCCATAACAGGAATCATGCTGAAAAGTAAATTTATATATGAAAATAAAGATTAGACAGTAAACTAATCTTCTTCAATATAAAATTATATGTCTTAGACTATTAAATAAAAATAGAATGTACATGTTAAGATAATACTGAATACCTGATTAAATTCATAATTTAATACATTGTACTTAATGTTTTGTTAAAAACATGATCATCAACTAAACTAATCAAAGTCATGATGATTATTGACAATTGTAAATAGTTTACTAATAATTTATTTCTCATATTTTATCGGGATATATGTTACCTCACCTATTTTCACATACTTTGATTTTTCTGAAATTTCAAAAAAGAATTTACAAAAATGTATGCTACCTGTTTATTGTTATTGCTATTATTTCTTGTAATTAAAAGTATATTTGCTTTTTTTTTTTTTTTTTAATTAAATAAGCTTGCTTTAACTGGAATAACAAGCGTTCAATTGATATGCTCACTGAGAGTATAAGCAGCAAGACCATTATCTGTTATTCAAAAGACATGGAAAGATTGGGCTCCCCTTATTGGATCAGTCATCTTTTGGTATTGAGTCTGTAGATATGATTGGCATTGAGAAACAACTAACTTAGATGAATCTAAAATTAAAAATCATATTTATTCATTACTATATCATTTTTACTAATTATTTTTCATACTTTTTCATTCATTACTATTTTTTAATCATTTATTTTTTATCATTTATTTTTTTATTTCAATTTTACTATTATTTTATTTTTGCAAAATTTTATTATCATTTTATTTTTGCAAATATTTATGATATGTTTGAAATTGAACTGTAACAATGTTATTGATTCAAAATAAAATAAAGTTAGTGAGTGTAAAGTGCTTATTCTATTCCTTTAATCTTATCAATACAACAATTCATAATTCTTTCAGCATTATTAAGAAGGTGTCCCTGGAGTGATAACTTAGACAACACTCGTTTTACAGTACTTCCAATACCATCGCATACATTTTTGCCATGGATTGTGGCAAAAAAATTCCAGGAGGCTTCTACACCAAAATCGTGTTTGTGGTTTGCAAGATTCACAAGATGTATCTAAAATCGTAGAAGTGTATGCTGTACAACTTTACTAAGGTTGTTAATAAGCCTATTATTATAGGTATAGATTATTCACCAATTTTTGTAGTGCAGCTGATCCATCACTGAAATAATGAATGTGTTTCAATTCTGAAACCAGTGATTTGACTTTTTGTAAAAGTTCTTTAAGGAATGAGTGAACAGCAACATGGTTATGATCCATGAAGTTTGACAGTATGCAGTAACATTTTGATGTTAAGCAATTGGTTGTGTTGTAGTAGGCAGCAAATGGATGTAATGTCACTTGAGTGTCTGAGAAGTATGCTGCTTGTATGGAATTTTGAACAATACATGTATAATTTTTGGCAAAGTCACTAACTATCAGAATTTCATTTTGCGGAAGTAAATCCTTCAGATTTCTAAGGTATGCAGCTTCTCTATGCTTGACAAATTCATGAATGGATAGTTTCCAAATATAGAGATTTAAATTTTCAATAAACACATGTACATCTTATGCGATTGTTGTTAATTCACTGCGGTCAACATTAACCTATTGTTTGAAAGTGTAAGTAGTATATCTTTCCAGTTCCATCTTTACAGTGTTAACTCTGCCACAGTTCTCACATTTGTGGAGCATGCATTCTTCTGAATTTACACTGCATACTTGTTTAGCCAGCCATCATGGTTGTTAGCTCTAAGGTACTATCAAGAGCACAAAGTTTGAGTTTTAGGTTTTCATGATGCTGACATACGCAAACACTATGTGTACCAGAAGACCCTGCCAAAACACACCATTTAGGCCTTAAACTGGCAAATGTGAAGAAACCAACCCTTATTTCTGGGTATTTTAATTTGGACGCAGCATAAAGTTCCTTTAAGTTGCATAGAATTAAAAATTTTTGTTTGTGTGAATTTCCTACATCAGTAGGCCACTGCCTACTGGGTGTTTTTTTTTTTAAAGTCAAAAAGAGTCATCCTGGCATTTTTTTATTGCAATGTTATTAACACAAAACAATAAGATTTACTTTTTTTAAAGTTATTTTTACTTCGGTAAATTGGATTTAATAATCACACTTTTAAGCCATTTTGATATGTTAAATAGCTTATTTTTTAGTGGTCTAAAAGCCCGGTTTTCTATTTCTGGTGCCCGCGTGCAATAATAATTTTAGGGGCCCACAGATATAAATATAATTTTATACTAACATTCTTCTTAAATTTTTGAAGTTGGTTGAAAAAAAAGGTTTCAAAGATAAAAAACAGAAAAACTATCGAAAATTAAGATGAAACCAAATTTTTAATAATTACAATAACTTTATGTGTACTTTTAGTCATTTTGAATAGTTGCAAAATTAATTATAAAAAAAAAGTTTTAATAAGAAGTTCATTAGCGTTTGGGGGCCCCTAAATTGTGAAGCCTGTGTCCATTTCACCAACTGCCCCCCTCCCTAGAA
Source organism: Hydra viridissima (assembly GCF_058129835.1). Lineage (NCBI taxonomy): Eukaryota > Metazoa > Cnidaria > Hydrozoa > Anthoathecata > Hydridae > Hydra > Hydra viridissima. The sequence continues at coordinate 9,500,341 of NW_028324308.1, read as the reverse complement.
AACCGGCCCTGGAAGTCTATGTAATTAGGACATTAATATCAATAGAACTATACTTAGATTATTGACTACAGTAAATATTTCATTCAGCATTTAAAGAAAAAAAAAACAAATAAACATAAAGTATAACTAAAATACTAGACATTCATTTTATAAAACAGCCACACTTTTTTACATTTCTTTTATTCTCTCTTCGACTTTGGGTTTTAGTCAAAAATGAATTTGTGTCTCTTTTCGTAACCATAAACCTGTTTAGATGCCTCTGAGGCTAATTTAACTGCTCTCTCCACAGATTGAGAATTGTTAGGCATATCTACTACAGAAAGTTTTAGGTTTGATTTAATAGTCTCTCTCAGAATTTCTGACGTTATGTTGTTGGGGGCTCAACCTGAATATCATCAACAGAAACAAGATAATCCCAAGACTCAGCATAAAAATTTATTTTGATTATGGATTTCGGCTTAAGCTTTGGTTTAAAAGTAATGTCTTCTTTCAATGCTCTTATTTTAAATAAAATAGTTTCAAATATATTTTACAATATCCTAAACACTTAAGAAAAATACAGTTCAAACCATCTCTTAGGCTTTTTTATTATTAATAATAAAACAAAATAAAGTATATTGCTGACAAAATGAAAGAAAAGTACACTATTTTTTCACTCTGACGTGTATTTGATTGTTATTACCAGATTCAAAGCTCTCCAAATTACTAGAGATTAAAGAGTTAAATAAAGTCTAATTTTTAAAATTAAAATTATTTACCTTTTTGCCACTTTCACAGAGACAAACAAAGTGTGTTGTTTTGCAATCCAAAAGATTCTTACACTTAACAGATCTATGCATAAAAAATTTGCATGCATTATAAAAATATTTAAAATCTATTAGAATAATTTTAATATCATTTTTATAAAAAAGTATTACAGAAAAACTGAAAACAAAAAAATATCATTAAAATTATAAAACTATATAAAATTATCCAATACAAACTTTTTAATTTGGCATTTAACTTATAAAAATATATCATATCAAGTTATAAACAATTATTTGTATAAAGTTTAGCACAAGCTAAAAATAAGTATTGCATATAAAAATTAAACTAACAATTTTCCTAACCTATTATTGCAAGCTATTACTGGAAGTCCACAACCACAAGAAGACAAATCAAATAAATGCTCAAAGTTGTAATCAAGATATTCCTTGTTTTTGTTTGCATTTTTGCATTTTCCTTCAGCAGATAAAACTCTCTTAAGAAGTCTAGAAATTGTTTAGGCTACTGGCTTCTTGTGGATCAGAGGAATTTTAGGATTAACTCTACTCCACAGACTGATCAACTCATTTGTCACTTGATATTATCTCTGGAGAAGTAATACTTGTTACTTCATACATAATCTACAAATAAGATATGAAGATCGTTAGGTTGGAAGATCGCCTATTGTAAGCTCTGATGGCAAACCAGCATATCTCTTGCTTTCATTGCGAGTTCTTAGGTTTTTTATTATTTTAGGCATTTCCCTTCAAGTGTGTGTGTGTGTGTGTGTGTGTGTGTGTGTGTGTGTGTGTGTGTGTATATATATATATATATATATATATATATATATATATATATATATATATATATATATATATATATATATATATCAGGAGCGGATCCAGGAATTTGAAACTGTGTGGCCTAATTTGGGATAACCTACTTTACTTGTATAGTATACTGACCATGTGACTAAAAAACAGATCATTTATTCACAATATTACTGACCATTTAATTAGATATACTTACCGTTTAAATACAAGCCTAATACCCTAACTATCATTAGCTTCAGTTTAAGAAAAATTTACAAACAGGAGAAACATTATATTATAGGTTTTATTGTTTTAACTCAAGCTGTATTTCAAATGTGCCTTTTTTCCTTTTCAATAATGTTCAATATTTTATCTAAATAATACTTTTAATAATTGATTTAAAATCTGAACATTATTGTTAAAAATAAAAAATAAAAATCATTTTGTTAATCAAAATAAGGAGACTTAATTTACAGAAAACTGTGAATTAAATGTATATGTTTTTTCTATATGTTATACATATGAACATTTACGGAAATAGCATCACGCACTTAGCTGAGGCATTTAAAGATTTGCAATGGAAGCATAATTTTTCAAAAACTGTATTTTTGGCATTTTATAACGTTTATAACCTTTTTCTGTGATATAATAAATGCATATTTTTTATTTACTAAATAAATGTAACTTAGTCTAAATAAAAAACAAGGTGCAGCTTATTTATTTGATTTCAGAAGAAAAAAAATCAGCACACAAAAGTGGAACAATTTTCATTAAATTGAAAAAAAATGCTACTTTTATGCCATTATAACTTTTTTCTGATGTATAATAAACTATATATATTTTTAGAACTATAATCTCTAACATAAAAGTAGAGTTAAAATTTAAAAAATCTTCATTTATTGTTTAACAGGAAAAATATATAGATGGTTAAAAATTGCCATTGATGGAAATCGACATTTTTTGGGTTTAATTAAAATAGTCATTAAAATTTTCTGATACCTCCCAGTCGGCACATCTAGTTTCAATTTCGGAATTAAAACCCTTATAAACACGTATTCGTCACGATCCAGGCGTAAACCAAGAACACGGAGATTTCACGGGAATTTTACTGGTGTTTGACACGTCTTTTATGAAGTGTGTTTATTGAGGTTTTAAATACGTGTCTTATAAGGTTTCAAGCACGTATTAATTGAAGTTTCAGTTTGGAACTTAAATCTTGATCAAACACGTGTACGAGACGGGTTAAGCGTAATTAAAAATACGTAGATTTTACGTGAGTTTTACTAATTCTGTCACGTGTTTATAATAAAGTTTCAATCAAGGAAACTTTTAAAATCATTTTAATTTATTAGAATAACTTGTTCGTTTAAGATTATCATTTTCAACGTGCAACTTACTATATTATAGTAAAGAAAATAAATTATCATAAAAAAAGGAACATTAATGTTCCTTTCATTATTTACTAGATTATATTTATAACATAATTCTACTTTTCTTTATTTTCTCCAAACCAAAAAATTAACGCAGCTATATTTCTTCAAAAATTTTACTTCAAAAAAAAAAATTATAAAGATACATGCATATATCTAAATTTAAAAAACGGCAAATAGAAGAAAACGAATAATTCAGTCTCTTTTGGAAGCAACTGCTCTTTTCATTCCTTGCTTTAACCTTTCACTCAAATAAGTTTTTAACTGTTTTTCAGGAACCTTCCATGACACTAAAGACATTAAAATTGTCGACAAAATCAAAGGTAAGTCGTGTGTTAATGACAAATGATCAGTATACTGCTTGTTTGGCACATGGTTACCATACATTAGGTTAATTTTTTATTGTACTACTTCCGTCATGATAGAATCTAAAACTGCATAACAATGCGCTTTTGCATCCTTACAAACAGTTCCAATTGCATCAAATTTTCTTTTTAACTTTTCTCTTATTACATTGTCCTCAAGGCGGTTTTCAAATTTTACTAACTCGTTTGTTGATGAAACCTGTTCAAATGTCACTTCATGCACATCTTTATCTAAAAACTGTTGCAATAGACCAACAGCAATATTGACAGTTTTCTCGATTGTGCTTATTTTCTTTTTCATATCATATTGCGACATAATCATTTTGCGCTGGAATGTGGCATCATCCATTGGATAAATTTCGTTAGTCGGATTTTTCGGTCGACCTCCTTTATTGGTATTTTTTTTTGATGACTCGCCTTTCTCTAGTAGAGAAAAGACAAGTTTTATAATAAATAACAAAAATAAGATCGTTTTCTATTGTTTCGTATTGCTTTATCTAAAGAAATGCATTTTTTAACTAAAGATAAAATTTAACAATAAATATATATATATTTTTTTGCATAAACATTAACTAGAGATTCACGACAAGTATATTTTATTAGCAGTCGTACCAGCAAACAAATCCTCTCTTGTTGGATGTTTCTTTGAAATTGTAGAAATCTTTACCGGTTGACTGGAATCCATCCCAATTATGTTTTGGTGTTTGTGAAAGTGCACATATCCTGGTTTATGATACAACAAATATATATATATATATACACACACACACACACACACACACACACACACACACACACACACACACACACACACACACACACATACATGCATACATGCATACATGCATACATGCATACATGCATACATGCATACATGCATACATGCATACATGCATACATGCATACATGCATACATGCATACATGCATACATGCATACATACATACATACATACATACATACATACATACATACATACATACATACATACATACATACATACATACATACATACATGTATATATATATAAAATACATACACACATATACACAAATATAAAGTACATACACACACATATATATATCAAATACATACACACACATATATATATATATATATCAAATACATACACATATATATATATCAAATACATAACATATATATATTAATATATACATTTAAAAATCCTAATGCACACATATCTCACCTGTGCTCATGTTAACGTCACTAGATGCGGTCTGCTTTGTTGATAGCCCCTTACTTTTATCAACAAAAAAACTATCATCATCTTTATTTAGTTTCCGAAGTTTTTGATAGAAAACTTTATCATCACCAAGATTATGTGGTGCCAGTTCGTCTCCTAAAAGATTAAATTTACCAGAACATAATCACCCGAAATATCAAAGTAATTTTTTCATTTTATTAGCTTTTTTATTAAATACAAATAAATATTCACTTTTCCAGATATGGAAGCTAGAGCTTTAATACAAGTATTTTTATCAGCAGTCAAACCAGCAGTTAAATCTTCTCTCATTGGCTTTTTCTTTAAAAATGTAGAAAAATTTACCAGTTGACTAGAGTCCATCTCAATTATGTTTTGTTGCTCATTAAAATGCACATATCCTGGTTTAAAATACATTTACATACATACATGCATGCATGCATGCGTACATACATACATACATACATACATACATACATACATACATACATACATACATACATACATACATACATACATACATACATACATACATACATACATACATGACAGAATTGAATAGACACTCAATAAACCAAAATTTTTATTGAAAATGGTAAATGATACAATAATATTTTTTAAAAATGATTACAACTTGAATAAGTTATACTTAGTTGACATCCTGTTTGCATTTTTCAATGCTAGAACCCTTTTAGGCATGCTAGAAATAAATTCACAAATATCATCTTGAGGAATTTCTTGCCATACTTCATGCAAAAAACTTAAATAATCTGTCTGTGATGATGGCTTTTTATTCTTTTTGTGAAGTTTCCAGTCTAATATGGCCCAGAGGTGTTCAATAGTGTTTATATCAGGTGATTGACTCGGCCATGGCAGTTTCTTAATCTCATTTTGATTTAACCATTTTTGAGTCGCTTTGGCAGTGTAACAAGGTGCTCCATCTTCCATAAATAAGGAATCATGTTGCTCCATCTTTCATAAATAAGTAATCATCCACTTGAGATTATTGGAAGAAGTCCTTCCTGAAATATGGAAACTGTGACTGCAATCTTTTGATGTCAAAGTCTATTCACAAACCTTATCCTTTCTTCATTTGATATTGGGTGGACAAAAAAGTGGCTTCTTTCATGCAGCTCTGCCATAGTAGCCTAGTTTATAAAAATACCAGGCAGCTGTTCTGGGACTGACACCAGGTTATGTTGCTATGTCTGAGGCCTTAAAAAGATGCAATGGTCTGTCAGAAGTCCCAGGACAACTTGACTGTGTTGATGTGCATTTCCTTCCCCTCTCTGGTAAACTGTACAATCACTCTATTTACAGTAGAAAGTGAAACTGAAAGTTTTTCTGATACTTTTCATTGCCTAAATCTACCTTTATGTTGACCAACAATGGGCCTTGGCATGCTTAATCAATTAAAATCTTGGTATATATACCATTTTAATAAAAATTTATTCAAATCATGTATAAAATAAGAATTGAAATACATTTTATCATAGTGTCTATTTAACACTTTCATGTCTGTGCACATTTAAAAATCCTAATGCATATATTTCACCTGTGCTAATGTATGTCACTAGCAGTAATCTGCTTTTTTAATAGATCCCTACCTTTATCAACAAAAACACTATCATTGTTGTCATCAGATCCACTGTGAATGATGGTTTCTTGCTGGCTTTGTCTGATACCAGAACTTTTATATTGTTTACTCACTTTTGTATCTTCTAAGAAAATAAAAAACCCATTTAACATTTATATACTATTTTTGAAATTAGAAAAATAGAATGACAGACAGTTAAATTGTTTACAGAAAACATTTTGCAACAAATTATTACTAGACCTTTTTGCTCTCAATAATGGTTGAGAATGGCCATTTGATATATCACAGTTAGGATATCGACGCAGCTTTGCTTCATCTAAAAAAAACATAAATTTCCAATTTTATCTTTCAAATAACTTTTACATAAAACATGTGAACTAGTACATTTAAATTAAATACAGCACTGCATAATTAATAATGAAATAAATTATTGTACTTTGAAGAACATCTTGTTTGTCATCATAAACTTGAGCTGATTCATTATGCTCATCATGCTCTGTCATATCAGATGAATCATCTTTTGAATAAAAAAAAATTTAACCTTAAATGTTAACTAAACTTGTACAATTAATCATTTAATATATTATTTTATAATATAAAGTCATAAGGACAAATAAATTGATGCTTTATTTTTCTACAGTTTTATATTACTATCAAGATTATTTCTAAGTTAACAAGCTCCATTCAAAGTTAATAGGCTCCACCTACCAGTAGTGTAATTATCGATAAGTAACTATACTACCAATATTTAAACAATTCTATAAGTGTAAAACTTTTAAAAGAAAATTTAATTTAACTTAATTTTACTTATATAGCTTTTATAAACTGAATAAATATATATTAAATAAATTGCTTAAATAAATTGGACAGCAAAACATAATGTATTAAGATTTCATATGAACATAACAGAGTTACTTTAGAAAAAAAACTTCTAACCCAAGCTGTGGGCACAAATGTTCAAAAAGAAAATGAAAATAAGTTTTGAACTCACATATGAAATTGATATCACGATTTGGCCTTTTTTCTCATACAAGTTTCTCAGTATTTTCTTCTTTTTCATTTAAACCAGCTGTTAAAACTTTTGATAGTTCTTCTAATGAATCTAAGATGTAAATATTACTCTTACTATATAGCCATGAAAATATGCTATTTATTTGAAACTATGCAACAGATAATTAAGTAAGCCTTATTTAAAATAATTACTTACCTAAAAACAACCTTATTAAATTGCATAATGTACTTACATATGTGTAAACTAAAATACAAACTTAAATTAAGTTTCTAAATATTGGTAACTTTTTAAAGGATATTGTGAAATAATTAAAGAACAAAGTTTCTTACAACTTGTTTGCTTTAATTTTAGAAGCTGAAAACTAAACCATGATATTTGAGGAGGGGCACATGCTTTAATTAGTTCTTTCACAGGTTTTGGTGACTGTTTTGGATAATATAAAACATTTTCTATTGTATCAATCCAACAGCAAGGAACAATATCTTCAATTTCAATCTGACCTTCTTTCCAAATTGCAATGCAATATCTATTTATATTGGTCATTCTAAAACAAAATGTTAAATATTTAAAACTTAACATATGAATTTTACTGAACAATTAATTATCAATGATGAATTATAAACAATTGTATGAACTTATATAAAATGAATAATTTTACATATACACTAAAACATGTCAAATAATTAATTTACAAAATGCAAATAATAATGAATTTTTGGTTCAAAAGTTCAATTAGACAAGCATCTAGTCTATAACGGATTCAACTGGCACAAAAATAATTCCATTTTGAAGATATTTCATGGCATACAACTTCTGTGCAACATCACATCTTTTCATTTTCACAATTTTTCTTTTTTGTTTTTCAATATCTGAGCAGTAAAGAATACCAAGCTCCCTACTATTAATCGGCTGATCAAAAAATGATTTCAGTTTTTTTGGATGAACTATTTTGCAAATTAAAAGCTGGCTTTCACCATTTCCATTAAAACTAATTGTTTCACAATAGTTGCCAGTTACATCAATAAAAAACTTATCTCTTTTCTGTAAGTGATATTTTAACTTTTTTATACTCTTTATGACAGTTAATAACATTTGAAATTGCATGTTCTTCGATTCGTCTCACTGCTGAAACAACAGGATTGTTTTTGGCTCCCTGTACTATACGCTTCAAATGCTGCAAATAATTTTCAAATGGAAAACAAGAAATATGTGCTAAAGTACAAGAGAAGTATTTCACATCATCAGCAATATGAAGTAAGTTGTGTACATTATAAGTCACAAATGACTGACCACAGAGAACCTTGCTGTTTGCAACAAAAGTTTCAAGAAGGTCTTGGGTAAAAGGAAGCAAACTGTTTCTTCTAGTAAAATTTTCAATATGCAAAATTTTAATTGCAATTGAAAATGCCAAAAAAAGGTCATACAGATCCTTTGAAATTTTGTTTTTTAAAACCACCATTCCAGTATACAAAACAAATTGTCTGAATTCTGTAGCTTTCCATCTTTCAAGTTGTAATAAACTGCGAGGACACCTTGCAAACTGTGAAAGTGTACACTCTGATATGTTAAGTAAATTTTTTGAAATAGATTCTATGTTGCCAAAACTAAGCCAGACATTTCTAGGGCCAGATTTTAAAAAACATAAGAATCGTCTACAAACACCTAAAAAAACAAGGTGCATAGAATCTAATCGAAAATCTTTAATGATGTCAATTCCATTTAACAGAAGAAGAGGACTATCAGAGAGTTTGTGATTTGGATAACATCATTTACGAAATTCTATATCAGTTCTCAATTTTCCATCAGTTTTTAAATAAACTATTCTATGATTTTCTGATGTTGCCTCTACTGTGCATCTTTCACAACCAAACTTTGCAGTGTGTCCTGCTACACATTTAATAAATGCTCGCACAGGTGCATCACAAATAAATGAGCGAACACGAAATGGCAATTCAATATTATTAATAGAAATTCCATGCTGGTGCATAAAGTTAGCTTCATTAACAAAGTCACTTAGAAATTGATCAAGATGAGACGGCTTATAATTACCACTGTACAAAGCAACCACAAATGGCTGGTCAATTAAACCAACCACTCTACATAAAATTGGCCAAAATTGTAAATTTGATGACTTATGTACAGGTAAGCCGTCAATATTAATGTCCACTTCAACAGACCTGATTTCTTTAATGCTTCTTTGAAAAATTGATAAAATACCCTTTCGTAATCCAAGGTAAACATATTTTCCATTACATTTATCAACAACATTAACATTACAAGGCGTACATAGTAAAGTGCGAGAATCTTTTGGGATGTCTTCTTGATGAAAACGACCACTAATTCGTATCAAGTTTAACAACTCATCAAAATGCTCTCTTTGGAGTTTGCATTTTACTGCCCATTTGGTAAGATCCGATAAAAATTCATGCACAGTTTGCTTAATTAAACATCTATCTTCATTTTCTGAGCTTGAACTTTCAAAAGGATCAAATTCTTCCAAGGAATCAAAATGAGAATGACTACTTGAATTTAAAGTTATCATAGGGGAATCATTGTGTGAACACTTTGAAATATTACTCTCACTATCCTCTGACATTTCTTCTGAGAAATCAGATTGAGAATGAGAACTTGATGAAGATAAATTTCCAGCAAAAGCTGCTCGGTATTTTTTCATATATTCTTTCATATATGATGCTGAATTTGCTCTCTTCATTTTTGTTAAATTAATTGCTAATTTTACAGCATTAATTACTAAAACTTATAAAATGTTAAAAGAAAAAAAAGAAAAAAGCCTAATTATTAGAAAAAATATAAATATAGGAAACAAAAAAAAATAATTTTAGATAATTTTTAAAGATGATCATCAATTAATTGCTAAAACATCAATAATTTGATAATATGCATGTTATCATATTATCTATAATATTGCCATATTACCGATATACACATATTACCATATTATTGAGAATATATTAACATCCAACTACTGTTATAACATTCAACAATTTATTGCTTACATGCAACAAACTAATGTACATTATAGCAACAACAACAAAAAAATATTTACCAGAAATATAGATATATTTCTAAAATATTGCATAGGCTTGGTCTAAAATCTACATTAGGCAACAAATGTACGAAAACCAGAAACATTAAAGTCTAATACATAAAAAAAAAACTGTAATTACTTAACACATAAATATATATGTAATAACATATTTTCTGACAAATATTTCCCAAAATGTACTCTAAGTATACTGTTGAACCTTCAAGAAAATATAAAATAAAGCAGCTGTAGCTTTCTTGCAGGGAACACAACTTTGCAATTTTAAATCTTCTTTACTCATTGAAAACTCTGCTCTTCAAAAGTTTCGCCTTGAATTTATACTTTTAAAAATGCCTCAAATAAGTTCATAAAAAAAACCGCTAAATCTATATTTATAGAATTTTAGGAAAACTACGTCTGTATCCACTTTCCTTAATTGCTTCCGCGCGTAAATCAACTTTTAAATATTCGCGTGTTTTTATTACTGGTTCACAACCATTACAAAAACCTGTTACAAAATCATTCTACGATTCTGCAACGGTGAAACCATCCATAAAAGCAGAATATTCTATTAAATACATTAGTGCAGCAGATTAGCATTAAAAATGACTAAAATTGTGCAAAAGTGGATAAAAGCATGAAATTTTCACCAATAACTCAAAAAATTATGCTGATCATTTTAAGATATGGTGGCAAAGCATAGCATGATCAGAACTCTCTTAAATTCATGATGGCAGTTACCGCCATCTTAGATTTATAAAAACCTTATTAAATTTTAATCCGCTAAACTAATCTTGGCTAAAATTTAAGGGATGGTAGATCATTCAAAGTATACATTGATCGTATATGCACTAATGAGTGGGAAAGGGGCTTGGGCACTGCCCTCTTGCCCAAGAAATACCCCCCTGCTTTTTTTTTTTTAAAAAAATTCTTAATTATTTAAATAAATATTTCTAAAAAACTTGTTACTCAATAAAAAAGTTTAAAGCAGCTAAGAAGCCAAAATAACTTTTAATAAGCATATTAGTTAATATTAGTCTATACATTGTTACATTTCAATCTCTGGTACACTCTCCTTGACAACTGCAAAGAGCAGTACATTTTAAGCTGTTACGAACACATTTACAGCGGCGTGTAATGTCACAATTCAAAATAAGTAAAACATCTCAACCTTCCTGTTGTGCATGCATGTTAGGAAAACGGGCTTGTAGTTTTTCTTTCAAACGTGTGCTATGCATACGCTAAGTTGGTGTATGTAGCCTATTTTCAGTTAGTTAGGACAAGCATATAGTCTAGCTAGATCAGCTAGTTTGAAGATGGGTGTGATAACATTTCTGATCTTGTTTCTTCAATGTAAACGATCAAATAAGCAAAACAACACCATGTTCACAGCCAACTTTATCTTCTACTTGCTGCGTTTCAGCACGCATGCGTCTATTAAAAGCACGTTTTTTTTCGTACAGGTCATTGAGACACTTAGTGTGACACTTAGCGTCTTGAGCAATTAAATCTGTATCTCTCAACTTGGTCAATAATGTAGAATCACCCAAGGTAATAGCACACTCGCGGACTTTAATATCCAGATTTGTGGTACAGATGCTGCGCAATGAGTCTTTTGACTCACTAGTATCACAAATAAAACAAACCGGTTGTGCGTAAACCAAATTTGATTTTCTCATATCACTTGAATTTGATCGCCTGAATGAACTGTGCTCAACATTAAGTGCCTGGGGTTCATTTAATAAGGATTCACCCTCTGCAGCTAGGGATGCGCAACAAAAACGTTTAGCTGCTCGATTGAGTTCAGTGGAATTGTAAAAAACTCTGCAGGGTTTATGCCACTTAGCTTTGTTCGCAATCAAAGTACTTTCAAAGCCACTGCCTTCATCTAATCGTTGAATATAAAATCCAGGCGGTAGCAAATCACCCAGCACAAATTGTGGTAAGATTTCGGCAAGCGATTTTTTAACTTGTCAAACAATCCGAACACTTAAAATAAGCGGGGCAAATCAACTTGTTTGCAGAGGTACTTTGGCAGAAAATACACTTTGCCCAGTCAATCGGATTGGGTCTGTTGAAAACCTCATTCTCCATAAAAATAGGATGTGCAACAATATATCGCTTGACCACAATATATATGTATAGAGGCCCAGGAATAATATATATATATATATATATATATATATATATATATATATATATATATATATATATATATATATATATATCAACACATTATAAAAAATAACTGTAAACTTACTTTTAATCGATAAATATTGTTTATCTATTTTTCAAAACTTTTATATGTTATTTGTGATGTGATTTGTAATTTAATCGTTTTTTTTTAATCTTTTATAAAAAGTGCAATATGATTGGATAAATTTAGACTATGCGGTAATTATACGGTACTTTATTAAAAATTTTGTCACTAAAAAGAAATATTCCGTGAAAAGTGACGTAATTATTCTTTATCTTTCTCAAACTCATTTACCATACCTTTTTGGTAAAACTGGACGTGCCACCATATCTTAAATGCATTGGATACTTATTTTCTACATCTAAAAAATGTTTCATGCTTTTATCCACTCTTGCACAATTGTTATGCTAATCTGCTGCACTACATCACAATTATAATTGGTGTTTCGGTAAAAAGAGCAAGTTTATTTCTCGGATTGAAAACCGACTCTTGAAACGTGTTATTCTCTATGTTTTAGCGGGTTTTAAACACGTAACAGAAACCACGCGTAACATATCGCCGAGTTGTGCCGACTGGGTAGAGTCAAAGTTAAAGTTCAAAGGCTATATGAATCAGTAAACTCTGTTAGTAAAATAATAAAAGAGTTTTATGAAAATGAAGAAAATTCTTGTTTACTTCTCGGCAAGAAAGACTATATTGGGGTTAATACTGATGTAGTAGGCCACTGCCAGGATTAAGATTTAATAAGAGTTACCCCTGGAAAATGTTTTTAAGCTATAAATAAAAAAATTCCAATGAATATAAATTTAAAAAAATTATTTACTATTTAGAGATTTGAGTTCAAATAAATATTGACTCATCTGTTTTAGGGATGAGGGGCATTAGGAATTTTGGTATTTAGAATTCCGAAGTCATAATTAAATCAATTTAAGCTGGAATTTTTGTCTTTACAGTATTTATGTTTTTATTTTACACTTTTTCTAATGTAATATTAAATAAATATGTATGTATGTATGTATGTATGTATGTATGTATGTATGTATGTATGTATGTATGTATGTATGTATGTATGTATGTATGTATGTATGTATGTATGTATGTATGTATGTATGTATGTATGTATTTACAGGAGCGGATCCAGGAATTTATAACTGTGTGGCCAAATTTGGGATAACCTACTTTACTTTTGGTGTTCCTGTGGGAAGGGCTTGTGAGTAAAAGCTAAGCCCATGGGCGTCACTTCTATAACTTTTTTTACTTAAAATCACAGGGAGACTTAATTTGTTTTTTTCTCTACTTAACCATCCCAGATTTAATAAGTTGAGAGCGCACTTGAAGTACAATAATTTTCACAAATGTGGCTAAAAACTTCGTTGATAAAGCCTTCCAAGTTTTTCTATAAGGATTTTTTCATGGAATATAACGAACCCTTGAAGGTAGTCCTTAAAGATTATTTATATTATACTTGCAGACTTACAAAAAATAACATCATTACATCAAGTTCCTAATTAATTGTGTAATCCAAGAACACATGCATATTTAAAAATCATTAGAGATAGAATATTTTAATTTTTAGAGGTAAAATAATTTCATATATGAGGAGTGGACTTGCAAAACCAGATAAAATTCACTTTTTTAAAAAAACAACTTTTTACCTGTTATTGAAGTCTGTTCACCTAATGTGTTTATTCGATACAATTTTACTAATGGAATGCTATGCTAAACAGTCGAGTCAAGCTTGGTAAAGTGTTGTTTTGTATTGTTTTTAGTTATCCTATTAATAATAAAGTTATTCAAAATGTTGCCTTGACTATTTAGTTCATAAATTAGACATGTAATACTTGTCTAACTTATTTAACGAAGTGCACCAGCGAGAAGGTAAGCCATAGGACTTTGCACTCCATCTGTAAACCTGTTAGCCCTCCATTTCTGGATTCTTTCCTTTTCTTGATAGACAGTTTAAGTAAAGTATTAGTAATGTTGCCTAAGGTTAGACTGTTTTTGGATTTTTTCTTTTTCTTGATAGGCAGCTATGCCCAAATTTTTTTAACATCTTTTTATAATTTCTTTTTTCTTTTTTTTAATATATAAATATATAAGACAAAATATAATACAACAAGCTAAGTAATAACTAAAAAAGTTAAAACTGATATAACCTGAAAACACTTTCAACATCAAGAATGAATAGAAATAATTTGCTCATGAAAAATGATTTTCACAGTTTACAAGTTTAAAACATTGAATAGAAGTTTATATAAGACACTTAAAACTACTATTTACTCATCAATTCTGAATTTACTCATCATTTGAATATTAACTCTAATTTTCTGTCTCCTTTGGATGCAAAAATTTCAATAACTCTGCTAATATCTGGAACTACTTCCTGATGAATAGACATTAATGCAAGTCCATTCAACCTATTTTCAGACATAGTACTCCTGGTGTAAGTTTTTATTCTCCTAAGAGTAGTTATTGACCTTTCACACTCACAAGTTGTAGCAAGTATATGAAAAGCCTCTAAAATGTTTGGAAAGCCTCTGATATCCATGAACTTTAATGTATCAGAAATAGTAGATGGTAATTCTGTCTTTTCTTTCCAAAATTCCTCCCATAACTCTATTTCGGCATGAATTGATGAGAAATGAGGAAGATCTGATTTATAAAAATTCAAAAACATTAAGAACTTTTCTTTCCATGGGCAAGATCTAAATTATTGCTTTACTAAGTAAGCAGGAATAGCACATAGACCATTATAAACAATCATGCTCTTAACATCAAACCTGTTTTCTAGTTCATTGAGAAGATGATTCACAAGAGGCAATGTAATAGAAACTTTAAAATAACCAGATATAGTGTCACATATTTGATTATCTCTATGCTTCTGAACAACACATGTTCTAGGTTTTTTTTCATCAACATCAAATGTTTTTGCCAATGCAAGAGCAATTTTATACCATTTGTCATGGTAAGCATCAACATTTCTCTGTATTTCTTTTAAATGTTTAGTCAAATTTTGAATTTCATCTACTTGCTGGGAAATATCAAAAGATTTAGTTTGAAGGGTGATGGAAATTCCATAAAAGTAATCCAGAAGCTGTTTAGTTAAAACCAAAGAAACAATAAAAGAAAAGTTTGTCAACAACTTCATAAAAGAAGATGCGTTTGAAGATGTTTCTTTGTTAAACTCTTTTAAATTATTGTCTTCCATTTCTTCAAAAGCAGAAAAAACTGCTGAATAATTATCAAAAAACACATCAAGTCCACAAAGCTTTTGTACCCACCGAGTTCGACATGTGTCAATAAGTTTTGCCTAACCAGGAAGATGGTATTTTTTTAAACAATTACTTCTTTTAGGAGAAAAGTTAAAAAAATAAGATGTCTTTAACTTGCTCAAGCAGATTTTTTACTTGCTGGATTTGGCAACTCTTGCCAACAATTAAACTAAGTTTATGTGAGGCACAGTGGACAAACAAATTCCATTGGATTGATTTTTTTTATAAGAGATGAAACACCTTTGTATTCACCTGACATTGAAGCAGCTCCATCATAAGACTGGCCTCTGCAATTTTTTATATCTAAACCGAATTCTTTCAAAGTTTCAAGAATGTTTTATTTAAACGACGGAGCCGAACTGTGCGAGTTAGTAGGCCTATACATATTATATACTTTTGCCAGTGAATACGGGCTCAACACCACAAGACTATACAGAGATGATGGTCTCTGCTGCTTCTATAATATCAGCGGCCCTCAGTCAGAAAAAAAAAAAAGAAAAATTTTGTCAACATTTTTAAAGATAAATTCAACCTTACTATTACTATTAAATCTTATTTAAAAATTGTAAACTTCCTCGACACCACACTTAGGGTGGAATGCAAGAACCGAACTTCAAATTTGAAGTCGAACTTCAAACCTAAAGTGCGACTTGAGCGAATGCACAAAGCGAACTTCAACTCAAGTCAGACTTGAAAACCGCTAAAAATAGACCTTTTTCAAGTCTGACTTCAAACCAGGGGCCAATGCTATAAACATAAAAAACGAAGTTTTTTCCGTAAAACACGAAGTTTTTACCGTAAAAAGCGAAGAAAAAAAAAGTCCATTGCTATAAACATTCTAAAAACTCCGTTTTTAAGATAAAAACTAAGGTTCTTCACGGAAGCAAAAGTTGAATTTTCGATAAAAAAAAAAGTTTTCGAAACTCTATTTTTGTTTCGGTAAGTTCGAAATAATTTCAAACTAATTAATTTTGCATCGAAACGATTTTTTCATTTCGAAGTTGTTTCGAAATATTTTTGCGATTTCGAAATTCTGAAAATAATATCGAAACGATTTTTTACCTTCGAAATTCTAAAATTTGCTTCGAAATGTTTTTGCGATTTCGAAATTCTGAAAATAATATCGAAACGATTTTTTACCTTCGAAATTCTAAAATTTGCTTCGAAATGTTTTTGCGATTTCGAAATTCTGAAAATAATACCGAAACGATTTTTTACCTTCGAAATTCTAAAATTTGCTTCGAAATGTTTTTGCGATTTCGAAATTCTGAAAATAATACCGAAACGATTTTTTACCTTCGAAATTCTAAAATTTGCTTCGAAATATTTTTGCAGGGATTAGAACCCCAAAGGTTCTTTTACAGGGATTAAAACGCTCAGGATAAGATAGGGGTTTGATATTTTGTGACATTTTGTGGAAAAGGGAGAAGGGGGATCTGAAAAGTTTTTTGCGTGACATAATTTGCGAATGACCACTTACCTCTACACGGTGAAATGTTTCATATAAAATATTAGCCCTCTCAAAGTGAATAAAACCTACCTATAGCAAAAGCTACTAAAGTGTTTTTGTTTATAATTTAAATTGTAAATTTTGAACGTAGAATTTTTAAAATTTTTACTATTCAAATTTTTACTTATTAATTATTGAATGAAGATGCTTAAAAGCATCTTCATTCAATAATTAATATGATGGAGGGAGATACTATATTTTAATTTCTAATTTAATATGAAAGGAAAGGGAGTAAATATTTTATTCCGGCTCTGAAAAAACTACATTCTATTCAACAGTCATATTTGCTTTTGTTAACAAAATAAAATTAAAAAGATTTATAATGTTCAATCAAATAAAAAGATATTAGAAATACATGTATAAGTACTACTATTTAACTAAATCGACTTTTAGTCGATTAGTAGAAAATCCAAAGTCGATTACATCGACTCTTAGATTTTTCAAAGTCGACTAATTTCGACTTTTAGTCGATTTAGTCTTAGTCGATAACAACACCAGTTTAAACACTTTAATTTTAAATTTGCATAACGTAAGTTTAAACTTTAGATTTAGAATTTTTATAGAACTTTATAGAACTTTATAAAATTTTATAGAATTTACATAAAAGTTCGTGCGCTTTTCCTAAATGATATAATTTAAAAGTTATAATATGCAATTCCTTTAAGGCCTGTAACGCACGTATATGAAACCATTGTTGCAATGTAAACGGCTAATTACTCTCTTGGGATTATTTAGATGAGATTTACAGCGATTTCAAACAGTTATATTTATACCTTAGCAATCTTTTTGTTACATAACTCAAAATATTAGTTCGAGTTGTTGAGGCAAAATCAAGTTATTAGGTTTTAAAGATTTACTAAAAACACGTGTTTTACAACACATTTTTGGCCATTATGGATAGTAAAATTAAAAAAAAAAATTAGCTGTTTTTTATTTCATTTTAATATAAATTTATTCTCATCAAAAAAAAAAAATCATAATTTTGATTACTAAAAAAAACAACTTGTTTTCAGTTGTGTGCCACCTTAAATTTACCAAGATAGTATTATTTTGCCATATATACATATATATGTATAATATATCTATATATATTATTCATATATATGTATATATGACAAATTATTATATATATATATAATATATATATATATATGTACATACATACATACATACATACATACATACAAACATACATACATACATACATACATACATACATACATACATACATACATACATACATACATACATACATACATACATACATACATACATACATACATACATACATACATACATACATACATACATAAATATATATATATATATATATATATATATATATATATATATATATATATATATATATATATATATATATATATAATAAAAGGTATACTTGCCGTGAAACCCCGTGGTAAATTATTTAGGCACCCGGTTATTTTAATATTATTATGCAAATAAAATATAAGGTATTAAAATTACTTTTTGGAATAAATTTAACTTTCCAAAATTCTTTTTTTTTCTTCTTGTAATTAATTTCACTTTTCGAAATTCTTTTTTTTCTTTGGAAAATAATTTCACATTTCGAAATTCTGTTTTTTCTTTCGAAATTAATTTTACTTTTCGAAATACACTTTTTTTTTTCGAAGTTAATTTCACATTTCGAAATTCCGTTTTTTCTTTCGAAATTAATTTCAGTTTTCGAAATACACTTTTTTTTTTCGAAGTAAATTTCACTTTTCGAAATTCTGTTTTTTCTTTCGAAATTAATTTTACTTTTCGAAATACACTTTTTTTTTTCGAAGTTAATTTCACATTTCGAAATTCCGTTTTTTCTTTCGAAATTAGTTTCACTTTTCGAAATTCCTTTTTTATTTTCGAAATTAATTTGGCTAGTTGGATTATTTTCATAAGTTTTTATAGATTTCGAAAAGAAAGAAGTATTTCGGTACCGTTTTAATCGAAAATTTTCGAAATTTGCAATTTCGATAATGAACCCTAATAAAAACTTCGCTATTAAATCCAATGCTATAAAAGAGCAAGGGAATCGCCTTTTCAGATAAAAAATGCGTTTTTTCGAAAAAAAACTTCAGATAGATTTTTGATCTCAATTTTAGATATTTTCTTCGTGATTTTTGGCGGCCATTGTTAGAACAACGTTAGCGCTTCAAAATCATTGAACATTCTTTGTTTGTGTTTTTATGCAGATATGTAATTGAATTGCGTGAAGAAACTATTTACGGCGGATTTGATTGACGTAGTTTATTTGATATGTTGTAAATATAGTTTAAGCGGTTTATTTTATGAGCATATTTGAGATTCTTTGTATAGTATAAATTGAAGGAAAACTTTTTGTAAAGAGAATTTTAAGGAGAAGAGAAAATGTAGAGCTGAAACGTTGTGTTCGCTGCGAGAAAACAACAAGCTAACCGGGCACATGATGGAGCCATCTTCGAATAATTAGAACATCTTTGAAAAATACGATGGTATATCCGATGCCGCAATTTGGTCGCAGCGAACCAAAGTCGTTGCAGAGAAGCAACGCGTTGAGTTGACAGTGCTCTTTCCAGTTTTGTTGCGAAGTAATACTTAGTCTTCGATTGTTTGTGAGTAGAAGATAAGAAGGATGTGAAGAGAATCGAAGATGTCTTTATTTATCGAGTTTTTCCTTCGGATGCCTACGTGGCATGATTTGTGTACGAAGCAGAAGATGAGAGATGAGGAACAAATGGATGTCTCTTTTGCTGATCTAAAACGTTTCTCGTGTTTGGCAGAGTAGCCTGACGAGAGGGTGCGACTGGCGTTGTAGTTGGATTGCCAGAAGCGGTATTTGAGATTTGGATCCGCAAAAGAAACAATTGTTGTGATGTTCCGCAAAGCAAGAGTTGCTTTGAATTAAATGTGATCCCGAAGGATAAAGGAGGAGTGTAATTGAATTGCGTGAAGAAACTATTTACGGCGGATTTGATTGACGTAGTTTATTTGATATGTTGTAAATATAGTTTAAGCGGTTTATTTTATGAGCATATTTGAGATTCTTTGTATAGTATAAATTGAAGGAAAACTTTTTGTAAAGAGAATTTTAAGGAGAAGAGAAAATGTAGAGCTGAAACGTTGTGTTCGCTGCGAGAAAACAACAAGATATTTTATAGATAAAGCTTAAAAGGATTTTGGTAACTTCATAATAAACTAATTACTTAAAAACTGCATTTAATCTATTATTCAATTCCTTGTTGTGCTTCGTTAACAATGCATGTATGAATTTAAAATTCCATACTTATTTATGAATGTTTTCGATAGTAATTCTGGTTAAACAAATTTTTCATAGTGTTTGACTAAAGAAAAGTATAAATACAGTATCGGACAAAACATGGTGGACAAACTCAAATTTAGAACAAAAGTTAATCAAAAACTAAAAAGAACTAGTAAAACAATTGTACATATTAATTTTTAAATAGTTTATTATGTTCTTAACAAAATTTAAAACGTTTGAATCATACTAAGAATCACAAAAAAAATTTATAACACATTTTTCTCAACAAACTACATTTTTCCTTGGACAAAACAAGGTGGACAAATCAAAACGAAGCTTTTTTTATAAGATTTCATTGTCTTTATTCAATTTACCGCATTCTTTTGTTTTCACTTTTATCCTAACATTTCTCTAAAATAATAAATAGATTTTGGAACGTCTGGCCAATTATTTTTTCAATTAAACTAAAAATAGATTTAACTCGTGATATATGGGGTAAATTTTGCAAAAATTGCAACTTAAAATGGCTTACGACAAATTAGGAAGTGTTTTACGTGAAAATATTATTAAAGATTTTAAAAGCGGAAAACGTCAAGCTGAAATTTGTAGAAAATATAATATAGCTAAATCGACTGTAAGCAAAACTGTCAAATCATTTGGATCTCGTGACTGCTATAAAACAAACCATCGGGGCGGACGTCCAAGAAAAACAACACAAAGACTAGATCGAATAATTGTTAAAGAGCTTAAAAAAGATCCATTTTTGTCATCCACAAAATTAACCGAAAAACTTGAACTACAAATCTCTAATCGCACTGTGCGACGAAGAGCTAACGAAGCAAAATTGTTTTCTCGAATGCCTGCCAAGAAACCGCTAACTTCCTTTAAAAATAGAAAGCTAAGACTTGCGTTTGCCAAAGCACACCAAAATTGGACTGTAGACCAGTGGAAAAACATACTTTTTAGTGATGAATCAAAATATAACCTTTTTGGAAGCGACGGCAAGAAGCGAGTCTGGAGACCAAAGAACACCAGATTCAATACTAAATATACCAAGAAGAGTGTTAAGCATGGAACGTCTGCTATGGTTTGGGGATGTTTCTCAGCACTAGGAACTGGTCCTATTCACAAAATTAATGGAATTATGGACCGCTTTGTTTACAAAGATATAATGGAAGATGTTATGTTACCACATGCTGAATGGGAGATGCCCCTAAAATGGATTTTTCAACAGGATAATGATCCCAAACATACGTCAAAAATTGTAAAACAATGGTTCAAGGACAAGAATATCACCATAATGGAGTGGCCTGCACAAAGCCCTGACTTGAATCCCATAGAAAATTTGTGGGAAATAATTGACAATAAGATTGAGCGTGCAAATGTGAAGACCAGTGAGGAATTATTTGAACAAATCGAGAAGGCCTGGCGAGAGATTGATATGAGAATTGTTGACTCATTAATTGCGTCTATGCCCCGAAGAATGAAAGAAGTAATTAAAAGTAAAGGAGGTCCTACCAAATATTAAGTCAACTTTTGAAGTTTTTTGAAAAATAATAAGTTAATTTTTGAATTTTTTTGAATTTTCAGTCGATTTTTTGAATGTCCACCTTGTTTTGTCCAAAGAAAAATGTAGTTTGTTAGGGAAAATGTGTTTTAAAACTTTTTTAGTGATTTTTAGTATGATTCAAAAGTTTTAAGTTTTGTTAACAACATAATAAACTACATAAAAAATAATATGTTCAATTGTTTTACTAGTTTTTTTTAGTTTTTGATCAACTTTTGTTCTAAATTTGAGTTTGTCCACCATGTTTTGTCCGATACTGTAGTCGATAAATATGCCATATAATACACAAATACACAACAAAATAATACACAAATACACAACAAATAAAATGCTGTCTAAAGAACTTAAAATGTTACTAGCAATATAAATAAGAGAAAACAAAGAGGTTCTTCTTGGGAAGCTTAGTATGTTTTAATTAGCAAACTATTTAAATAAAAATATGTATTGCTACATTATATTTTGTATATATGTATATATATGTATGTATATGTATATATATATATATATATATATATATATATATATATATATATATATATATATATATATATATATATATATCATGTTCTCAGAGAATGTCATGGAATCTTTACCAACACAATTTATAGTATTATACAGTGTAGGAGAAGCTATTTTCAATGTTAGTGTATTAAGTTAATAAAACTATTGGAAGTATATATATTTACATATATATATATATATATATATATATATATATATATAAAATTGATATATACTATACATTACATCATGTTATCATTGTTAATTTTATATACTGTAATATATCTCTGCTGTTTTTGAATAGAATGATTAAATTGCCATTATTATTACCGTTGTTATATATCATTAGCACTGTTAGTAGTTTACTTTACATTAGTTTATAACTATTTGTATATAAACTTGAATGTAAAATCTTTATTTAGAAATATGATTGATTACATACTTATATTATGTTAATATATACTATATATTACATACTTATACTATAACATTTGTAAATATATATTTAACTATATATATATATATATATATATATATATATATATATATATATATATATATATATATATATATATATATATATATATTTAAATATATATTTACAAATGTTATAGTATAAGTATGTAATATATAGTATATATTAACATAATATAAGTATGTAATCAATCATATTTCTAAATAAAGATTTTACATTCATGTAAATATATATATACTTCCAATAGTTTTATTAACTTAATACACTAACAGTGAAAATAGCTTCTCCTACACTGTATAATACTATAAATTGTGTTGGTAAAGATTCCATGACAGTCTCTGAGAACATGAAAAAAAATATTTGTGCCAATAAAATGAAGAAATACCATTATTTGGAAAAGTACTGAAATGCTTTTATTTCGCTTAGTATAATGTTGCAAATCATCTTTAAGCCTAGTTTCTAAAAAATCTAATACAGCTCTTGGGACTCGATACTGCTCTCGAAAAACGTTGTCAGAAACATCTTCGTTAAAAAAGCGACCATTAAACTAAAATGATATTGAAAAACAAAACAAAAATATAATTTCTGCGCCTATTTAGTATGATTTCTGATTTTGTTCGATAAAAAATCATTAAAAAAATATATATATATAGTAATTTTAAGTAATGTTTTAAACACCAACCTCTCGAGGCAATCGGTGGCGAAGCTAATTTTCTGCAACTTCGAAATCTAAGTCTTCATCCGAAAAAATTAAATTCATGTTTCTACTTTAATTTTACACAGATTTTTTAAACACCAAATACTAGAATTTAAAAATATTCATAAAAATAGAATAGACAGCACAGCATACTTAATGACTAATTAAATTCATTAAGTAGGCCTAATAAATAAAAGTTACAATAAAAATTACTATTATATTACTACTATATATTACGGATAAAAAAAGTTCGTGAATTTTAGTGACGTTTACGTTTTATGCTTTATAGCTATGGGCGAAAAAAATACAAACAGCGATAAATTCTTCGAGATTACGAACTTTTTTTCGTACGTGAAAAATTGCGTTTTTACGAAAGATTTTTTTTCTCGAAAAAAACATCGAATTGTTTATAGCATTGGCCCCAGACTTGAGAGAGCAAAAATTCCTTCCGAATGCAAGAACCCGACTTGAAATTTCAAGTCAGACTTCAAATCTCAAGTCTGACTTGAACGGAATGCAAGAAGCGAACTTGAACTGAAGTCAGACTTGAAAAACGAGAATTTTTGAATTTTCAAGTCATTTTTTCAAGTCTGCTCCAGACCAATCTTGAAACCAAACTTGAAAAAAAAAACAGACCGCCATTATCATTTTGCTGATGCGTAACAAAACTTTACTATTACTATATAACTTATTACAACCTTTGCAAGTATGAAAATGAGTTTTTAACAAGCAAAAGTAGTTACTTGGGCATATTCACCTAATTAATTTAGAAGGTTACATTGTGAAAGTATATTTTTAAATGAATTCATTACAGAAAACTGAATATTAACATTGCGAAAACGTGTGTCTTTTAAAACATCCTGTAACTCGTATGTAATGATTCAACATGTCATATTTTGATGCCATTAGAAATGTTTATTAGCTTTTTGAAATGTCGAACATCCTAGCATTATAAAAGGCTGTTGATTAAGGCACATTTTTGTGATACAGTATAAAAGTAAATTCCATTTAGTAATAAATAGTTGCAGTTATACAAAGAGGTGATACGTGTAAAAGGAATAAAAGAGAGTTCATGAGAAGTAGTTACAATTACATGAAGTATTAAAAAAACTTTTTTTTAAATGTTCAAAAATGAATCGGTATGAGCTGAAATTTAGAAGAAGAAGAAGAAAAAATAAGCCAAGTCACATACCAAGGTTTATTATTGACAGAGCTAATCCTTTAGAAGTTTACCACGGTATAGAATTTAAAAGGTGCTACAGATTTTCCAATAAAAACCTTTTTAATATTAGCTTATGACATTATTAACAACAATGTTAACAATCGAGGGTGCCCTCTTTCAACTGTACAACAACTGGCTATTGCATTTCGGTTTTATGCTACTGGTTCATTCCAAGTGAGTAGATATTCAAGAAACGGTATCAGAAAATGGCACCTTCTTATTGTAGATTTTACATTACGTTTTTAAATAACAACATTTTATACCAACAAATGATAATATACTTAAGTAACAATAAATAAACTCTCTTAGAGAATAACAGGAGATTTGGAAGAGCTGAAACTCAACTGTTTGTCCAGTGGTTTAGAACATTTCAATTCAAATGGCTAACAAAAGATATCAGTACATAAAGTTTCCAACAGAAGCTGATTCTTTGATAATTCAGCAAAAGTGATTATAAGTTTTCATGGATATCTGATTTTGCTATTTCATACAAACTTCAAACTTTTCTTAGATAAAGAAAATATTTATATTTATCAACCATTATTTAGATTTTACCAAATTCAAAAAATCCCTTTTTTTACCGAAACAAAAAGGGATTTTTTTTTGAATGTTGTTCATGTTGATTCTGGCTATCAGGTGATTCTGGCTATCCTTATAAACAATATTTAATGACACCTTTTTCTAACCCAAAAATGAAAATGAAATCAGATACAATTACAACTTGAGAAGTACACACATGTTGAATGTTGTTGTTGAATATTGTTTTGGTATATCAAAAAAAAACAATACCCTTGTCTTAACATTCCCTTAGGAACAAAACTGCAAAATTCCATAGCTATAATAATATCC
The DNA here is from genome assembly GCF_058129835.1 of Hydra viridissima. Lineage (NCBI taxonomy): Eukaryota > Metazoa > Cnidaria > Hydrozoa > Anthoathecata > Hydridae > Hydra > Hydra viridissima. The sequence goes on along the minus strand of NW_028324308.1, from coordinate 9,474,567 downwards.
TGTTTTGTGCTTCACAACATTGCCCTTCTACAAAATGATTATTGTGGAGGCAATGAAATACAAAATAGCAATGAAGAATGTGGTGCTAAAGCATTCACTAAAGATATTTTTGCAGAAACAAAGCAAAAGTCAAATTTCAGACTTATTTTTTTAAAAAAAAAATTGTGTCTGATAATGGATAAAGGGTGTAATAACAAAAACATTATTTTCAAATATTTATACTACATATTATTTCAAAAGAATTACATTTTATATTTCAAAATAGTATTGTATATGAAAAAAACAATTTCACTAAAAAATAAAGTGATAAATTAAAACATTCCAAAAGCAATTTGGATCTGATATTGTTAGAAAAAAATAATCCTCACATAGAATAATTCTGTTGTGTTGCTTTTTTAAAACTTTGTGAAAATTTTAACTGTGAAAATTTTCACAAAGTTTTGTTTGTATTGTTGCTTTTTCTGGAGAGAGTTTTTTTTTTATATCATCTATTTCTATTTGTTTTTGCATTAGTTCTTTATCAAGATCATGAATTTCATTATATTGCTTTTTTGTATTTTTTTTTATTAAGAGATTTTTGTTTAACGTTAAACTTTGTTCTTTTTCATGTGTTAATGAGCAAGATGCTATCAATGGTTTTTAAAAGTTTTCTTTTCTGTTTCTATAAGTGGCCCAAAAATTTCAGAAGACCTGTCTCCATATGTGATCTCTATTGACTTACATATGTAAATGGTATACTTACATATGTAAATGGTATATATATGTGTAGGTATATATATATATATATATATATATATATATATATATATATGTATATATATACACACACACATAGTATTATGTAGTATTAGTATTGAGAAAACTAATTTTGTTTAAAGTAATTTTCTCAGTATTTTTAAAAAAAAAACCCATTATTTTCGTTAAAGTATTAGTAAATAGATAAATAAAAATACATTGTAGTATAGTATCATCCCCAAAAAGCGTCAAAATAAGATTCCGCATTTTCTAGAACATTTCCATGTATTTTAATTCAAATGGAATCTGTTAAAATGGAGAAATCAAGAGAAATTGTCTTGATCACTTAAGTGGTACATATGACCAACCGTTGTTTACCAACAACTTAGGATTTGGAACTGAAAGTGCCAAGATGAATTTATTTTTCTGATGAAAAATACATAGCAAGAACTTTTTTTTTTTTACTGTTATAAACTTTTTATTTAATCGTATACTATACAAATATCATTACACGGAATTTGTTTCAGTAAAAGGTTTTTCCCGTAAAAAAAATCCATTACCGCTATTGGTTGCGAAGTGCATTTTTCGATAAACGCCCTAAATTCAACGCCTCGACTATTTTTCAAGTTCCACTTTCTCAAGCACGAGCTTGAAATTTTCAAGTCTCGTTTACGCATTCGCTCAAGTCAATTTTTCAAGTCTGACTTGACAAAGTCGAACTTGAGATTTCAAGTCGAACTTGACTCAAGTTCGGTTCTTGCATTCCACCCTAAAAGTTAATCTTTTTCTAAATTCATTTCCTGGCCACACAGTGTCTTGAAATTTGCTGAGTTGCTTAGTTTTTTCTTTCATATATACCAACATCTCAACCTTTGAGATTGAAAGATTGGTTCTTCTAGAGCTGTATATATTCCCTGCTGTTAAGAAAACTCTTTCAGATGTTGATGATGCAGCAAGTATACAGAGGTTTTTTCTGGCCAGCCTTGACATTATTGGGTAAATATACTGGTTTTGTTTCCAGAATTCCAGTACATTTGTAATTGCTGGAACTGGTTTTGAATTCAAATACCTCTCAGTTTCAGCAGAAATGACTTTCTTGGTGCTTGTTTCACCTCCAGGATTAATGTAACTTGCACCAAACACTTTCTTCCTCAGTTGTTCAGTGAAATCAAAGTTGTCATCATCTTCATCATCCAACATTGAAGGGGAAGGAGTGCTTTGGCTAGCCAAAATTTCTTTTTTTGACAGTTCTTCCATAGCTTTCTTTACTGCAGTTTTGACTACTTCAAGTTTTTCCCCCTCATCCATAAAGCACATGCCCTTGCTGTTAGGATCTAAAAAATGAACTATAGAGAATTCAATTTTCATCAACTCCCCTTCGAATCTTTTGTTTAGATCTTCATTGAAGTAGTGAGCAAGTTCTGATGACACCTCGGTTTTTGGCTTGATCATCTCCCTTGCTAATCTTCCTCTGATGTTGTATAGGCAATTAATAACGGAACAGATGCTAACATTCTTTTCGCTGCTGCATTTCTCAGAGAATTCTGAGAAGCCTCTCAGAAGCCGGATGACAGATTGAATAGATTCCACTTCATCATCTGTTGGTAAAAGATCTGTCAACTTACAACCTCCAGAAACAGTAGGGTTCGGATTCTTTAAAGAATGCATCGCCGGAAGAAGATCCACCACAGACTCCATTTGATGGAGGTCAGAGTTCCATCTTGTGGGGCATCTCTGTACAAACTTCGTTCTGGAGTTATTTAAGGCTTTGGCAGCATTAACTAAAGTCATAGCTTTTTAAGAGGACTGGTTGAAGTGACCTACTAATTTTGTTATTTTGTGGTTGAGAATGGGCCATTTTGGACATCTAATATCATCGACAGCACCACTGACAACTAGATTTAGACGGTGGTCGACACACCAAATTGCACCCTAACACCTACTTGGACATTAGCTGCACCGTCGACTGTTATCCAGGATTTGACTCCAAAATCAAGTTCAAGTTTGTTGATAGATTCATTGAGCTTCTTGGCAATATTGTCGCCAGTATGTTGTTCGGGGAAGTAGGACATTTCCACCAAGAAGCGCTTTAATTGGAACTTTGAATCTATATAGTGGAGTGTAAGGCTCATGAAAGACAAATTGGTGTGATCAGTGGTCCACACGTCGGATGTAACGGCCACTCCATCAAGATTTCACTTGTCTGTATTGAAAATGTTTTTTACTTGTTCCTTGATGAATTTAAAAAGGAGAGGAATGTATTTTGTAGATATATTCTTTGCTGTAATGGCTCTGAATTGACCGTTGGTTGCAGTTTTCATCATCCGGGTGAATGCGTTTCTACAATAGAAAATGGTTGAGTGTCCTCAATCACCCATTTAGTAATGTCAACAACAGTTCTTACTTGATTGATGTCAGTAACTTCCCATTCAGGTTTGGTAGCCTGTTTTCTGTCTTGCCGTGTCTGTGTGTTGGAAGTGCCACAAGTTCCACTTGGTCGAGGCTGTGGCAATTCTGGTGTATCTTTTTGTATCTGTGGACATCTCCTCTGTTTTCCTCTTTCTTGTGTTTGTTCAAAATCTGAGTCTTCAGAGGCAAACTCATCAAAATGTCTGGTATTGTTGATTTTTGCTTGTCTTTCCTTTCTAATTGTTTATATAAATTCAAGTGGACTCTTTTCAAATGGTTCCTTAAAGGACTTGTGGTGCTTTTATTGATTAAGTATATTTTGCCACAGGCCTTGCATTTTGCCTTGTTTTCCTCCACATTGTTGAAGAATTCCCAAATATTAGATAGCTAAGGCATCTGAAAAGAAAAAAAAGTGAAATAAAAAAAAAAGAAACGAATCGGATTAAGTTTGCCATATCGGATCGGACTAATATTTCGGATTATTTATTGAAATTAAAATCCACAAAAACGGATCAGATTATTAATAAGGATTACTTTTCGGATTAAAAATTCGAAAACACGGATCAAATCACATTTTCGGTTTACAGACTTTTTATTGAAATATTTTTCTCAATATTTCCTTAATATTTGCCTTAATTAAACGTGATTGTTTTTGATGCATACAAACAGTTTCCGAAAAAGAACTAACTATTTATTAAGTTATTTGAAAATTTTCCTTAATATTCGTCTTAACAATAAATGATATTTTAGAGGCATGCATAAAGTTTTCAATAAAAGAACTAATTATTTGCCTTAATTATTGAAATGAACGTAACAATTTTTTTAAACTAGTTTTTATCTCTATTTCTATTTTTATTTCTGTTAACATTTAAGTAGAAGAAATATAACAATATAAATTTTATCGGACCAATCCACTAATTGAAGCAATCCGCAATGCGAAATAATTCGCAAAGGAATTCGATCCACAAAAAACAAACAAACAAACAAAAAAAACACAAAAATTCAGTTTGAAATATTCTTAACTTTTAAATCAAAATAATATAACAATGGCTGACCGTAATAAATGTAGGTGAAGAATAGTAGACTTGATCTGTTGAACGAATTGTTGTAGGTTAAGATTTCCAAATAGGACTGATTGTAAATAAAAAAGAAATCCACTATTAATAGGACGCGCACATAAAAAAAATGTAATTTTTTTTGACCACACCATTTATTGGTGACGCGAACGGAACACGATTCGTATAATTCGCTAAGCGAATTAAAGTTAAATTGATTCATAAAAACTTTTCGGATTAATAATTCCGAACAGCAAAGAGAATCCGTAAAAAAAAAAATCCGCTAATGGTTCGTAAAAATTTTTCGGATTAATAATCCGAACAGCGAAGTGAATCCGCAAAAAAAAAAAAAAATTCGCTAGTGGTTCGTAAATTAGTTTCAGAATTATTAATCCGAAAAACTTTTACGAACTTACTGTTTTAATCCGCAAAATTAGTCGGATTGGCTTTTTGCGGATTTTACGAACCGAATCGGCGCACAGTGAGTCAAAATCCATAAAAAACGGCAAAAAACCCCCCATAAAAAAAGTATTGCTGGAAATTAATTAATTTAATTATAATGTTACTAAATACCACTAAAAGTCAATAGTTAACTTTTTTTGTGAACAATTTTCAAGATTTCACCAACTTATACGCCTTTTTCCTAGACTTATTTTATTTTATTTATCGGAAAACTCGTTCAAAAAAATCTAGCTTTTGTGTCACTCTTTTAAGATTGACATGGGTAAAAATAGTTCAAAATTTAATTTGAAGTCATATGTTTAAGATGTTTGGCAACTACTAACAACATTTTTGACAATAAATTTTGTTTTTAGTTTTTCATTACTGAGATCTCAAAAATGTGTCATAAATTGATTTTTTTAAATTAGTTTAATTATGAGTTTAGTTTAAAAACTAAACGATTCCACTAGATTCCATGGTAGTTTTAATATTTTCCCATTAATAGGTATATATGAAAGCAGAAAAAATAAAAATCATTTGCCCATACTTGCCCCAATTAAAATAAGACCTTTCAAATACTTCGGTTTTTTTGTGTTTTTTTTTTCGTTTTTAATTAAAACTTGCCGTATAAAGTAGCGAATATTAGTTCATTGCTTTCATTCATTACACAAATTATACATTTAGTTCCTATTAGTAAAAAAACTCATGCTCATGCAGATGGTGCTAATTATCAAACCTCAAAAACCAATATATGCAACGTTTGATGGCATAGTGCATGTTTTAAAATTAAAACTTGTGTATAAAATAACTTAAAATAGTTCATTGCTTACATTCAGCATGAAAAGAATATATTTAGTTCCTATAATTCAAGAGTTAGGAATTAATCATGATAACTTACTCGAGGCTCTTCTACGTGAGTTTTGTAGACTGGAGGGTCTATACTATGAAAGTATTGAAAAACCTGAAATGATAAATCTAAAGAAAACTCTAATAATATTTAAATGTAAATTCCGATCAAAGTTGCGGAAGTATGCAAGAACCTTCTCTAGACTTTTAGAACACGAGCGAACTTGGTTGAACAAAGATATTACTGTTAACAAAAAAAATGTTGCATCAGGTTCAGGTAGAAAGTGCAAGAACTGGGAAGTTTTAGGTGATAGAAGCAGAAGATCTAAGGTATTAATAAATAAATTAAATTCAACCCAGTTAAAAAAAATAGTTTACAAGCTTAAATATTAAATATCTTGTTTAAGGTTGCCAAATTGGCTGAACATCCTGCTGAAGCATTGGCATTAGCTTCAATAAAAAAAGCCACTAGAGATCCTAGCAAAAAAGACTTCGTTGATCTTGTGAAAAGTGCTACAAACTCTGAAAAAGATAAAATCAAAAAGATAAATTTTCCGATAAAAATGAAAACCGAAGATGCCTTGAGCTTAAAAATTCAGTGTGACCTTTCTGATGAACAGTATCAAATTATTAGAAATTCATCGATAATGCATAATGCAGATATTTATCCTTCACTTCATGAAATTAAGAATGAGAGACACAAATGTTATCCTGAGGGTTTAATTGTGACAGAAACATCTGCTTCAACTTCTCTACAGGGTATGTTTAATCATACTCTGACAAATATATTAACTTTTACGGAATGCCAAGACTCTATGAGAATGTTTGCTGATATTGGGGGGAGGTTTAAAGGTCTACTTCATTTTAAAGGTGGTTTTGATGGTGCCTCCAGTCAAAGTGTCTATAAACAAAAATACACTGATACAAATATTGGTGAAGCCCAAGTTAATGAACAAAGTCTTTTCCAGACAGCTGTTGTTCCACTTAAATTAACCATCATGAACAAAAATGTATGGTTAAATAAAAAGCCCTCTAGTACACATTACTGTAGACCCCTCCATCTCCAATATCAAAAAGAAACGGAAGAATTGATAAGAAATGAATATGAACTTTTAAAAGCAGAAATAAATAGACTAGTCAAGTTTGAAGTAAAGTTAGAAGTGGAGGAAGGCAAACCGGATACGACTATCACATTTAAGTTCAAACTAGATTTAACCATGTTTGATGGTAAAGTGGTTAATGCCCTCACTAACACTCTGTCCTCGCAATCATGTAATGTTTGCGGAGCTAAGCCCAGTGAACTTAATAACCCAGCATTGATCAGATCTAAACCAATCAATGAAAAAGCTTTATCTTTGGGTCTTTCTACTCTGCATTGCTGGCTCAGATGTTTTCAATATATTTTACATTTAGGATATAAATTAGACATTAAAAAATACTTTGCCAAATCCCCTGCTGAAAAAGCATTAGTAAAGAGTAAAAAAACGAACATTCAACTGAGGTTTAGAGAAGAGCTAAGTCTTATAGTTGATATGCCCAAACAGAGTTTTGGCAACACTAACGATGGAAACACTGCCAGAAGAGCATTTGAAAATGCTGAAACTTTCGCTGATATAACGGGAGTGGCAGTAGATGTAATTATTAGATTGAGGACAATCCTAATAGCAGTATGCTCCTGTTATGAGTTGAACTCTGAAAGTTTTGGCCAGTATTGCTATGAAACTACAGCTCTTATACTCAAAAACTATTGCTGGTATGTGATTCCCCCAACTGTTCATAAACTCTTGGAACATGGTGTGCAGATATCTGAGGCATTAGAACTGCCAATTGGTTACTTCTCTGAAGAGTCACAAGAGGCTCTAAATAAAGAAATTCGCAAAGCTAGATTAAACCATACAGCCAAGATATCTAGAAAGAATGTTATGAAAAACCAGTACCAATACTTGTTGATTAGAAGTGATCCTGTAATATCAAACACTTGTTTTAAAAAATACAAGGTTGAAAATGGAAAAACACTTACCCCTGAAGTTTTATCTTTGTTAATGCTGTAATAATGAAATAAAGCCTTTTTATAAGTATAAGGTTTTCTTTTTTTATTTTCTTGAAAGAAAAATTAGATAAATATTTATTTTGTTTTTAATATATTTTAATATTATATAATATTAAAATATTTTTCGAACCAGTTTTTCTTTTTAATTAATAAATGTTTTGGTTTGAGGAATTTAATTTTTTTAAATTAAGTCAGTCATTATGCGCGTAAAAGTCTCTAACGCGTATACGCGTAAGTAGTACGAGCCATAGGCACAAGAAATATTTAGATTAAAAAATGTGGTATTCTTTTATATGGTATTTTGGATCAAGGAAATCGATTTTTTTATTTAGGTTATATTTAACGCGCATAAAAGACAGTTACACGCGTATGCGCGCGCCTTACGCGTCTAAGGTACGCGTAAAAATTATTTTTAATGGAAAATTAAAATTTTTTTTGACCCAAAATATAATTATATATGATAGTTATATAATTTCTGCCGTTTTTTCACCTTTCTGACTCACTGTGCGGCTGTGCCTAATAAATAGTAACAGTAAAGATAAAAATGCTAAGCTGTAACAGACCGCTTAGAGTCAGTGGGCCTCTAAGTAATTGCCTCAGAAAGGGCAGTTGTTTAAGGGGCCAATTACTTCAGTCAGTACTGAAGATTAACCCGGTATTAACAATAGGGTACCGTTTCATAATAAGAAACTTTTAATAGTTACGAAGAACTTTTTCGACTCTCAAAAAAAAAAAACGTTAATGGTTTTAAATACAATCCAACACAAGACATAAAGACTTATAATATCGAGAAATAGTAGAAACTCGTTCCGTTGTGCCAAGGTTTTTTTTTTTTTTTTTTTTTAAAAAAAAAAAAAAAAAAGTTTGATTCAAGCAAAGATACCATCTAGAGCTTTTAGAAAAGTTATACGAGCCTCTATTTTCTAAGTTCCTACGTTACACTTCGCGACACCTTTTATTTTTCCTAACAAATAACTATTTTTTGCTAACTTATGATGTCGAGAAATGTACATTTATTTATCTGATATTTCGGTTTAGTCGTCAGGACATGACCACTGAATGTTTTTAAATTTTTGCATTTGAGACTCGCCAAGATTATTTAACAATAGTTTATTATTCCTTCTGTGATTTAGTGCCTGCCGTAATTCCTTTTTTTTTGTTTATTGTTCATACGGGTTTCGTTCTTACTCTACAAGACAATTCTACAAGACACTCTACAAGACAATTGTGCAATCGAATTCGGGAAAGGTCTATCTCAACGAATGAAAAAGGTTTTTGAATAATGGTTATTTAACCCCTCTAACTAAGCGCAATTTTTGAGGATCCTTCGGAGAGCTCAGAATCCTTTTTTAAGAAAAAAAACACACTAAGCCCCTGGAATAGAACTCGAGGTACGCGCATTGAACTATGAATATCACGGAGATAACGTGATCAATTTATAAATAATAAATTCAGTGACACTGCCTTCCGATCGTTACTTTATATATATTTATGGCCTTTTCATATTTAATTATTTTAAAACGGTCCCAATATTCAACTAAGACATAGTTTTAGATATCAAACTGGAAGCTGCTCAGTACCAGCAACTTCTTATGGACGAAACGTCTATTATAACACAAGTACAAAGAGAGGAATGCCAACAATTAAATCCAAATGGAAATCATGTTGCAACTTTAAACGACACTGGTAACTCAAAATATTTTTCTGTATGATTTAATATTGAGGCATAAAATATGTGTTTACTTCAAAACACATATTTAAAAAATATGTGAGTGCACACTTTACACAACCTTGTATTTTATGCCTTAACACACTGTATATCTCTGTGTGTGTGTATATATATACATACATATATGTATGTATGCAAAGAATATGAACAACAAAAAATGACAGATTATATTATAAGAGTATATACTCGTAATATTGTGGTATTTCCGATGTATTTATCTATAATTACGAAGTTTTTCAAAATTACAGTAAAATTTTGCAAGCCACCACAAACCATCAGAAAATATCGGAAAATAAAAAGATTTAAGCACATCGGAGTCACCTTTATAAACTATTTCTCACATCGGAATTTACGCATTTACGCAATTTCCGATGGCGGGATGCTCTAGTTGATATACATAGTGTTATCTCTTTGTTTTCTGTAAGGATGAAAAGTACTGTCAAGGAGATTAAGGGTGGAATGTAAGAACCGAACTTGAGTCAAGTTCGACTTGAAATCTCAAGTTCGACTTTGTCAAGTCAGACTTGAAAAATTGACTTGAGCGAATGCGTAAACGAGACTTGAAAATTTCAAGCTCGTGCTTGAGAAAGTAGAACTTGAAAAATAGTCGAGGCGTTGAATTTAGGGCGTTTATCGAAAAATGCACTTCGCAACCAATAGCGGTAATGGATTTTTTTTACGGGAAAAACCTTTTACTGAAACAAATTCCGTGTAATGATATTTGTATAGTATACGATTAAATAAAAAGTTTATAACAGTAAAAAAAAAAAAGTTCTTGCTATGTATTTTTCATCAGAAAAATAAATTCATCTTGGCACTTTCAGTTCCAAATCCTAAGTTGTTGGTAAACAACGGTTGGTCATATGTACCACTTAAGTGATCAAGACAATTTCTCTTGATTTCTCCATTTTAACAGATTCCATTTGAATTAAAATACATGGAAATGTTCTAGAAAATGCGGAATCTTATTTTGACGCTTTTTGGGGATGATACTATACTACAATGTATTTTTATTTATCTATTTACTAATACTTTAACGAAAATAATGGGTTTTTTTTTTAAAAATACTGAGAAAATTACTTTAAACAAAATTAGTTTTCTCAATACTAATACTACATAATACTATGTGTGTGTGTATATATATACATATATATATATATATATATATATATATATATATATATATACCTACACATATATATACCATTTACATATGTAAGTATACCATTTACATATGTAAGTCAATAGAGATCACATATGGAGACAGGTCTTCTGAAATTTTTGGGCCACTTATAGAAACAGAAAAGAAAACTTTTAAAAACCATTGATAGCATCTTGCTCATTAACACATGAAAAAGAACAAAGTTTAACGTTAAACAAAAATCTCTTAATAAAAAAAAATACAAAAAAGCAATATAATGAAATTCATGATCTTGATAAAGAACTAATGCAAAAACAAATAGAAATAGATGATATAAAAAAAAAACTCTCTCCAGAAAAAGCAACAATACAAACAAAACTTTGTGAAAATTTTCACAGTTAAAATTTTCACAAAGTTTTAAAAAAGCAACACAACAGAATTATTCTATGTGAGGATTATTTTTTTCTAACAATATCAGATCCAAATTGCTTTTGGAATGTTTTAATTTATCACTTTATTTTTTAGTGAAATTGTTTTTTTCATATACAATACTATTTTGAAATATAAAATGTAATTCTTTTGAAATAATATGTAGTATAAATATTTGAAAATAATGTTTTTGTTATTACACCCTTTATCCATTATCAGACACAATTTTTTTTTTAAAAAAATAAGTCTGAAATTTGACTTTTGCTTTGTTTCTGCAAAAATATCTTTAGTGAATGCTTTAGCACCACATTCTTCATTGCTATTTTGTATTTCATTGCCTCCACAATAATCATTTTGTAGAAGGGCAATGTTGTGAAGCACAAAACAGGATATTATTATAGCTATGGAATTTTGCAGTTTTGTTCCTAAGGGAATGTTAAGACAAGGGTATTGTTTTTTTTTGATATACCAAAACAATATTCAACAACAACATTCAACATGTGTGTACTTCTCAAGTTGTAATTGTATCTGATTTCATTTTCATTTTTGGGTTAGAAAAAGGTGTCATTAAATATTGTTTATAAGGATAGCCAGAATCACCTGAAACATGAACAACATTCAAAAAAAAATCCCTTTTTGTTTCGGTAAAAAAAGGGATTTTTTGAATTTGGTAAAATCTAAATAATGGTTGATAAATATAAATATTTTCTTTATCTAAGAAAAGTTTGAAGTTTGTATGAAATAGCAAAATCAGATATCCATGAAAACTTATAAGCACTTTTGCTAAATTATCAAAGAATCAGCTTCTGTTGGAAACTTTATGTACTGATATCTTTTGTTAGCCATTTGAATTGAAATGTTCTAAACCACTGGACAAACAGTTGAGTTTCAGCTCTTCCAAATCTCCTATTATTCTCTAAAAGAGTTTATTTATTGTTATAATCATTTGTTGGTATAAAATGTTGTTATTTAAAAACGTAATGTAAAATCTACAATAAGAAGGTGCCATTTTCTGATACCGTTTCTTGAATATCTACTCACTTGGAATGAACCAGTAGCATAAAACCGAAATGCAATAGCCAGTTGTTGTACAGTTGAAAGAGGGCACCCTCGGTTGTTAACATTGTTGTTAATAATGTCATTAGCTAATATTAAAAAGGTTTTTTTGAAAAATCTGTAGCACCTTTTAAATTCTATACCGTGGTAAACTTCTAAAGGATTAGCTCTGTCAATAATAAACCTTGGTATGTGACTTGGCATATTTTTTCTTCTTCTTCTTCTAAAATTCAGCTCATACCGATTCATTTTTGAACAATTAAAAAAAAGTTTTTTTTAATACTTCATATTAATACTTCATATTTTTTTTTAACTACTTCTTCTCGTGAATTCTCTTTTACTCCTTTTACATGTATCACTTCTTTGTATAACTGCAACTGTTTATTACTAAATGGAATTTACTTTTATACTGTATCACAAAAACGTGCCTTAATCAACAGCTTTTATAATGGTAGGAAGTTCGACATTTCAAAAAGCTAATAAACATTTCTAATGGCATCAAAATATGACATGTTGGATCATTACATACGAGTTACAGGATGTTTTAAAAGACACACGTTTTCACAATGTTGGTATTCAGTTTTCTGTAATGAATTCATTGACAAATATACTATCACAATGTAACCTTCTAAATTAATTAGGTGAATATGCCCAAGTAACTACTTTTGCTTGTTAAAAACTCATTTTCATACTTGCAAAGGTTGTAATAAGTTATATAGTAATAGTAAAGTTTTGTTACGCATCAGCAAAATGATAATGGCGGTCTGTTTTTTTTTTTCAAGTTTGGTTTCAAGATTGGTCTGGAGCAGACTTGAAAAAGTGACTTGAAAATTCAAAAATTCTCGTTTTTCAAGTCTGACTTCAGTTCAAGTTCGCTTCTTGCATTCCGTTCAAGTCAGACTTGAGATTTGAAGTCTGACTTGAAATTTCAAGTCGGGTTCTTGCATTCGGAAGGAATTTTTGCTCTCTCAAGTCTGGTTTGAAGTCAGACTTAGGGTGGAATGCAAGAACCGAACTTGAGTCAAGTTCGACTTGAAATCTCAAGTTCGACTTTGTCAAGTCAGACTTGAAAAATTGACTTGAGCGAATGCGTAAACGAGACTTGAAAATTTCAAGCTCGTGCTTGAGAAAGTGGAACTTGAAAAATAGTCGAGGCGTTGAATTTAGGGCGTTTATCGAAAAATGCACTTCGCAACCAATAGCGGTAATGGATTTTTTTTACGGGAAAAACCTTTTACTGAAACAAATTCCGTGTAATGATATTTGTATAATATACGATTAAATAAAAAGTTAATGACAGTAAAAAAAAAAAAAGTTCTTGCTATGTATTTTACATCAGAAAAATAAATTCATCTTGGCACTTTCAGTTCCAAATCCTAAGTTGTTGGTAAACAACGGTTGGTCATATGTACCACTTAAGTGATCAAGACAATTTCTCTTGATTTCTCCATTTTAACAGATTCCATTTGAATTAAAATACATGCAAATGTTCTAGAAAATGCAGAATCTTATTTTGACGCTTTTTGGGGATGATACTATACTACAATGTATTTTTATTTATCTTTTTACTAATACTTTAATGAAAATAATGGTTTTTTTTAAAAATACTGAGAAAATTACTTTAAACAAAATTAGTTTTCTCAATACTAATACTACATAATACTATGTGTGTGTGTGTGTGTATATATATATATATATATATATATATATATATATATATATATATATATATATACCTACACATATATATACCATTAACATATGTAAGTATACCATTTACATATGTAAGTCAATAGAGATCACATATGGAGACAGGTCTTCTGAAATTATTGGGCCACTTATAGAAACAGAAAAGAAAACTTTTAAAAACCATTGATAGCATCTTGCTCATTAACACATGAAAAAGAACAAAGTTTAACGTTAAACAAAAATCTCTTAATAAAAAAAAATACAAAAAAGCAATATAATGAAATTCATGATCTTGATAAAGAACTAATGCAAAAACAAATAGAAATAGATGATATAAAAAAAAAACTCTCTCCAGAAAAAGCAACAATACAAACAAAACTTTGTGAAAATTTTCACAGTTAAAATTTTCACAAAGTTTTAAAAAAGCAACACAACAGAATTATTCTATGTGAGGATTATTATTTTCTAACAATATCAGATCCAAATTGTTTTTGGAATGTTTGAATTTATCACTTTATTTTTTATTGAAATTGTTTTTTTCATATATAATACTATTTTGAAATATAAAATGTAATTCTTTTGAAATAATATGTAGTATAAATATTTGAAAATAATGTTTTTGTTATTAGACCCTTTATCCATTATCAGACACAAATTTTTTTTAAAAAAAATAAGTCTGAAATTTGACTTTTGCTTTGTTTCTGCAAAAATATCTTTAGTGAATGCTTTAGCACCACATTCTTCATTGCTATTTTGTATTTCATTGCCTCCACAATAATCATTTTGTAGAAGGGCAATGTTGTGAAGCACAAAACAGGATATTATTATAGCTATGGAATTTTGCAGTTTTGTTCCTAAGGGAATGTTAAGACAAGGGTATTGTTTTTTTTTGATATACCAAAACAATATTCAACAACAACATTCAACATGTGTGTACTTCTCAAGTTGTAATTGTATCTGATTTCATTTTCATTTTTGGGTTAGAAAAAGGTGTCATTAAATATTGTTTATAAGGATAGCCAGAATCACCTGAAACATGAACATGTTGGCGAGCTTCTAAAACTTGTTTAATAGCTGAGTTAGCAAAAACAAATGAATCCTGAACAATTCCAGGCCATTGAACACAAGCAGATAAAATTTCATTTGAAGCACCTGCAATGACCTGGCAATTCAAAAAAAAATCCCTTTTTGTTTCGATAAATTTCTGAGCTTTCTCCACAAGGAATTATTATAGGAATATGTGTTCATTAATTGCTTCTATACATCCTGGGAATCCTTGAATTTGGTAAAATCTAAATAATGGTTGATAAATATAAATATTTTCTTTATCTAAGAAAAGTTTGAAGTTTGTATGAAATAGCAAAATCAGATATCCATGAAAACTTATAAGCACTTTTGCTAAATTATCAAAAAATCAGCTTCTGTTGGAAACTTTATGTACTGATATCTTTTGTTAGCCATTCGAATTGAAATGTTCTAAACCACTGGACAAACAGTTGAGTTTCAGCTCTTCCAAATCTCCTATTATTCTCTAAAAGAGTTTATTTATTGTTATAATCATTTGTTGGTATAAAATGTTGTTATTTAAAAACGTAATGTAAAATCTACAATAAGAAGGTGCCATTTTCTGATACCGTTTCTTGAATATCTACTCACTTGGAATGAACCAGTAGCATAAAACCGAAATGCAATAGCCAGTTGTTGTACAGTTGAAAGAGGGCACCCTCGATTGTTAACATTGTTGTTAATAATGTCATTAGCTAATATTAAAAAGGTTTTTATTGGAAAATCTGTAGCACCTTTTAAATTCTATACCGTGGTAAACTTCTAAAGGATTAGCTCTGTCAATAATAAACCTTGGTATGTGACTTGGCATATTTTTTCTTCTTCTAAAATTCAGCTCATACCGATTCATTTTTGAACATTTAAAAAAAAGTTTTTTTAATACTTCATGTAATTGTAACTACTTCTCATGAACTCTCTTTTATTCCTTTTACACGTATCACCTCTTTGTATAACTGCAACTATTTATTACTAAATGGAATTTACTTTTATACTGTATCACAAAAATGTGCCTTAATCAACAGCCTTTTATAATGCTAGGATGTTCGACATTTCAAAAAGCTAATAAACATTTCTAATGGCATCAAAATATGACATGTTGAATCATTACATACGAGTTACAGGATGTTTTAAAAGACACACGTTTTCGCAATGTTAATATTCAGTTTTCTGTAATGAATTCATTTAAAAATATACTTTCACAATGTAACCTTCTAAATTAATTAGGTGAATATGCCCAAGTAACTACTTTTGCTTGTTAAAAACTCATTTTCATACTTGCAAAGGTTGTAATAAGTTATATAGTAATAGTAAAGTTTTGTTACGCATCAGCAAAATGATAATGGCGGTCTGTTTTTTTTTTTTCAAGTTTGGTTTCAAGATTGGTCTGGAGCAGACTTGAAAAAGTGACTTGAAAATTCAAAAATTCTCGTTTTTCAAGTCTGACTTCAGTTCAAGTTCGCTTCTTGCATTCCGTTCAAGTCAGACTTGAGATTTGAAGTCTGACTTGAAATTTCAAGTCGGGTTCTTGCATTCGGAAGGAATTTTTGCTCTCTCAAGTCTGGTTTGAAGTCAGACTTGAAAACGGTCTATTTTTAGCGGTTTTCAAGTCTGACTTGAGTTGAAGTTCGCTTTGTGCATTCGCTCAAGTCGCGCTTAAGGTTTGAAGTTCGACTTCAAATTTGAAGTTCGGTTCTTGCATTCCACCCTTAAAAACGGTCAATTTTTAGCGGTTTTCAAGTCTGACTTGAGTTGAAGTTCGCTTTGTGCATTCGCTCAAGTCGCGCTTAAGGTTTGAAGTTCGACTTCAAATTTGAAGTTCGGTTCTTGCATTCCACCCTTAATCTCCTTGACAGTACTTTTCATCCTTACAGAAAACAAAGAGATAACACTATGTATATCAACTAGAGCATCCCGCCATCGGAAATTGCGTAAATGCGTAAATTCCGATGTGAGAAATAGTTTATAAAGGTGACTCCGATGTGCTTAAATCTTTTTATTTTCCGATATTTTCTGATGGTTTGTGGTGGCTTGCAAAATTTTACTGTAATTTTGAAAAACTTCGTAATTATAGATAAATACATCGGAAATACCACAATATTACGAGTATATACTCTTATAATATAATCTGTCATTTTTTGTTGTTCATATTCTTTGCATACATACATATATGTATGTATATATATACACACACACAGAGATATACAGTGTGTTAAGGCATAAAATACAAGGTTGTGTAAAGTGTGCACTCACATATTTTTTAAATATGTGTTTTGAAGTAAACACATATTTTATGCCTCAATATTAAATCATACAGAAAAATATTTTGAGTTACCAGTGTCGTTTAAAGTTGCAACATGATTTCCATTTGGATTTAATTGTTGGCATTCCTCTCTTTGTACTTGTGTTATAATAGACGTTTCGTCCATAAGAAGTTGCTGGTACTGAGCAGCTTCCAGTTTGATATCTAAAACTATGTCTTAGTTGAATATTGGGACCGTTTTAAAATAATTAAATATGAAAAGGCCATAAATATATATAAAGTAACGATCGGAAGGCAGTGTCACTGAATTTATTATTTATAAATTGATCACGTTATCTCCGTGATATTCATAGTTCAATGCGCGTACCTCGAGTTCTATTCCAGGGGCTTAGTGTGTTTTTTTTCTTAAAAAAGGATTCTGAGCTCTCCGAAGGATCCTCAAAAATTGCGCTTAGTTAGAGGGGTTAAATAACCATTATTCAAAAACCTTTTTCATTCGTTGAGATAGACCTTTCCCGAATTCGATTGCACAATTGTCTTGTAGAGTGTCTTGTAGAATTGTCTTGTAGAGTAAGAACGAAACCCGTATGAACAATAAACAAAAAAAAAGGAATTACGGCAGGCACTAAATCACAGAAGGAATAATAAACTATTGTTAAATAATCTTGGCGAGTCTCAAATGCAAAAATTTAAAAACATTCAGTGGTCATGTCCTGACGACTAAACCGAAATATCAGATAAATAAATGTACATTTCTCGACATCATAAGTTAGCAAAAAATAGTTATTTGTTAGGAAAAATAAAAGGTGTCGCGAAGTGTAACGTAGGAACTTAGAAAATAGAGGCTCGTATAACTTTTCTAAAAGCTCTAGATGGTATCTTTGCTTGAATCAAACTTTTTTTTTTTTTTTTTTAAAAAAAAAAAAAAAAAAAAACCTTGGCACAACGGAACGAGTTTCTACTATTTCTCGATATTATAAGTCTTTATGTCTTGTGTTGGATTGTATTTAAAACCATTAACGTTTTTTTTTTTTGAGAGTCGAAAAAGTTCTTCGTAACTATTAAAAGTTTCTTATTATGAAACGGTACCCTATTGTTAATACCGGGTTAATCTTCAGTACTGACTGAAGTAATTGGCCCCTTAAACAACTGCCCTTTCTGAGGCAATTACTTAGAGGCCCACTGACTCTAAGCGGTCTGTTACAGCTTAGCATTTTTATCTTTACTGTTACTATTTATTAGGCACAGCCGCACAGTGAGTCAGAAAGGTGAAAAAACGGCAGAAATTATATAACTATCATATATAATTATATTTTGGGTCAAAAAAAATTTTAATTTTCCATTAAAAATAATTTTTACGCGTACCTTAGACGCGTAAGGCGCGCGCATACGCGTGTAACTGTCTTTTATGCGCGTTAAATATAACCTAAATAAAAAAATCGATTTCCTTGATCCAAAATACCATATAAAAGAATACCACATTTTTTAATCTAAATATTTCTTGTGCCTATGGCTCGTACTACTTACGCGTATACGCGTTAGAGACTTTTACGCGCATAATGACTGACTTAATTTAAAAAAATTAAATTCCTCAAACCAAAACATTTATTAATTAAAAAGAAAAACTGGTTCGAAAAATATTTTAATATTATATAATATTAAAATATATTAAAAACAAAATAAATATTTATCTAATTTTTCTTTCAAGAAAATAAAAAAAGAAAACCTTATACTTATAAAAAGGCTTTATTTCATTATTACAGCATTAACAAAGATAAAACTTCAGGGGTAAGTGTTTTTCCATTTTCAACCTTGTATTTTTTAAAACAAGTGTTTGATATTACAGGATCACTTCTAATCAACAAGTATTGGTACTGGTTTTTCATAACATTCTTTCTAGATATCTTGGCTGTATGGTTTAATCTAGCTTTGCGAATTTCTTTATTTAGAGCCTCTTGTGACTCTTCAGAGAAGTAACCAATTGGCAGTTCTAATGCCTCAGATATCTGCACACCATGTTCCAAGAGTTTATGAACAGTTGGGGGAATCACATACCAGCAATAGTTTTTGAGTATAAGAGCTGTAGTTTCATAGCAATACTGGCCAAAACTTTCAGAGTTCAACTCATAACAGGAGCATACTGCTATTAGGATTGTCCTCAATCTAATAATTACATCTACTGCCACTCCCGTTATATCAGCGAAAGTTTCAGCATTTTCAAATGCTCTTCTGGCAGTGTTTCCATCGTTAGTGTTGCCAAAACTCTGTTTGGGCATATCAACTATAAGACTTAGCTCTTCTCTAAACCTCAGTTGAATGTTCGTTTTTTTACTCTTTACTAATGCTTTTTCAGCAGGGGATTTGGCAAAGTATTTTTTAATGTCTAATTTATATCCTAAATGTAAAATATATTGAAAACATCTGAGCCAGCAATGCAGAGTAGAAAGACCCAAAGATAAAGCTTTTTCATTGATTGGTTTAGATCTGATCAATGCTGGGTTATTAAGTTCACTGGGCTTAGCTCCGCAAACATTACATGATTGCGAGGACAGAGTGTTAGTGAGGGCATTAACCACTTTACCATCAAACATGGTTAAATCTAGTTTGAACTTAAATGTGATAGTCGTATCCGGTTTGCCTTCCTCCACTTCTAACTTTACTTCAAACTTGACTAGTCTATTTATTTCTGCTTTTAAAAGTTCATATTCATTTCTTATCAATTCTTCCGTTTCTTTTTGATATTGGAGATGGAGGGGTCTACAGTAATGTGTACTAGAGGGCTTTTTATTTAACCATACATTTTTGTTCATGATGGTTAATTTAAGTGGAACAACAGCTGTCTGGAAAAGACTTTGTTCATTAACTTGGGCTTCACCAATATTTGTATCAGTGTATTTTTGTTTATAGACACTTTGACTGGAGGCACCATCAAAACCACCTTTAAAATGAAGTAGACCTTTAAACCTCCCCCCAATATCAGCAAACATTCTCATAGAGTCTTGGCATTCCGTAAAAGTTAATATATTTGTCAGAGTATGATTAAACATACCCTGTAGAGAAGTTGAAGCAGATGTTTCTGTCACAATTAAACCCTCAGGATAACATTTGTGTCTCTCATTCTTAATTTCATGAAGTGAAGGATAAATATCTGCATTATGCATTATCGATGAATTTCTAATAATTTGATACTGTTCATCAGAAAGGTCACACTGAATTTTTAAGCTCAAGGCATCTTCGGTTTTCATTTTTATCGGAAAATTTATCTTTTTGATTTTATCTTTTTCAGAGTTTGTAGCACTTTTCACAAGATCAACGAAGTCTTTTTTGCTAGGATCTCTAGTGGCTTTTTTTATTGAAGCTAATGCCAATGCTTCAGCAGGATGTTCAGCCAATTTGGCAACCTTAAACAAGATATTTAATATTTAAGCTTGTAAACTATTTTTTTTAACTGGGTTGAATTTAATTTATTTATTAATACCTTAGATCTTCTGCTTCTATCACCTAAAACTTCCCAGTTCTTGCACTTTCTACCTGAACCTGATGCAACATTTTTTTTGTTAACAGTAATATCTTTGTTCAACCAAGTTCGCTCGTGTTCTAAAAGTCTAGAGAAGGTTCTTGCATACTTCCGCAACTTTGATCGGAATTTACATTTAAATATTATTAGAGTTTTCTTTAGATTTATCATTTCAGGTTTTTCAATACTTTCATAGTATAGACCCTCCAGTCTACAAAACTCACGTAGAAGAGCCTCGAGTAAGTTATCATGATTAATTCCTAACTCTTGAATTATAGGAACTAAATATATTCTTTTCATGCTGAATGTAAGCAATGAACTATTTTAAGTTATTTTATACACAAGTTTTAATTTTAAAACATGCACTATGCCATCAAACGTTGCATATATTGGTTTTTGAGGTTTGATAATTAGCACCATCTGCATGAGCATGAGTTTTTTTACTAATAGGAACTAAATGTATAATTTGTGTAATGAATGAAAGCAATGAACTAATATTCGCTACTTTATACGGCAAGTTTTAATTAAAAACGAAAAAAAAAACACAAAAAAACCGAAGTATTTGAAAGGTCTTATTTTAATTGGGGCAAGTATGGGCAAATGATTTTTATTTTTTCTGCTTTCATATATACCTATTAATGGGAAAATATTAAAACTACCATGGAATCTAGTGGAATCGTTTAGTTTTTAAACTAAACTCATAATTAAACTAATTTAAAAAAATCAATTTATGACACATTTTTGAGATCTCAGTAATGAAAAACTAAAAACAAAATTTATTGTCAAAAATGTTGTTAGTAGTTGCCAAACATCTTAAACATATGACTTCAAATTAAATTTTGAACTATTTTTACCCATGTCAATCTTAAAAGAGTGACACAAAAGCTAGATTTTTTTGAACGAGTTTTCCGATAAATAAAATAAAATAAGTCTAGGAAAAAGGCGTATAAGTTGGTGAAATCTTGAAAATTGTTCACAAAAAAAGTTAACTATTGACTTTTAGTGGTATTTAGTAACATTATAATTAAATTAATTAATTTCCAGCAATACTTTTTTTATGGGGGGTTTTTTGCCGTTTTTTATGGATTTTGACTCACTGTGCGCCGATTCGGTTCGTAAAATCCGCAAAAAGCCAATCCGACTAATTTTGCGGATTAAAACAGTAAGTTCGTAAAAGTTTTTCGGATTAATAATTCTGAAACTAATTTACGAACCACTAGCGAATTTTTTTTTTTTTTTGCGGATTCACTTCGCTGTTCGGATTATTAATCCGAAAAATTTTTACGAACCATTAGCGGATTTTTTTTTTTACGGATTCTCTTTGCTGTTCGGAATTATTAATCCGAAAAGTTTTTATGAATCAATTTAACTTTAATTCGCTTAGCGAATTATACGAATCGTGTTCCGTTCGCGTCACCAATAAATGGTGTGGTCAAAAAAAATTACATTTTTTTTATGTGCGCGTCCTATTAATAGTGGATTTCTTTTTTATTTACAATCAGTCCTATTTGGAAATCTTAACCTACAACAATTCGTTCAACAGATCAAGTCTACTATTCTTCACCTACATTTATTACGGTCAGCCATTGTTATATTATTTTGATTTAAAAGTTAAGAATATTTCAAACTGAATTTTTGTGTTTTTTTTGTTTGTTTGTTTGTTTTTTGTGGATCGAATTCCTTTGCGAATTATTTCGCATTGCGGATTGCTTCAATTAGTGGATTGGTCCGATAAAATTTATATTGTTATATTTCTTCTACTTAAATGTTAACAGAAATAAAAATAGAAATAGAGATAAAAACTAGTTTAAAAAAATTGTTACGTTCATTTCAATAATTAAGGCAAATAATTAGTTCTTTTATTGAAAACTTTATGCATGCCTCTAAAATATCATTTATTGTTAAGACGAATATTAAGGAAAATTTTCAAATAACTTAATAAATAGTTAGTTCTTTTTCGGAAACTGTTTGTATGCATCAAAAACAATCACGTTTAATTAAGGCAAATATTAAGGAAATATTGAGAAAAATATTTCAATAAAAAGTCTGTAAACCGAAAATGTGATTTGATCCGTGTTTTCGAATTTTTAATCCGAAAAGTAATCCTTATTAATAATCTGATCCGTTTTTGTGGATTTTAATTTCAATAAATAATCCGAAATATTAGTCCGATCCGATATGGCAAACTTAATCCGATTCGTTTCTTTTTTTTTTATTTCACTTTTTTTTCTTTTCAGATGCCTTAGCTATCTAATATTTGGGAATTCTTCAACAATGTGGAGGAAAACAAGGCAAAATGCAAGGCCTGTGGCAAAATATACTTAATCAATAAAAGCACCACAAGTCCTTTAAGGAACCATTTGAAAAGAGTCCACTTGAATTTATATAAACAATTAGAAAGGAAAGACAAGCAAAAATCAACAATACCAGACATTTTGATGAGTTTGCCTCTGAAGACTCAGATTTTGAACAAACACAAGAAAGAGGAAAACAGAGGAGATGTCCACAGATACAAAAAGATACACCAGAATTGCCACAGCCTCGACCAAGTGGAACTTGTGGCACTTCCAACACACAGACACGGCAAGACAGAAAACAGGCTACCAAACCTGAATGGGAAGTTACTGACATCAATCAAGTAAGAACTGTTGTTGACATTACTAAATGGGTGATTGAGGACACTCAACCATTTTCTATTGTAGAAACGCATTCACCCGGATGATGAAAACTGCAACCAACGGTCAATTCAGAGCCATTACAGCAAAGAATATATCTACAAAATACATTCCTCTCCTTTTTAAATTCATCAAGGAACAAGTAAAAAACATTTTCAATACAGACAAGTGAAATCTTGATGGAGTGGCCGTTACATCCGACGTGTGGACCACTGATCACACCAATTTGTCTTTCATGAGCCTTACACTCCACTATATAGATTCAAAGTTCCAATTAAAGCGCTTCTTGGTGGAAATGTCCTACTTCCCCGAACAACATACTGGCGACAATATTGCCAAGAAGCTCAATGAATCTATCAACAAACTTGAACTTGATTTTGGAGTCAAATCCTGGATAACAGTCGACGGTGCAGCTAATGTCCAAGTAGGTGTTAGGGTGCAATTTGGTGTGTCGACCACCGTCTAAATCTAGTTGTCAGTGGTGCTGTCGATGATATTAGATGTCCAAAATGGCCCATTCTCAACCACAAAATAACAAAATTAGTAGGTCACTTCAACCAGTCCTCTTAAAAAGCTATGACTTTAGTTAATGCTGCCAAAGCCTTAAATAACTCCAGAACGAAGTTTGTACAGAGATGCCCCACAAGATGGAACTCTGACCTCCATCAAATGGAGTCTGTGGTGGATCTTCTTCCGGCGATGCATTCTTTAAAGAATCCGAACCCTACTGTTTCTGGAGGTTGTAAGTTGACAGATCTTTTACCAACAGATGATGAAGTGGAATCTATTCAATCTGTCATCCGGCTTCTGAGAGGCTTCTCAGAATTCTCTGAGAAATGCAGCAGCGAAAAGAATGTTAGCATCTGTTCCGTTATTAATTGCCTATACAACATCAGAGGAAGATTAGCAAGGGAGATGATCAAGCCAAAAACCGAGGTGTCATCAGAACTTGCTCACTACTTCAATGAAGATCTAAACAAAAGATTCGAAGGGGAGTTGATGAAAATTGAATTCTCTATAGTTCATTTTTTAGATCCTAACAGCAAGGGCATGTGCTTTATGGATGAGGGGGAAAAACTTGAAGTAGTCAAAACTGCAGTAAAGAAAGCTATGGAAGAACTGTCAAAAAAAGAAATTTTGGCTAGCCAAAGCACTCCTTCCCCTTCAATGTTGGATGATGAAGATGATGACAACTTTGATTTCACTGAACAACTGAGGAAGAAAGTGTTTGGTGCAAGTTACATTAATCCTGGAGGTGAAACAAGCACCAAGAAAGTCATTTCTGCTGAAACTGAGAGGTATTTGAATTCAAAACCAGTTCCAGCAATTACAAATGTACTGGAATTCTGGAAACAAAACCAGTATATTTACCCAATAATGTCAAGGCTGGCCAGAAAAAACCTCTGTATACTTGCTGCATCATCAACATCTGAAAGAGTTTTCTTAACAGCAGGGAATATATACAGCTCTAGAAGAACCAATCTTTCAATCTCAAAGGTTGAGATGTTGGTATATATGAAAGAAAAAACTAAGCAACTCAGCAAATTTCAAGACACTGTGTGGCCAGGAAATGAATTTAGAAAAAGATTAACTTTTAGTGTGATTTTGACTTTTTTTTACTTCTTAAGAAGGAAATTATTTCGTTTCTTGTATATTTAAATATTATAAATAAATAAAAATGAATCTTATTTCAAAAGCATTTTTTATTCTGAATCCGTATAAATCCGTAAAAAAAATATCGGTTCGGATTCCGATTCGAAAAAATTTTAACGAACTTTTTTCCGATACGTTATTTTCGGATCAAATCAATCCGTAAGTAATTTGAATCGTTTAGCATAGATAATTCCGTGCACAATCCGCAAACTAATAAACAGTAACTAATCGGCGGTCTCTAATAAATCTATCACAAACATTTCTGAAAATCTAAATACAAGGGCACGGTAATGATTTTGTGGTATTTGAAAAGATTCCCCGAATCCCCCCTAGGGTATGGCTTTCTAAAAATCCTTTTCAATTTTGTGTTTGTATTAATTTAAATTAGATCAAAATTCTTTTACAGATTTCAAATTACATCAAAAAAAATTTTTCGTTTAAAAGCTAAGACTATTTAAAGTTATTTCAGGGGGTAATTTTAAACTAAGCATGGTTATAAATCTTAAACGAAAAGAGATTTTTTGATGAAATTTGAAATCTGCCGATGAATTTTGATCTAGTTTATGATAGTGCAAAAAAATATTTTTTTATGATTAAAGGAGACGTAGTTCTAGGAAGGCAGTTAGGGGTTGGGGAGGAATTGGTTTAGCTCCAATTACCCTAACTTTTTGCAAGTCATCCTCGACACCAGTATCAACATGCTAGAAATTTGAGCATGCCCCATGCCTCTTAGTTACCTATCTTGAACAACAAAATTCCTGCGCATTCCCCTAAAACATGTGATTTCTCCCCAGGCCCCCACTAAAAAAAGATGTCGTTTACATTTTTTGAATTAGGAAATGTTTTCTAATGATAATCAAAAAAAAAAAAAAATTCTGGGGATGTGTTACACGGTCTTACAGCATGTTCCTATGTTACGTGCGAAGTTCTGAATTTCCGATTTTTAATGGCTCCAGCTCCTTTCAAAAACCTACGGCTGCGGCTCGGCTCCGGCACCAGACCTCTACCTAACTAGTTTACTTTTTTCTTTTAAGTAGCTCCAACTTTAGCCATCGTTACAAATATGAAATTATTTCAAGAAAGAAAGAAAGAAAAAAATGTATACATATTATTCTCTTTTCTGCATCATAAGAGCTGTAATAGATCCGGTAATTTCATTAACAGTTCTATTTTGACCAAAATATTCAACAAAATTTCCCTCCGGATTGACAAGGTACAAAATGATAGTGTGATCAACCTAAAAAAAAGCGTATGATTATGAGAATAAATCCATCAGGAAAAATCTAAGGAACACAGTAAATATATATAAAACTATTAACCTACTTACAATATAATCATCATCGTCGTCTTTAGGACCTGCAGAAAAGTAAACTCTATAGGCTTTACATACATTCTTAATTTGCTCATCTGTACCAGTTAACCCAATGAACCTTTTATGGAAATCTACGAATATCAAACAAATAATTAATAAATTTCTGATAAACAACTAAAATGTTAATATCAAGTAAACAGTAAAGACAGATGTAACGTTGTTACATTTATTCTGGTCTATGCTTTATACAAAAACACAATGGTTACAAAATTCTGGAAAGATAAAACCTAATAAGCTAACTAATAGTTCAATTAACGTTTTTTTCCCTTTTTTTAGCGAATACTTTTTTGCCTCTTTTTTTTTTTTAAAAATAATAATCATCTGAAAATATCTGATCAATGTTATTCAACTCTGCAATTTCTTAAGATTTAATTTCGCCGCCCAGGAATTTATTACTATTTGTGCATAAATCGTTTTTTCTTAGGAAATGGATTGCATGACAATAAAACCCGTTTTTCTTCCAAAACTTTAATAAACTGATTGGATTTAAATGAGCAAATCAATTTATCTCGGTGAGATTTTTTTGCAACTCCGGAAAGATTTCCATCACCAAAACTGTTTGCACCTCAATTTTAGGCACATCGATTAATTTAATTTTGGCAAGGGCATTTGACACCACATACGACTTTGTTTGGATCAACTGTCCCTGCAATATCAGCTTATGTAGCAGACAATAGAATGCTAATATATATATATATATATATATATATATATATATATATATATATATATATATATATTAGGGTAGGCCACAATATTAAACAAATTTTCAAAACAGGTAATTCTGCTACTAGCTGCATCGAATATTGTTTCTTTTACTCTAAAAAACATTTTTTGTTATGAAAATATTCTTGTAGCACTTCTCTAAGTACTGCCGCATTTCATTTTTAATATGAATTAGAAATCTAAACGAAAAACACAAATCCTCCATTATATCTGTTCCGTTTTTAATTTATTCGGTTAAATACAAACAAATATTAGCGTTTTTGGGTAATTCCATGTAAAAGTGGGACAAAAAATTGAAATTTTTCAGTCACCCTCTCAGATTTTTTTCAAATTTTAACCAGTGGTACCTATTAATGAAACATGAAAAAATGCAAAATTTGAACTCCCAAATCCAAACGGTTCAAAAGTTATGACATTTTGAAATTCAGCCTAAAACGTTCATTTTTTTACGAAGTCTGCCATTATGGATTTTGTAGTTGTACTTTTAATTGAATAATTTAAGATCTAGTGGAAGAATGTGGCTAAAAATTGGTGCCTGACCATTTTTGAGGGTGCTGAATTCAAAAATGTAGATAAAATAGAGAAGCTTAAATTTTTTGATAGTTTTTTTTTTATTTTAAAATGACCAGTCAAATTTTTTGTTTTGTTACCATGGGTTGCGCTTTCATTAATTCCCGGAGTTGCCCAAGTCTCATGGATTCGATTTTTTTTTCAAATGAATTAGGTGATCCTAGGCTATCTTTATAAAAAAGATGGTTTTGGTTTCTTAAAGTATAATAAAGATATGTCATTTTGAAATTTAGACAAAAAATTTCTTTATTTGGCCGCTATTCTCTATTACAGATTTTATAGCGATACTTTTTGTGTGAATAATTTAAGTTCTAGTACAGAAATATGACTGAAAATTGGTACCTGACCATTTTTAAAGACGTTGAATACAAAGATGAAGAGAAATTAACCCAATTCCTAATATTTTGGAACAATTTTTGAATTTTAAAATGGTATAATATTACTTAACCATAAAACGGGGTAATATTTTCACAAACTGCCTGACTCTCGTGGGTTCAATTGTGGTGTGTAAAAACAGTTTATTATGGTTGGTTTTGATATATAAATAAAGTTTTGTGATGTGAATTATAAAGAAAAATATAGTTTTGCAACGCCTTCTGTGATGTATAAATATAGTTTTGGGACGTCAGTTATGTCGTCTAAATATAGTTTTGAAACAACAGTTAACAATAACAAATTTCAATAAAAATTATTTTAATTTTAGATTAAATAATTATTAAATCTTGTTTGGTAATTCAGTTTCTTAGTCATGGCAAACAGCCAACAGTGCTCCATTGGAATCAACCTAGAAAGTGAATGTCATCTCACAACATATACATCGTTGCTGGGTATTGAACCTTTTGAAGATATTCCTGAATATGAAAGAGAAATATTAATGTGGAGGACTGGGCTCTCAATAATAAATGTCAAACCAACAACTTGTCTCCATCATAAACATGTTTATTTGAACCGTTATACAACTAAATTAACACGGTGCTGCAATCCATTTAATACGCATAACAAAGTAATAAAAGGTATTTACAGTAATCATAACTTTCAGTTTTCTGAAAATGTTGTGAGTTACAATAATGAAATTATTGGCAGCCAAATTCTATTTTAGCTATATTTAACCTTTTAGCTGACTTCTGAAAGTGCACTATTAAATTCCTTGCAACTTTAAACTTTTTAAGGTTTTATTAAAATTTTTATACATATTAAAAGAGCTCTTCCCTTTTTTTAGGTAGTCTTCGTGAAATCAACTTGGATACAGCAAAGTACCTATGCAGTAAAGGCAAATTCGTAGTTCCAGGTGAAAAACTTTGTCCACAATGCAGACATAAATTAGCATCAAGTGAAGAATCAGAAGAGAACAAGTTGGAGATAAAATTAACTGAAGATAATATGGAAAAAGAAATTATAATGGAATCAACAAGATCATTACTCAACAGTACTTTATGCGAACTTGAAGTGTCTCCTCTAAAAGTTCATTTTCCCAAAACCTCTAACAAGCCTTCAATTGGAAAGAGAAAGATAAAGCAAGTTGAAGAAGCAGTTATTAAGAAGCTTGCAACTGCTCTGGATGTAACCGAATCCGATCTTGTTGCACCGAAAAATGAAGTTCTAAAGGAAAATCAAACCAAAGCTGGCGATCTAGACTTCCTTGTAGAATGCATGAAAGAAAAACTTAAGGTTTCTAACAGAAGGCAGCAACTTCAAATTTTGACATTAACCCCAAAATCTTGGTCTATCAGAAAAGCAGCACAAGAGTTTTCAGTTTCAAAACACAAAATTCAAAATGCAATGTTTTTACGCGACCAAAAAGGCATCATAGCATACCCTGATGTGGTTAAACGGTATCGAATCAGTAAAGATGTTATAGAACTTGTAAAGCTTTTTTATTGTGACGATGAGTATTCAAGGCAAATGCCAGGTAAAAAAGACTGTGTAAGTGTTGGGGAAAAAAAATACATGTCAAAAAAATTGATTTTGTGTAACTTAAAGGAGCTCTATGTGGCATATAAGACAAAGTACCCAGGCCATAAAATTGGTTTTTCTAAATTTTGCAGTCTTCGGCCTAAATGGTGCATCCTTGCTGGTCCAAAAGGTACACATTCTGTTTGTGTGTGTACAATACACCAAAATGTTAAATTAATGTTGAGTGCTATAGGCCTTGAAACATTTTACCATGAAATCATTGAAAAGATTGTCTGCAGCAGAAAATCTAAAGTTTGCATGGTTCACCGATGCAATAGTTGTCCTGGCATACAAGCTGCCCAAAATTATTTCCAGCAGTATCTCACACAAAATGAAGATCCAAAAGAGCAACATGACAGTGATGAAAATGAACAGTCAGTGGATTTCAAACAGTGGACAACAACAGATAGAACTGAACTATTAACAATAAAACTTCCATTAAATGAATTCATAGAGCTCCTGTGTGAAAAACTTGATAATATTACTTCTCATTCATTTATAGCAAAATCACAATCTAGCTATCTAAAGCATCTCAAAGAAACAATTTGTATTGATGAGGCTATTGTAATGGCAGATTTTGCAGAGAATTACACTTTTGTAGTACAAGACGAGATACAGAGTTACCATTGGAGTAAGAGTCAATGTTCCCTTCATCCAGTTGTCAACTACTACAAGAAAGTGAACTTGGAAATATCTTCTTTTTGTGTAATTTCAGATGATTTGAACCATGATGTTGGATTTATCAATGAAGTTATGCATAAAACCATTAATCATATAAAAACTCATATTTGTCCCACAATTACAAAAATTCATTATTTTTCTGATGGCTGTGCAGGGCAGTATAAGAACTGCAAACATTTTTACAATTTATGTCACCACGCTCAAGATTTTTCTGTTCGTTGCATCTGGAATTTCTTTGCAACAAGCCATGGCAAATCTCCATGCGATGGAATAGGTGGCACTGTTAAAAGGCTTGTTGCAACAGCTAGCTTGCAGAGTCCAACCACAGGTCATATACTGTCTTCTCAAGCAATGTTTGAATACTGCCAAAAGTCAATCATTGGGATTACGTTTGTGTACTTCACTGCTGAAGAAATGGAGC
Source organism: Hydra viridissima (assembly GCF_058129835.1). NCBI lineage: Eukaryota > Metazoa > Cnidaria > Hydrozoa > Anthoathecata > Hydridae > Hydra > Hydra viridissima. Next base: position 9,444,094 of record NW_028324308.1, on the reverse strand, counting down.
TAGTAAGAAACAAACTTACTCAGAGACTTTTAATTGCAACCACTATTCCTGGGACAAGAAGTTTCCATCAATTTATACCATCTTCTCATTCAATAATAAAAATGAAAAGGGTATCCGATGATGATGATTTTGCTCTTACATTTGACTTCCTCAAAAAACAAAAATATGAAATTATTAAAATTGACAATGTTATGATGTCACAATACCTATTTTGCAAATACGACGATTTTTACTGGCTTGGTATGGTTTCTGAAGTTGATAAAGAGAATGATGATTTTATGGTAAAGTTTATGCATCCACATTATCCAAGTCGGTCGTACTACTGGCCAAACAGGATGATAATTGCTGGGCACTGTTGTAAAAAATGACCAAAAACTACTTTGAGCTGACCCGAGAAAACCGCTTTGACAGGGTGAAACTACAATGTTTCCTGACTCCAAAAATGTAAAATTTGAAATCTAACTATTTCGTCCAAGAAAATAATTTTGATTTTTAGTTTTTAGTACTTTGCACAATAGGGCAAAATGACAGCTTTTCAAATTTTGCATTTTTACAGCATTCAAAAACTCTTCAAAATAAGCATTTATTACTCCAAAACATAACTGTCTAAAATTCACTTGAATAATAGTTTATTCTGACACAACTGATATAGTTTTTCATTAACAAGATGGAAATAATAAACACTTTCTTAAATAATTCTTTTAGTTATTCTAAGCCAAAACACAAAAACAACCTCTTGATTCTAAACACATAAAGAGCAACTAAAAATCGAAATTATTTTCTCGGACGAAATAGTTAGATTTCAAATTTTACATTTTTGGAGTCAGGAAACATTGTAGTTTCACCCTGTCAAAGCAGTTTTCTTGGGTCAGCTCAAAGTAGTTTTTGGTCATTTTTTACAACAGTGTGGGTGCCAAGAATGAATGTAATTTCTCTTGTTAAAACACCTTCAGCATCTTCTGGGCGTCAGTACCATATCTCAAAAGAAGATGAAACTCTATTTGAACAAGTTTTATCTTTTCAGTGAAAGTTGATTAATATTTTACTTTCATTAATTAAATGATATAAACTTCAATTTTAGTAATATTTGGTTATTCCTTTTCATTTTTATTTTTGAGCTTTTTTCAATAAAGCAGGTTTTTAATATTTTTCAAAAAAGTTTGCATTTTAGTTTCTTATTTTTTAACACAACATTTGAACATGTAACCTGAAATTTTAGCATGCAACCAATATTTTGAAATAATACCTAGTTATCAAAATTATAAAAAAAGAAACCATTTTTTCAATTTGCTGCATAGTAAATTATATTTTCATGTATACTTTTGAAAATATTGATCATAAATATGCAAGTTATGCCAAGCAATAGAATTTTTTATTTTCTGTCAGAGACCTAAACTTTTCAAAAACATCTTATTTCACAATGAGAGTAAGGCAACTCCAGAAATAAGTGAAATGCAAATTAAGGTCACAAGAAAAAAAAAGGACTGTTGACATTTTAAAATTCAAAAATTGTTCCAAAATATTAGGAATTGGGTTAATTTCTCTTCATCTTTGTATTCAACGTCTTTAAAAATGGTCAGGTACCAATTTTCAGTCATATTTCTGTACTAGAACTTAAATTATTCACACAAAAAGTATCGCTATAAAATCTGTAATAGAGAATAGCGGCCAAATAAAGAAATTTTTTGTCTAAATTTCAAAATGACATATCTTTATTATACTTTAAGAAACCAAAACCATCTTTTTTATAAAGATAGCCTAGGATCACCTAATTCATTTGAAAAAAAAATCGAATCCATGAGACTTGGGCAACTCCGGGAATTAATGAAAGCGCAACCCATGGTAACAAAACAAAAAATTTGACTGGTCATTTTAAAATAAAAAAAAAACTATCAAAAAATTTAAGCTTCTCTATTTTATCTACATTTTTGAATTCAGCACCCTCAAAAATGGTCAGGCACCAATTTTTAGCCACATTCTTCCACTAGATCTTAAATTATTCAATTAAAAGTACAACTACAAAATCCATAATGGCAGACTTCGTAAAAAAATGAACGTTTTAGGCTGAATTTCAAAATGTCATAACTTTTGAACCGTTTGGATTTGGGAGTTCAAATTTTGCATTTTTTCATGTTTCATTAATAGGTACCACTGGTTAAAATTTGAAAAAAATCCAAGAGGTGACCGAAATGACTGTCCCACTTTTACATGGAATTACCCTTTTGTAATCAAACAGAATATGCTTTGTTTTTTATAATGAGAAATTTTTAAATCAGACTTAATTTTGCTTATGCAAAAAGTACTAAGAGTTTAACAAAGATGCCTGAGTATCTTTCTAATAAGATATTCATATTTTATCCTTTTCTAGTAAAAAAAAAACAAAAATCTTTTGCTCTGATTTTTATTTTACAACACAATAACTTTATTTAGTGGTTTTCATACAATAAATAAACACCTGTAAGAATTGTGTTCAAAAATATGTGTAATTTAAATAAAAACTCATTAAGTTTATCTTATATTTATTTTTTTACAAATTACAGGCCTAGATGCTTACTTACATACGTACTGACTATTTATTATTATCGGCCAGGTTATTGTCTATATAATTAAGATAATTAAGTGGTTAATACTATATGCTTATCTTGTTTTCAATTCCAGTTTATGTAATTCAAAGTAAATATTTGATAAAGAAAACGTCACTAATTAAACCAAAGAAAAATGACATTGAACCAACCAAATAAAAAAAGTCGGTAAAAAAGAAATACTTGAAAGTATTGAAGTCAACTAATAAAATATGGTTGGTTGGATATCCGTTAGAAGATTTAAAAACAAGCTCTTTGCCCACTACCAGAAATGTTTATAAATTTTTCAGATTAGGCTTAATACTGTATTAAGACTGAAGTTATCACTCTATGGTTTTGAAAGTTTATTTAAAGTTTTAAATTATTTGTATCATCCATTTTAAGGTATCACTTGCAAGTTATTGATAGCTCTTATGAAGAGTTTACTAAAGTTAGGGAGGCATTGCACACTCAAAGCAACATTTCGAAATCTAAGTTAGCTGCATTGCTTACTATTAAATCAGTCAAGCTCTTTTGGGATAAGGCTGGCATTCCTTATAAACAAGACAAGTACAGTATTGACAATATTTTAAGGCTACATGACAAATGGAGGTTGCTTGCAAAATCTAAAAATAGGATTTCTAATAAGAAGAGTTTACTTGAACAAAACTTTATTCAATCATTAGATGGCATTTTTGATATTAGTTCTCCTAGTTGGAAAGATGACATTAGAAAAACCAGATCAGCTAAGGATGCAGATGAAGATATTGCCTGGTTTACAGCTCTTAAAAATGGAATAAAAACTGGAGGAATTGGTGTAAAAGATAATTTGCTACATTCTAATGTTAGGAGAGAAAAAGAAAGAATCGAAAAGAAACAGGTGGCAACTGAAAAAGAAAAAAGAAGAAAAATAGATGATGAAGAAACTGTTAAGTTGGTTGGTTATAGTAGTGACTCAGATAAATATTCTCATGTCACTAAATCTAGTCATTCTATGAGTTCTGCATCTCCAAACTCTCCTAAAAGTGATCCTGAGTTTAATATTTCTAAAAAGCAGCAAGGAGAAAAAAAAGATACCGGATCAGATAATATCACACTGGTTTTGCCAAAAAACTTCATTTCTCACACAATGATAACAGCAACTGCAGATAGAACTAAGTTATCAAATCCTCAGCTGATGATGAATACTTCTGCAATTCTAGTTTTAGGTTCGTTTTTTATTAATAAACAAACAAGATTATTGTATACAAATTTAAAAAGAAATATATATTTTTTAATTTTATACAGCTGGTGTTAAACCTGACGATGTTAGCCTTTTAATAAATACTATAAGAAGATCAAGAAAGGTAAATAGGCAAGTAATGGCAAGGAAAATAATAACAGAGTTTCAAAATAAGATTAAATCAGATTATTTGACACTTCATTGGGATGGAAAACTATTAAAACAAATCTCAGGGCAAAGGTTTGAGTATTTAACTGTTTTGGTCAGTGGTTTTCCTAATTGCGTTGAAGGAAAAATATTATCAATAAAACCTATACAGTCTGGTACAGGACTTTCTATTTGCAAAGGAATCTTGGAAGACTTAGATAAATGTGATCTCAAAGCTAACATTGTTGCCCAGGTTTTTGATACGACTGCATGTAATACAGGAGTTAAAAATGGAGCTGCAACTCTTTTAGAGGATTGTAAATCAATGAAAACTCTTCTTTGGCTGGCTTGTCGCCGTCACATTTTAGAATTGATCTTGGAAGTATTTTGGAACTCCTTATTTAAAAAAGAAAAAAAAGCTAATTATAATATAGATTTCAAAGATTTTCAACAAGAATGGATTTGCGCAGAGAAGGCTCCACTAAAAAAACTAAACAGGTTTCTAGATCTTGAAAATTCTTTCCTTAAAATGAAAGCAGACGAAACTCGTGTGTTCTTAGAGAAACAAGTAAAATGTAAGCATCGTCGAGGTGATTATAAGGAAGCTGCAGAGTTAGCACTTTATCTTTTAGGCGGACCAGAACCTAAAATCTGGAAAACCTGTGAAGCAAACCATCATGCCAGATGGATGTCACACTTGTTATATGCACCAAAGATGTTCATCTTAAAGAAGATTTACTCAATTCTGATGTAGCAAAGTTAAAAATCTTTTTGACTTTCAGCTCAGTTTTATATGTAAAAGCTTGGTTAGAAGCAACAAAAGGCTCTGATGCACCAATTAACGATATTCATTTATAAAATGATCTAGGCGCTCTGGGGCAGATCTCAGGCTTCTCTAATGCAGCTCAGAAAGCTCAAGAAGTTCTTAACAGGCACTCATGGTATCTAACTGAGGAGGTGTCAGTCTTTAGTCTCTTTTCTAATAAGGTTTCTGCTAAAGAAAAGGCTAATATTGCGTTAAAAATGATAAATGTGGGAAAGCCACTTGCTATCAACTCTGGAAAACCTAATCTTCCATCTATTCACAAGAACTCAGAGATATTGTCATATGTTGGGAAAAGATCTTGGTTGCTCTTTCATAACTTAAACGATAACGGTAAATGGCTCAAACTTCCTCCTTCAGAATGGGAGGAAGATGGAAACTTTTTAAAGATGAAACATTTTATTATAACAGTCAAGGTTACAAACGATGTTGCAGAGCGAGGAATCAAGTTATGTTCAGATTATCTTCAGATACTCACAAAGGTGAGACAAAGGTATTTTAAAAAAGTATTTAAAATTTTATTCAGATGTTTTATACAGAATGTTTGGCTAATTTTAGGAAGTACGAAACGAAATAATAGAAGTCGTTGAAAATCATAGAAAACTTGTAGGTAATTTAAATAAGAAAGAGTTATTCTCTAACTTTGTTCAATTCAAATAACAATTTCCGTTATACCATGCATCACTGCACCAGATAGCACCTTGGTTATATAGAATAAATGATTCGTTTTTTAATGTTTAAATATATTATGTGTGATAATTAAAGCATTTTAAACATTTGGAATAGATGCTAAATGTTTCTCAATCCCACATCACCTAATTTTTTATAGCGATATTTTTGCGTAAAAACACGATTCTTTAAATAAAATGCAGAAGTACTTAAAAAGATCCTAGAAAACTTTTTTTTTACAATAATAATTTTTATATGGTAAGGAACAACTTTTTATGTAGCCACATGTAATTTTCAAATTTTTTAGATTTTGGCCAACCCTAATATATATATATATATACACACACACACACACACACACACACACACACACACACACACACACACACACACACACACACACATACAAATGTTTAGATATAGATACATCTAATTATAATATAGATACATACAATTGTTTAGAGAATAATAACTGAACTTGAAAAGCTAAACCTTGTAGCCCAAAACCTTCGGTTTTTTTTTTTTTTAGATATTTTAGGATAGCACCATTATATCAATTTTTCAAAAAAACCTTTTTTAAAAAAAAAAAAAAGGGAATGTGCTATATTAATCATATTTGACCATATTTAATATGACAATTGGCTTTCTTTGAGTTACATAAATCCAGAAAAAAGTTATGAAACCAACATTCAAGAATTACCTTTTAGGTACTGTTTGATACTTTCCGAGGAATCTCTGTGTGGATCAACTGTTATGTAAAGCGGTTGAATAAGAGGGAGACTTGGTATTTTTTCTAACCAGAATCAAAACACAATATAAGAATAGATTAAGTGAATTTTCGAAAATAAAGACAACTTTTAAAAATTTTAAAATTTAGAAACATAAAAATAAAACCTATTTTTTCAATAATAGTTGTCATCTTCTCAAGTTGATCAGGACATATATCTGGACAATGGCAAAATCCAAAATAAATTAGCAACCATTTGCCAAGGAAATCTTTACTAGAGACTAAATTTCCATTGGTATCCACAAGTTCAAAAGGACCACCTATGCTTGCTTTTCCAACAGACCTTTTTTGAAGTTTTTCTTTTTCTAAAATAAACTCTATAACTTGCAATTGTATTACAACTATTCATTAAGAATCATAATTTTAAATAAGCATTTTAGCTAAATTAAATTATTTATAATTAAATAATAAAAAAGTAGAACTGCTGAACTACAAAATCTGTCAGCAAATCAAGGTTTTAAGAAAGGCTGAAGAAAACTTAAAGAAAGTTTAAAGAAAGATTTTGTTTTAAAATTCGTAAAAGTGTTTAAAAATATAACCTTTTTAAGCCATAGATTGCACTGGGGAACTATTTGAAACTTTTTTTCTGTTGATTTCGATTTTTATGCTGATTTATCTCAAGTTGGCACTCTGATTTTATTTCACTATATGCTCTTTTCAGTTTTCTAAGATTATAACTATTACATCTTAGTATTTTACTTACATAAGTAAAGTATAGATATATAATAGGTATATAACTATATCACTTGTTTCAGATCATGTCTGCTCCTACTTCTTTACGTCACAAATGTGATGACAACCCTGACTCCTTTTTCTATATTTGTGGTTGTTTCACGGTTCCAAGGCAGTACATTTGTCAAACAAGAATAATTTGCATATTTTAAAGTAAATCTTGTTGATCAAGACAAGTCATGGGGCCCTCACAAAATATGTAAGTAATGTGTTGAGAGTTAATGTCTGTGGGCCAAATAAAAATGCGAAGAATTGGTATTTGGGATCCCCATAGTTTGACAAGAGCAAAAAGATCATTGCGCAGACTGTTACTTTTGTTTAGTGAAAACATCAGGGTTTAATAGGAAAAATAAAGGTAAAAAAGAATGACAGCAATGATTTTGAAATTCTTAAGCATTCAGTTCATAAGGGATTTGATCAGCATGAATTGAATGTTTTGGGATGTCATTTGAGGCTCTCAAAAAAAGCTTCAGAAATCCTAGCTGCAAGACTAAATGAGTAAAACTTACTTGAAAAAGGAGTGAAGGTATCATATACTTTTAAACCAGAGAAAATACATTTCTATAGTACTTTAAAAGTAACAGCAGTTTTGTGTTTTGCAATAACATTCCTGGTTTATTTAATTTAGATTTTTTATCTACAATCCAAATGAATGAAGATTGTTTTCTGATAGCTCAAAGAAGAGCTTGAAGTGTGTCTTCTTCACTATTGGACATTCGGTCATTCTTCGTGAAGAACATGGAGACATAAAGATAGTCATTGAGTTATTGCAATACAACAAACACAACTGGATCAAAAATCAAGGCTGGTGTATTTGATGGCCCTCAAATTTCAGACCTTGTTTCATGTCAGACCATGAGAAGAATGCTTGATTATCATTCAAAGATGTGGTCGAAAATTTTCTTGGTAATACATGTGCAAGTAATTACACAGAAATTCTTCAGAAACTTCAGAGCTATAAACAAAGATTTTTACCTTAACTTCTTGCTCACAATTATAATAACATTAGCTAGATCTTATGTAGTGTTGTTACGACTTTGAAATTATTTGACTGTCGACTAAATCGATTTTTGTATTTTTTTTAAAGTTGACTAAAATCGACTAATACATTTTAAAAATCGACTAAGTGGACTAAAAGTCAATTAAGTCGAAATATTTGAATAAAAAATTTTATTATACTCAAAAACTTTAATGTTGCTTGACAATTTACTTTTTAGATGGTATGAAACAAATAGAACTTAGAGAGTAAACAAAAAACCTAGGTGATATGTAATACTGTTATAACAATAATACATGGTGTTATAACAAGAGCATTTTTTTGTTCGATTTTAATTCTTCTAATCTACTAGATGAATTAAAATCGAGTTAACAAGCAAAATAAAACAGAAATTACAATCACAAAGTAAAGAAGGAAAAAAACAAAGATTGGCATTTTATATGTCTTGGCTCAACAAGACACATTTTTCAGCTAAATCTGGTTTAAGTCTTTTTTGCCGTTCTGTGATTTTGGCAGCACTTGAAAATAACTCTTCTGAAGGCGTTGATGTAGCAGTTATGCAAAAAAGAACCTTCGCTACCTTTGACAAAACAGGAAATCGACCTAAATTATTTTTATAAAATGCAAGGGGACATGAATTTTTGGATACTTTCATATTCATATTTAGATAATTGATGATTTCGCCATCCACTGATTACAAATCTTTTGACAACACTGTTTCATCGCATAACAGTATTTTTCTTTTTTTTGATGGAATTCCTTGACTAGATGACAACTCTTGGCTAGACAACTGATGACTTGTCGGTGTGAGCTGCAATTCATGGCTCAATTGAACAACTAATGAATGAGCTTTTTTAATAGAAGCAATTTTCACTGTTTTGTTCGATATAAATTTAAAAAAACAAAATCGAGGATCTAAGTATGTAGCTCTATAACTTTTTAATTTTGAGAAAATCTTCACATCTTTGATTAAAATTTTCTTTGAGTTTAATGGCAAGATTCATAATTGTAGGATTATTTGATACACTTTTAAAGTTAGCAAAATAATCAATTAATTTATAAATGGCTGGTAATATAATTGAACAAGTGGTATATTGTGATCTGCCTAAAATTTATGTAAAATCATGTATTGGTTCTAATAAAGCAATTAGCTCACCAATGATTTCTAGTTCCCAGCTTTTTAACAACAATTCTTTATTATCTTTATTCTCTGGTTTGATTAAAATGTCTTTGATTGAGTTTGATTAAAATGTCTTTGACTAAGTTTAAAAACTGATTGCAGCATTAAAAAGGTCGAACTCCACCGAGTAGGTATGTCTTGATTTAATTTGTTAATTGAACATTTATCTTCCAGATTGTCAATTTTCATATTATTTAATTCAACACAATTAACTAGCTGAGAGAAAGTTTATTACTATGTTTAAATAAGCCAACCAGTTTCCTACATTTCTTTAAAATAAAAAAAAAAACGCAATCATTTTCTTCAGTTGATTGCTCATTCTCTTTTACAAAAACGTCTTTAACAATTAAATTTAATATGTGACAAAAACAAGGTATGTACAATTTATTCATTAGATCTTCTAGACAATATTTGATATTCACAGCAGTGTCACTACTTGTTGAAAGCGTTTTATCATTTATTTTCCATTCATTTAGAATTAATTCAATTTGCTCCTTTAAATATAGACTAGTATGAGGTTTTGGGCTGTGCTTTAATGCAATGCGAATCGATTTCAAACAAAAATTTTGATCAACAAAATGTATAGTGGCGCCGATGTATGAATGCGAGGCTTGTGATGTCCATCCATCTGTTGTTAGATGGCGAAATTTAGCTTCTTTTAAAAGATGCAGAACCCTTATTTTAAATGATTCAAATTTAAGCAGCACTATTTCATATCAAAACCTTTGTCTAGTCGGCAATTTGTACTTGCTATCAAATGAATCTAGCATTTTGATAAAATGCTTGTTGTCAACAATCGACAGCGGTTGGCTTTTTTGAAGAATAAAGTTACACATAGATTCTTCTAAATCTCTATATTTCTGCGAGCTTGAACAATATGAGTAAGAGTTTGCCAATGCAGCTTTGATAGATAGATGACCAGTAGTTGTACTTGGAAGTTTAGACTCTTTAATGTTAATACAATGGTTACTATACAAATCATTTGCCATTGAGCTGGTATTTTAATTGTACTTTAGCTCTTAGTTGCAAATTTCGTTTGTTAATGCATCTTTATATTTACACGTGGTTATTGTAGAGTTATTGTTTTTTACAAAATAATTCCAGACTTTACTTTTACGAAAATTATTATTCAACATTTTGTTTTTACCATAAAAAGAGAATAAAAGTAATTAAAATTGATATCAAAATTAAGTCAAAGGAATAGCATAAAATCTCTTCATCGTTCTCTGTCGTTTTGTCTCTCTTAAGTTTAGTTGCATGGCTTTTAAATGCGTTTGTTGAAGAATTCCTTTGTGCTGAAATATTCTTTGAAGGGATTTATTTGTGTACCAACAATTATTATTAACAGTCCAAAGGGAGCTATACCAATCTTTAATAATGTCTAAAGGGAGTTAAACCAATCGTTGATAATGTTCATTGTGAAATATTGTCTATCTAATGTATTGAATTTAATGAAATATAAGAATACTACTTGTAATTTCATTTGAATTGAAAAAATGTTAATTTTTTAAACTCTCTCTGTTTAAATTCAAATGAAATTTTATAAGCAGTATTCTTACATTATTTTATCTTATATATTATCTTATATAAAAATTATACAGAGAGAATTTAAGAAATGTTAGTTTTTTTAAATTCTCTCTGTATCATTTTTCACAACAATTAAAACAAATTAATAAACAGTTTAATTAAAAAAACAAAAACAGTAGCGTAGCGAGGAGGAGAGAGATTGGGCCGGCTAAACCTTTTTTGGGGGTGACAGATTTATTAAACTTCTTATCTTTTTTGCATCATTTTGTTTTAAAAGCATCAACTGGTTACTATAATGAGAAAAAGGAAACATATTAATGAGGTTGTGCTAACTACAGTAAGCATAGAGTTAAGTTTATGTGATACAGCAAATTAGGTTCAATGTTCATATATTTTTGCTGACTTAAAAAAACCGTTATGAATAATATTCTTACGTTTATAAATAATTTCTTTTTTTAAGTTAAACTACTAATAAAGATATCTCTTTACTAATTGGTCAGCATCATAACGAAATTAAAGGTTAATAAAGTTATATCTAGTGAAAAAATAGAAATAAGGATTTTAGGATGATTACCCGACTAAATCGACTTTTAGTTGATTAGTAGCAAACCCATAGTCGATTAAATCGACTATTCGATTTAGTTGAAGTCAATAACAACACTTATCTTATGTAAAAACATAATATAAAAGCTAACTCAAAATTGCACTCATGCCTGTTTCTTTCTTATTTCCTTATTTTTTGATATTTTTATTTTTTATGTAAAGCAAGCATATATCTATAACAAGTATAGTATTTTTCATACCTTCTCAAAAAATGAGGATTCTATGGTTAAAAAACATGACATGATAGAGAAAAACTAAGATCAATTTTGATTTCCCACCCAAAATTAGTTAAAAACAACTAAGTCAGACCTAAGTTAGCAAAAATTGTTTTTCGCCAGTACATAAAATTTTTTGCAATACATCATAAAATTTCTATCAATATCTAACAAAATTGAAAAAAAAAAAAAAAAAAAGATATGTAAAAAAAAGCAAAAGCAAAAAATGATATGTAAAAAAAAGAGGTGGTCTCACCTTTCAACCACTAATGTGAAATAAATTACATTATTCATTTTATTTGTATGAAATGATTTTCAAAAAAATATACAACAAAATTTAAATATTTAAAACTCATTAATAACTTTTTGATAATAATAAAACAATCCTTTTAATGGGATTTAAATCCACTAGGACTTCATTAAATTTCTTCATTTTTCTCCTATATTTTTATAGCTGAAAAACGTTTAGAAGGTAAATGCATAGCAACATTGTTTGAAGCAAAAATGAGAGGAAACCATTTTTATTTATTGACTGAAATATTGAATTATATTTTCTAAACACAGTAAAAGAGAAAATAATAATAATAATAAAAAAAGTGAAGCAGTATAATGATTTAGTTAAGGATAGGAATGCTGCAGTCTACTTTGAATAAATAAAAGATTAGATTATTAAGAAAAAAGAAGCCAACCAAAAAATTTCAATAACTTTTTTTAATCTTTTATACTGATGCTTTTATCTTATATTTACTTTTAAAGCAATTTTGGAATCACACATTAATTGTTAAAAATTATCAACCATTGTCTTTAACTTCAACACTAAAAATGATAAAATGGCTGCTATAAAAGATACTTTTTTTAAATATTTGATTTTTGAGTATCTTTAATCTCATCTAATTATTAAAACCTAAATAATAATTTTACCAAAAATGTGTTTGTAAAAAAATTAACTTTACCTATTTGTTTTTGCTCTTTTAGCCACCTTATATATTGTACAACTCCACCACCAGCAACAAGAAACATACCTAATGATGTCCAACTAATCGGTCCTTGTTTACTAGAGTTTCTTAATGAAAGCTGTCGACTGAGCAACTTATACTAAGTAAAAACAAAAACAAATTTAACATAAAAATAATAACTTCGTAAAAGTAATAAAGTTCTTCCCCAGTTACAATACAAATACCCCAAACTTAGTTTTATGTTATTAATTATTGTTGAAGGAATAAGTAACTAAAAATATCATAACACTGAAACCTTTAACCTCTACAACTCAAATAATCACTCAAGCAATGCTACATGTAAAACACAAAACTTTGGGTGCTTACTGTAGTAATTAATTATTGTTCAGTAAAATATTTCAGTTATACTCTTAACAAAGATGCCCAAACATTTATTAACCTTGTATATGATCATTTAATAAAACTACATGAAAATCAACAAATTTTAAAGATTATGAGGCAAATATCAGAAAGAATTGGATCATTTTGTGAAAATATTAAAAGTAACAGAAAATAGCAAAAAGTGAGCCATTTTGTTACACTCAAGTGGACAAGAAGTAAGAGAAATTTTCAGTATGTTTTATCGATGGTCATATAACATAAGTCCAATGTGCAAAGATTTAGGTAAAAACTTGAACAAACACTTCTCAATGAAAAAAAAAAGAGATAAAAAGAAAGTGAGATCAAACCAGATGGAAATTGAGTCTACATCTTCATGCTACTTGATTTACAAAATAAGCAGCAACATGTGTACAAAGAAAAGTTTTTTTCATGTTTAAGCTCTAAATTCTTTCTTTAAAGCTTTTACATTCAATTTGACATTTTCAAAAGCTGTAAATATAAAATACATAACATAAATGAAAAATATTAATGAAAGAAAATGGCAGCTAGAGATAAAAGTAAAAATATTAACAACAATATTTTTGAAACACTAAATGCCACAAAAAAGAGAAACATGCATGAAATGTGACAAGAAATTTTTGTTTCTTTTACAAAAGTCAAGTAGCTTATGCAACTTAAAAAAACACCAACACATGACAGTAAGGCTTCAATAAAGTCATTTGTAAATTAATTCTATTTTTATTGCGATCATCAATGAAACATTTATTTATACAATAAGAGACACAGATGCCTCTAGTTCATGCAATAATTACTCCACATCCTGATTAATTAAAAGGCAGAAACAAGCTCTTAAAAACCAAAACATTTAAAATCTAACACTTCTGCTGCCAACTACGACTATACTCGTAGTAAGTTGGTGTCATATATTAGCTTCACATTTGGTTTCAGAAAATATTACATTCAAGTTTTTATTTTAAAAATCCAGGGAACCTAACTTAAATGTGGATAAATACAGAAACAGCTTAAAACAGATAAAAATAAAACATTTACATTTATTTAACTTTATTCATGAAAATTTAAGTGTAAACCTATTCTTTTGAATGATACATTCTGAAATATTTGCCAATACATTACGAAAGTCTATTTTCACAAACAGCACATTCATATCGTGTTTCTTTACGTTTTATTTTAGAGCAGACTTGACATGGTTTTGTTGGGAATTTTTTCTTTTCATTCGGTGGTATTGAAGGCAAGTAATGGAAGCTATTATTGGTGATTTGAGGCACAATTTCATTTAAACGTTCACCCAATAAATCAGTAACAACTAATTCTCTAAGCTTAAGCATATTTGCTGTTTAGACAGTAAGCATTAAACAAAAAAGTATCAAAGAGATGAAGTGCTACTTTTTTATACCATCTAATTGCCTTTCTTAGGCAATCATAATATTATACCATTTGTTCTGCCCTATCTACTCCTGACATATATTGATTGTAATTTTTAATAATGTTGGGTTTCATTTTCTTCTCTTCTCTTCTGTTTGTCACTTCAATCATTTGCAACAAATGCAAGTTGCTAATCTTTAGCACGTCTCTTTTGTCTTTACATTTAGCAACCACTACACCACACCCTCTCTGTTTCTGCTTATAACGTCTCCCTGTTTCAATTTTGCTTTTGTACACTCTTTTGGATTTGACTTTCGGTCAGTTCTTAAAGAACCACAAATATATATTTTTTGATTTATCATGTGCTTTGTTAATTCAAAGGCATTGTAAAAGCTATCGGTGTACAGGTGATAACCTTTTTCCAGAAATTTTCTCATTTAATCTAAAACAATAGCTCCCATTTGACCCAACAAATATTTATCGAGAGTTGTCTCGCCAGAGTAGATTTTTACTTTTAGTACAATACCATCTGATTCGCAAAGCTCATAGAACTTGATACCATACTTATGTCTTTTATTTTTCACATACTGCCTGAATACAAGACATCCCTTCCAAAGCATCATTGACTCATCGATTGATATATTTTTATTAGGACAGTAGATGTTATCTATTGCATTATTTTAGTGATAGAGAATTCCAATAATTTTACACAAGCGTCTACTACCCGAATCTTCATTGTTGATAAAATGCCAAAACCGTAATATTAGTTGCATTTTATTTCGTCATATTATTCTAGAAAATAATGGAAATTTATAGAGACTGCTCTTAGACCAATAGTGTTCTAAATTGGCATTTTGACACACCCCATATGAAGAAGAACTCCAAGGAACTGCTGCATATCTTCTGAATTTATTGGTTTCCAATCTTTAAAACGTGAGCTTCTTCTGAGGGAATGCTGCTTATTTATTTCTTGCGTTGCGTAGCGATTAGTTTTAACTACCATAGTATTTATAAGCTCTTCTGTAACAAATAGTCTAAAGAAATCTAATGGTTTCTTGCTCTCCATGTTTATCTTCAAACCAGGTTCAGCAGTAATTTGAATTTTTTTTACAATATTCGGTTCATCTTTCCATTGGTTTGAATTTCTAGATAGACGACCTGTTGTTCTAGCTCTTTTCGGCGACATTAAAAAATTTTCTGCAGTGGCTGCTAGATGAACGTCTGTGTACTGATTGTCATCACTTTCTTCAGTGTTATTATCTTCAGAACCTGATTCTGATGCAGTCAAGCTCGAAGACGCAGTAGTATAAGCGAAAAATGAATCCGAATCTTTAATATCATCATCTTCACTATCCTCACAATCTTCCATTATCATATGTGCTGATCCAATTGTGGAATATCTGTGTTGAGCTAATAGGAGATAGATAAATTTATAAATTATCTATTTATAAAAAGGAAATTACTCATCTATAAAACACATTAATTAGTATGCTGTGTAAAAAATTTGAAGTGCACACTAAAATGTTTTTTAATGTATTAAAAAACATCTTATTGTGTACTTCAGTTTTTTTTCCACATTTTTAATAACATACAGCATAATGTAGTTATCAAATATATTTTAGCTTCTAGTCTAAAAAACACAACGATTTAGAATTAAGAAAACAAAATATAAATTACCTTTTTTACTCAAGATAACTGCCAATGTGCATGTGCAAAAAAATTGAAACACTATAATAATAATATATCAAATAAGCTACATTACTACACCTTTTCAAGTTGTAAGTGAGAACTTGAAAGTTGTAATTAGTAAACGTAAGATGTAATTGAGAAATACAACATGTAATTTAGAAGTCGCAACATGTAATTGAGAACATGGAAGATTTAATTAAAAAACAAAAGATGTAATTTAGAAGAAGAAAGTTGTAATTGAGAAAAGTTTATAATATATATTTCAAATTACATATTGCAATTTCTTATTTACATGTTGGGTTTCTAAATTATATTTAAAATTTCTTAATTATATGTTGTGTTTCTAAATTACATATTGCGACTTCTAAATTACATGTTGTATTTCTCAATTACATCTTACATTTCTTAATTACAACTTTCAAGTTCTCAATTACATCTTGAAAAGATGTAGTCACCGCAATGAGTTATACTCATTACGATGTTACGAGTACTTCAGCACTGGAGAAAAAAATTTCTTCTCCATTGCCAAGCTACGAGAATACTCATATTGCTTTTTTTTTGTCAGTTATATTCAGAATAAAAAATACTATAGAATTATTTCAGATTAAAAATATTCTATTTATTGAAATGTTTATATCTAGCCTTGGCAATCAGAATGAAACCACGTAAAACAGCCTCGGCAAAAATTAATCATTGCAGACATTATGGCTTGGCAAAGAAATAACGCATAGTTTAAAATAGCTTGGCAGCGAACGTGTTAATAGGATCATTTGAAGGAAAAAATAAGTTTGTAGTATATTTTGTAAAATGTTAAACAGATTGTTGAAAATTGCAATCATTTTTTTTAATCGAAAATGAAATTTTTCTTATTCATTTAACATGAATTAAAAATTTTAGCCTCTAAACTGTATCCATTTCTCCATTTTTTACTAATGAATCAATAAAATACAAAGGGAATACCTAAATGATTGTTTATGGTTAACCTTGGTACATCTCAATTGAATTTTTATAGTAAAAAAACAGTATAAAGATAGATCCTGTAAAAATAGACACTAAAAAATCAATCTAGCTCACCTAGCAATTCATCATAAAAGATTTTGTCAGATTTGTAGTTATTTTATTCCATACTTTTTAAAACTTCTAGGAACTTTTTAAAAAAGATAAAATATTCTATTGGGAAAAAAAACACAAGACTGCTTTAAATGTATCTAAAGAATTCAATTACAAGCCATGATAGTCTTAGATTTTTTTAGATTATATTTTAAAATCATTTACTGACTGATCAAATAATGGTATTGATACAGTTTTAGTTCAGAAAATAAAGACAACAAACATACTTAGTAAGTTTGTTAAAAATTACTTCAATCATAAACCAATTGAATCATTAAACTGCAACAAACATGTTAGTACACATATAGAACATTTAGTTATGACATTGAATTGCTATATTTTGAAATATTTTAGAAGCTTGGTAAAGAATTATTTTTACATAGTTGCTTTTCTCTCTCATTTATCTTGTTTTAAAGTTGAACAACCAAATGATGCTGTTGAATATATAAATTTTATGATGAATTCTTGCATAGTGAGTCTTGCACACTATTAGTCTAGAATAAGTACATCTAGAATTTGAAAAAAAGAAAAAAAGTTTTCAGAAAACAATAGAAATAGGGTATTACTTTAAAGTACAAAGATCAGTTCTCAGAAACAGATATTATCTTAAAAGGAAACTTACTCATTTTACCAGGATCTTTAGAAAGTATATGCACAATAATTGTATGATATTTTTTACAAATACTATGTAAAACTCTAAAGAGCTAGAGAAATTACTTGATAAATACCAGTATTCACTGCATATTACAACAAGGCATAGTCCTGCTCTTTTACAAAGCTGTAAGATTGGACTACCTGAATTTACTCACCCAATATGTGTAAAAACATAATCAGTAAAAAAAAGAAGCAAGAAAAAATTCTAAAACTTAAAGACTTAAATGATAATACAGTTGTGCTGCATACACTGAATACTTGGATGTCTGCAAATTTAATTCACTATAATATTTAAAAGAGCCATTGTTGAAATAAAAATGGTTGAAAAAACATAAGGGATGTCAAGTGGTTACATGATTCGTCCAGATTTACTATAGCATCAAATATAATAATAACATTTTAGAATCATGTTAATGTAAAATATACTAGATAAAATGGTCTTCATTTCAGAATCCAAAACGAAAGTAGCAATAATTAGATGGTAACAGTCTTGAAAATTTTTTTATGGTTTATATAAATGACCTATTCTTACATGTCTAATTTTACAATTTTTTCTATATAATTCTAACTACAAAAAGTGTTTTCTATATGCATTTTAAATTATTCTGATAAATAAGAAAGCAATTACTTAAGCTTAATGTCAATTAGATAAAAACATTCAGATCAACTTTAAAAGAAGAAGTGATATTTAGATAAAGAAAAGAATTAAGAATTAGTTAACATTAACAAATCACATTAAAAAAAAAAATTAAATATATCTTACTTTTTGACAATGGTTTTTTACAAAAACTGAACTCCATGTTGCATGGTGTTGATATGACAGGCGAAACAACAATCTCTCCATGTTTTAAAACTTTTTAGTGCATTAACTAGACAATTTTATAAATTTAAATGTTTATAAAAAGGAATTCTATATATAGTATCTGAAAAGTAAAAAAACATTGAAGGATATAGTATCTGAAAAGAAAAAAAAAATTTGAAGGAGTCAATAAATTTTAAAGATTTTTCTAATATTTCCAAGGTGATAGAAACTAATTAATTCTATGTGTATCTATTCAACCCTAACAATTTATCAAACTCTTTTTTGTTTATCATTTTTGAAAATTTTAAAAATAATTCATATATTAAATTATCAAATTAGTTTCAGCTATAACTTTATATGGCATTTAAAGATATTATACATTGTGTATATCTCTGTATTTAACTTATAGCAAAACATCTTTGGATTCCTGTTTATAAATTAAGACTCTATTACAAAAACCCTTTAAGTTTTATTTTAACTGATTACAATTTACATTTTAAATAAACAATCCTATCATTAAAGTTCTATTATAAAGAATTGCTTTTAAAATACTAGGATATCTTTAGAATTTTAAAACTGAACAGAAGCAGTGCCAAATAATCTTACTTGTTATGGCTCATCTAAGAAAGCACTCAATCAGTTGACATTAAACTTTAGAAATGTGTGGTATACATATAACAATGACAGAAGCAATAAAATATTTTGCATTATTTATAAACTACATGTTAAAACTAATCTGGTTATGAAAAATACACGATTATTATTGATATATTTTTTTTCATTTATTTTTATGCAAGATTTTAAATGTAAGATTGAGTTAAATGTAATAGGTTAGGATTTTCTGACTAACTGATACTTATTATTTGGTAATTAAAAAGATTTTAACTAAATCAAAAATTTGTATATTTTAAAATAAAAACTTCACTAAAATAAAAGAAAAAAAGAAATAAGATGTGTTTCTTATGATCATATGAGTCAATGACCAAGCTGATTTTGCTATCTTTATAATTAAACATTTTTTTTATTAAATTTTTATGAATTTTATTTAACTTTCCGAATAGTAATCTGTTTGTATATATGGGGAAATGTTTGTGAAAGAAAGATGTCAACAAAGACAGCTGTTAAACCCCAAACATTATTATTATTATTGTTTTTATAAACAGGAAGTATCCAGCCATTCTTAAATCTTGTGTAACCATATGACTTTTCATTTAGCAGTTGATTTAATGGAACATGAAATACTTCTTTTACCTAAAGAATAAACAATAAATAATTAAAAAAACTCAATTTTTAGTGGGTTTGGATTGAAATTTATTAACTTGTTTGACATTTTCACTACTTTTACAAATATTTTAAATTTATTACATAAGTTTTTTTTTCTAATATTGCAAAAATTATAGATATAGCAGCATGGAAAGTTTAAGGACAGCCATTTATTTTTCATATCTTCTTAAAATTTTTTTAATAAAACACTCAAATACCATCAAATTTTCAGGAATTATAGCTTAAAATGTGACATATCAAAAATAACAAACAATTTTTATGTTTTCTTTAAAATATAATTTTAAAAATATTATATTGAAAAGCAGTACGGCAGAAAGTTTTAGGACACTAGATACTATATCTTTTTTACTAAATTGTGGACAAAAGATTTCAAGTAACGATATTATCTCAGTACTTTGTAGAGTAACCCATAGAATTAATCACTACTTGGCATTGGCAATGCAAAGTAGTGATTAATTCTAAGGTCTCCTGAATTAATGAGTTCATGGAATGGAGCTTTTTGCCATTCTTCTTAAATCATTTTGAACAATTCATTTGCATTTATTGGTTTTCCATTAGTTCATTGTCTATAATATATTTCCATAGATTCTCAACTAGATTGAGATCAGAACTTTAGGATGAGCAAAAAAGAACTTGAATTTTTTGCTGTATGTTTTGGATCATTGTCTTGCTGAAAAATCCATCCTTGTTCTTTTGCATGCATCAGAATTACCTAAGCAATAATGTCTTTGTACCTGTATTGATCAAAACAGTTTTTCACATTAAAATTATTCTTTGCATAAAAGTAAATATACTTATTCAATCATCAAAAAAAAATTTTCAAAGATTAAATTTTAGACTTGAAAACAGTAGAACAAGGCCTCTCCAAATCTACGCAAAAAACCCAGCAAGTTTGAAACCTTCCTTTGGGCAAATTAATGATATTGTTGACAGGTTGGACTCCATTGTGTGTACAGATCGGAAAGAAATCAACTTTCTATAATATAAAGAGAAAGCATGACCTGTCAAATTGCATAATAAATTCAATTGCAATGGAGTGTCAAAAAAATTTTGGTAGGTTGGGGGTGAAAGCTAGCACTGCCAAAAAAATAAAGATATGGTCACATGCTCTTGATGATTACTACACAGTAAAAAAGCTGAGTTTACATCAAAGAAAATAGTTGGAAATATAAAATTCCTGTATACTGTAATTAAAGATCTCATTTATGTGAAAGATCCAAAATCAATTGTTAATCTTATAACATTAACTACCAATTTACAAGGTTTACTAATCCTGCTGTGTTATTGAATTCAACATGTTTTTCCAGAACTTTATCTTATTTATATACATAGATTAAATGAACAACAGTAGTAAATTAACTTTTGATAAATTTATAAAAAATATTGAAAATACCATAGATTTCCCTAATTCTGAACAGTCCCTAATTCCGAACAGCTTTAGTTCACTTATTGTTACATCTTTTTTTTTTTGTGGGATTTTTAAAAGGAAAACTGATTAATAAATTGGAAGATTAGGGTAATGAGAATATGAAGAAATATTTTTAAAATATATTTTGATAACATTAAATTTTTTAATCGCAAGCAAAACACTTTTTAAAACCCTGAAAAAGCAACAATATAAAACCGACTTAAGTAAAAAAAGAAAAATTAAATTGCGTACTGTTCAATGTAGAATTTAATGGTGATTATTTATCTGAAAAAAAAAGTCAAAAATTAAAAATACTTCGTAAGATATCTTAAAAACAGTACTTTTCTGCATAATTAAAATGTTTCCCAAAATCCGAACAGATTTTGGAATGCAATTTTTTTGCAAAAGTTAGCATTTTTACATGCAAGTAATTAACAACAATATTTAACAATAATATTTTAACGACGTTAACTTAGAAACTTATAAACGCTTTTAACCTTTTTATTGAATTTCTAAATGTCTTGTTTATCTTAACGTTTGTTAATAAAAAAAGCTACCTATTTGATTAATAGGGAAGCATTCGCTATAGCTGCAACCAACCTAATACTAATAACTGAGATTTCTTCTGGTTAACTGACAGAAACAGGCAGTGACTGTGAAGGTTTTTTTTTTAACTGATTACAAAAAAATAATGGAAGACAGGGTCTAAGAAATCGAGAATGCACATTCTGCACCAACACAATGTTATACCCTTACATTAAAATAAAAGTAATTTTAAATCTTAAAAATCTTTTTACCTTAGAACATAATGTCACAACTCAACTCAGTATCTAAGCTAGAGGTCTACGCTAGCATAAATTATTTACTTTTTTAAATTGAATGCCATTTTTTGGGATTTGAAATGTACATTTGGAACTAATTACCCCAAAAACTAGAAGCAAGTCAGTTTGACAACTCAGTAACTTAATTGGAAAAGTTCTAGAGTTTCTTCCATCAGAACTCCCAACTTCCAGAGATATCCTCAAGTATGGCTTTTATTTAAGGGAGACTAGTGAGAAAGACCACAGAAACTACAATGCTGATAAGCTAATGCAAGATATTATTCTGGGAATTATGTTACAGTGGAAAAAAGCCAATGCTAAATTTGTGAGTCAAGTAACTAATTCTAAAAGGAGAATTAAATGGAAAGTCTAAGACTTGTGGTCTTAGTAAAAGTTAGTAATTACAATGCAACCCCACATCAGCAAGAAATATTTATAGAAAAACTTGATAAACTGTTTGATTTGTTCACATGCAGTTGTAAAATACTGTTTTGTTCTAAGAATAATTGTGAACAAAATTGTGACAGAAGGTCACATCATATGCACCTGTAAAAATAGAAAAGAAAATTCTTTGTCTTGAGTTAAAATTTGTCAGATACCTAAGCATCTGTGTCTCCGAATCATTTTCTTTAAATGAACCAGGACAATCGTAAAAAGACGAGAAATGTCCCGGAAAAAAATAACAAGACAAAGGAAAAGATTATCCCAGAATAAAGTTACAAATTGGGACAATAATTTTGTCCTGAAATTTCAAAATTGTGTCCCGAATGTTATGAAACATTACGAGACAGATCAATTATATTAACTAGATATCTAACTTACACTTCTGCAGTGAAGAAAATGTTTTGCTAACCAAGTTTATTTTGTCAGCCAGAAATGATGCACAGTGATTCAAAACAACAAAAAAATGGCAATAAACCCCTCACAACTTTTTTGTAAATATAGTGCCCTTTTTTAAATAATATTAAATTACAATGATCATTTATTTAAAAAGTAAAAACAGTTTTTTCATAAAACTTATATTTTATGGTTAAAAGAAGTTAAAAATTTGGATATTATTTTCAAAGAAATCTAAAAAATGGGAGATTTTTATTTAGTAAAAATGGAGACCTTTTAATCTACATTAAAGTCTATATTTACTTTTAAGATAATCTTTTAATTTTATATATTTCAAACGTATTGAATAAAAAAATTGCAATCTGATTTTTTTGTGTTCAAATTAGAAGAATTTTCTAAAATAATATAGAATATATAAATACTTTGTTTTAAATATCAGCTAAAAAATCTCCACTGAGTTCCAAGGAGATATTTTTTTTTTCAGTTAATTAACACTTTTACTTTTAGAATATAAAGGGATTGCTGTGGTCACCAGCGGTATAGGGAGTTATTGAAGAAATACAAATGTCAATGAACCCATAAAAACCTTGTCTTTCGCCACTTTTTCATTTATTTATTTTGTTTATTATATCAAAACAAATGAAAGTGGTGGAAAACAAGGTTTTTATGGACTCATTGACATTTGTTGAATTTGAGTTTTTTACTTGTATGACTTGTTTTAACATATCAAATGTAGTTTCAAGAAACATTGTCATCATATGCTACTTAGAAATTTGTTAAAATGTTTTTTTTTTAATGATTTATTATTTGAAAAGTAATAGATATTTGAAATAGCATTACTTAACAATTTCAGTATTTCCTGTAATATACAAGTAACATTATTTAATTAAACATTATAAAAAACATAATGTAATAGTTGCCAAAGAATAACAAAATGTGAAACAGTGTAAAGATTATATAATGTACTCAAAGATGTTTCTGATTATATGGTAATGATTTTTAAAACAACAACAAAAAGATTAGGTCTTATCCCAAATAAACGTGAATTAGGAAAGGGTAAATTATGATTATGGAAGGATTTACTTAAGAGAACATATATTAAGGATACTTTAAATACATTTATTTCAAAAGCGAAGAAAAAATCTAAAACAATGTGGTAGAAATTATGATTCTTTTATAGAAAAAGAATACCAATGGCTTCAAGAAAATCTTATGATCAATAAAAGTAGCCATTTTGGTTCTTGAAAACCCCATAAACAATGGGTGGTTCTTGGAGAGCAAAGGAAAAGAGAAAAAACAAAAGAACTAGATGTTGAACATCATGCTCTATTGTTAGCCTCTGCAAGAATTACACTTTTTTAAAAAAGTCAAATGTTATACAGATTAAAAAAGTTAAAGACACTTTTGGATAAAACCTTTCCTTTGAATATGAGTGTAAAGCAAACTCTTGCATTAGATGTGAATACTGACCTCAGAGATAAACAATATTAAATGATAAAAAACTTAACCTTTTTTGACACATGTTTATCTGCTTCTTGCATGATATTTTAGGGGAAAAAGTTAAATACTATCCTAAAAAAATTTTTTTTTTCTAATTTCAGCTGCTACCATTAATTTTGCTAAAGCTGTGTTCATATAGATGGTATAACAATATCAATAGTAACAGCTAAAACAAATAATGGTAATTGTGCCAGAAATTCATTATTTAAATTTCAGATTAAGGATTAACTAGTATGTCTCATTATGCCTCATTATGTCCCATTAAAAAGATGTAAATTCTGGGAAATTGTAAGGCACCTAATTTGTCCGGGACATCTTGTCTCGTCTTGGTATCATTCCAGATTTCAACTGAAAGTTGAAAATTGTCTTGATTTTTATTGCTAATTGGAACAAAGCTTTTAGGATCGTCTCAAATAAAA
Source organism: Hydra viridissima (assembly GCF_058129835.1). Taxonomy (NCBI): domain Eukaryota; kingdom Metazoa; phylum Cnidaria; class Hydrozoa; order Anthoathecata; family Hydridae; genus Hydra; species Hydra viridissima. The sequence goes on along the minus strand of NW_028324308.1, from coordinate 9,419,387 downwards.
AAAATAACGAGATGTAGACACTTACAGATAGCAAAGGTAAAACAAATGTATCTTTTAAATAGAAGCCACTGATGTTATTGAAACATTTAGAGACAAAAAAAAAACATTTATTAAAATGGTGTATAATAGAAAAACAGGCAACCCAAATAAAGAATAGACAAAAATAGGTAAGGATATTGTAAATCAAGAAAAAGATTTTATGTTGTCCAAAGGCAACTCAAATTAGGTTTCTGTAGATCCAAATGATGAAAGAAGAATGAGTACTGATCAAACAACCAAAGAAGTAAAAGAAAAAATTGGTTTATATAATATCATAATTATAAAAAATGTAGCTTTAGCAAGCTTAAGGCATCATACAGGTTTAAGAGAGACTGTAGAAATAGCAACTGCTGTTTTTATTGATGATAAAATTATCATAAAAAGGAAATATTTGTCTTATCATTGATCATAATAAAGTTAAGAGAGCGCAGGAAAAATTAGAAAAGAGTTGACCTCAAAACATGAATATGAACTTACCAATAAGAGTGTGAGTCGTATACTTTTTAATGGTAAAAAAGATGAAATTAAACTCTTTATCAATGTTGAAGGCAGGAAATTCCCAGGTCTAATAAAAGAACATTATACTATTTGCAGTGAACCTGGTAGAAATTATCTTTTCCATTTGGGTCTTGAAGATTCAGATTTAAAAAAACCTGCAGAAATAATTGCACATCTTTTAATTAAATTGTATAAAGAAAGATCCTTGCAATTTACATTGCAAGCTGTAGGCTTGATAATACCAATCTAAATACTGGATGGAAGGAAGAGTATTACAGTGGATTGAAAAAACTATATAAAAAACTTGTTTAAATTATATATGACCTACACACTGTGGAAATAGGGCTAAAGAGACTTATTAAATTCCTACTCAAAGCAACAACCAATGGCCAGGAGCACTTGGTAAGATGTTAAATATAAAAACAGACCTTGGAATTAATCCAGACTTTATAAAGGTTTGTGAAGCCTCTCCTCCTCTTATCTAATGTGAAAGATCCAAAATCAATTGTTAATCTTATAACATTAACTATCAAAGTAACAGCTATCAAAACTGGAGTTCTGCCAAAGAGACTAGTACTACTAGAAATTGGTTAGCCATAGTAGATGGCTAACTACTGCCTTAAAATTTTGCATAATCTGGGTATCTAAGCATGGAATAGTACATAGTAGGTGTGTTTATCCCTAACTGGGTTAAAATTGAAGTAAAGTCTAGTTGGATGGAAGGACCAATCAACTTAATCAGATGAAATTACTAAAGCTTCAACCTAAGGAGGTAATTGATATTGTTTTAACTGCTTTAAAAGATCAACATGAAATGCTCACCCTGTTCTGCAAGCCATGCTCTGCAGTCAGATAGAAGAGCAAAGAGAAGCTGTTAATAAAATAGTTAAATTAAGAGCCAGAAATGACATACTTCAATCTGGGGATAAATCTTTTAGGATTTTAAAGACTCCTAACATCATCATGGAAGCAACCTGTTTGTCAAAACTTATAGACTAGAGTAATAATGTTGAACCCCTTCTAATATGTCATCTATCTACTGAAGCAGTTAAAGAGTTTACTAACACTCTTAAAAAACAAAGTACCAAAATGGCCCTCTCATATGAAATCTATTGAAAGATGTGTGAGAATTACATCTGAAAGTGCTTGTCATGTCTTTGCTCATGTCAGAAGAGAAACATTTGAGGTTAGTTAGTTAGCAGAGAACTTATCCCAATAATTCAAGTAAGGAAGACTGTATAAAGCTCTTAAAAAAACAAAGAGTTTGTAAGTATTAACTTATTTTATTGATTTTTAAGTTAGGTAAAAAAAGCTATAAAAACTATTATATTCATATATATACAAAATAGTATTTAAAACTATAATATTCATGCATGCATGCATTCATGCATATATGTATGTATATAGTATGTATGTATGTATGTATGTATGTATGTATGTATGTATGTATGTATGTATGTATGTATGTATGTATGTATGTATGTATGTATGTATGTATGTATGTATGTATGTATGTATGTATGTATGTATGTATGTATGTATGTATGTATGTATGTTATGTTATGTTATGTTATTTGAAGTAAAGTATTGACATAGTGTAATTAAATGAATGTAATCTAACAATCTAATTAAATGAATGTAATTTAATGAATATAATGATGTAATGTAATGTAAGGTAATGTAATTAAATGTAATGTTATGAATGTAAGTAATGTAATGTAATGAATATAATGAACAATATGCAATCTAATTTATGGATGTATACACTTTACATAGATTATTTTTCTATCAACAGAGAAATCTAGCTAAATATGAAATCACTACAGAATGAAAACTTCAACATTTACATTTAGTAGTCAATACGTGGTTTGGGATGAACTTTCATAAAGGTTATACAAAAATTATTGTAAAGTATGTTAAGAAGTTGAAGGTAAAAGTTCAGTTCTAATTTAAAAAATAAAAAAAAATTACAAAAAACAATTAATTTATTTAAAAAACTGTGAGAAGATTCTCACAGTTTTTTAAATAAATTAATTGTTTCAAACTGTGAGAAGATTCTCATCATGGAGAGCTTCTGAAAAGAGGGGTATTACAATACTCAAGCAATAGAACTTAGAAAAAAATAATTTATGTGATTCTTGATAAACTGTATTTTCTACATTATAATATATTCTAGTTTTATTTTACTATGTTTTGTACATTATATTCTGTGTATTATGTTATATGCACCTATACATATTTTTGCTTTAATAGGATCTGTGAATCAAATTAAGCCCCATAAAAGTCCCCTCATTTTGTGGGCTTTACTTTGCATGTTAATATATTCTAAACACCAAAATATTTTTTGAATAAATTTGATATCTATTAATGAGTTTTATTCTTTTTTAAGAAAATAGAAAAATTTTAATAAAAACTTTGTTGATAAAAATATTTTTTCAGGGGAAGGGAACAGATTTTTCCTAATCTCCTAAAAGTTGATTTTTTTCAAACAACTCATTCTCTTCATGGTTGAACCTGTTTATTAGATCTTAATAACATGAAATTGAAATTTTTGAATCAACTTTTCAACCTACAGATATTACATTAGAATAGTGCAGTCTTCCTTGGCTAATTACGACATAATTGCACCACCAATCTATCCTTTCTTTCACTTGTTACTCTTGGTCTGCCTGATCATGGTTTATACTTATTTTTCATTGACTCACAATATTTGTTTAAAATAGTTCTAATAGCGCTTTTGAAGATATTTAATTCAGTTGAAACTGATTAATTGAAATATTGCACTCTGCAGCACTTACAGTATTGGACAAAACATGGTGGACAAACTCAAATTTAGAACAAAAGTTGATCAAAAACTAAAAAAAACTTGTAAAACAATTGAATATATTATTTTTTATGTTGTTTATTATGTTGTTAGCAAAACTTAAAACTTTTGAATCATACTAAAAAGCACTAAAAAAGTTTTAAAACACATTTTCCCTAACAAACTACATTTTTCTTTAGACAAAACAAGGTGGACATTCAAAAAATCGACTGAAAATTTTGTAAAATTCAAAAATTTACTTATTATTTTTCAAAAAACTTCGAAAATTAACTAAATATTTGGTAGGACATCCTTCACTTTTAATTACTGCTTTCATTCTTCGAGGAATAGACTCAATTAACGAGTCATCAATTCTCATATCAATCTCTCGCCAGGGCTTCTTGATTTGTTCAAATAATTCCTCACTGGTCTTCACATTTGCACGCTAAATCTTATTGTCAATTATTTCCCACAAATTTTCTAATGGATTCAAGTCAGGGATTTGTGCAGGCCACTACATTATGGTGATATTCTTATCCTTGAACCATTGTTTTACAATTTTTGACGCATGTTTGGGATCATTGTCCTGTTGAAAAATCCATTTTAGGGGAATCTCCCATTCAGCATGTAATAACATAACATTTTCCATTATATCTTTGAAAACAAAGCGGTCCATAATTTCATTAATTTTGTGAATAGGACCAGTTCCTAGTGCTGAGAAACATCCCCAAGCCATAGCAGACAATCCATGCTTAACACTCTTCTTGGTATATTTAGTGTTGAATCTGGTGTTCTTTGGTCTCCAGACTCGCTTCTTGCCATCGCTTCCAAAAAGTTTATATTTTGATTCATCACTAAAAAGTATGTTTTTCCATTGGTCTACAGTCCAATTTTGGTGTGCATTGGCAAACGCAAGTCTTAGCTTTCTATCTTTTAAAGAAATTAGTGGTTTCTTGGCAGGCATTCGAGAAAACAATTTTGCTTCGTTAGCTCTTCGTCGCACAATGCGATAGGGATTTGAAGAAGTAGTTTCTTTTGCTTTCCCATTAGTATTTTAACAAAGTATCAAAAGTAACAAAAATATCAAACTTCAGTTTAATCAAAAAATTCATTAACTAATTTGATTACAAAAATGATAATTACAGAGGTCACTACTGTTGTCCCTAAACATTCTGCTAAATTGCTTTTCAATAAAAAATTTTTTTTTAGCAAAAGTATAAAAAATTGTTCTTATTTTGGGATGTCACACATTAAGCTATAATTCGTGAAGACTTGATGATAATTGGATATTTCATTAAAAAGTTATGGGGAAAGTATAAAAATTATTGATGTCCTTAAGTTTCTTATGTAAATTTCATTTTAAAGAATCTAAAAGAAAAAATTACTAAAAAACAAAGAAAAAAATATTTTTAAAGAGCAACTCATGGGAAATATTTTTAAAGAGCAACTCATGGTAAAGTGCACGTATTACAAAATTTAATTATTACCTCAAAAGGATTAGGAGTAAGTTTTTGAAGAGATATGTTTCCCAAATATCCAATCACTAACCACACAGAATACTTTCCAGTCTAAAAAAAAATACACTGAATATACTTTATAATTATAATTTGGGACATTAACATTAAAAGAAAGCCTAAAGAAATTCAGACAAATTAAAGACTAAACAAACATAAAATATATTGTAAATTTTTACCTATCCTATTTAATAATTGTTACTGCTGCTAAATTTTCATTATTTTTGTTATTTTTATTATTAAAAATATTTTGTAGTTATCATCATCAAAAAAGACATAACTAGAATTTAAATCAAAATTTTTTATATACTGGAGCCAGATTGAAATTAGTATAATGGTAGCAAATCAGGAGAATTTAGATTATAAGAATAAAGGAGAAAAAAAGAAGCTATTAAAGCATACAAATTATAAATCAAGAATGTAAAAATGTCCAAAATAAATACAAAACAAAAACATATGAAAAACCCAAACAAACAGTTTACTCTATCTGGTATTGGATAATTTAAAGTAGCAAATATTTCGATATTCTCAGACAAGATACCCAATTCTTCACAGGATTCCCTTATTGCTGTTTGTTCAGGCGAGGAGTCCATTTCATCTTGCTTTCCACCAGGAAAACTGCATGAAAAAAAGTTTTCATTTTTAAATTTATCACACTTTAAAATATTAAAAATTGTAATACATGAACGATTAAATTAAACATTTTTTTAACAAAGTCTTTAAAATTGCTGAAAATTAAAGAGTAAACTCACCTAACTTGCCCAGCATAAGTAGAAAGGTTACTTGACCTCTTTGTAAAAAGAATTGAAACTTTATTATTAACAATACACAATGGTAATAAAACAGCAGCCATTTTCAAACTTGGGTGAAGGTGATGATAAGGTGATTTCATTTCAGCAAAGCCCTCAACAAGTACCTTGCGGCCAGGCCCTTGGCATAAATATTCTCTAACATAACTATTAGTAATAATTGTCCTCAAAGAAGGTGCAAGCTTATAAGTTGACATGCTTTTTATGAATACTATAAAAGAAGAAGCTAAATATTTGCCAGCTAAAAAATATTGAAAGCTTTTTCTTCACTTTTCTGCTGAATTAAAAAATTTGTTCTTTGTGGTGTTAAAACATAAAATTTGTATGATCTTCAAATAAACTGACAACAAATTTGGAAAATTATCATTAAATTAAAATATTTTTTTAGTGCTTGGTAAGTAATGCAGTGCCAAAACATTCAAATAGGTACAAATGTATGCATCAAAAGTTAACAAATAGTTTTAATGACAAAGAAAGCTGTGAAGCACTTTACTAATTTATTTAGTAGCTGATAACATACAATACTATTAGTATACTTGTAAAAGAAAAAAAGAAGATGATAAAAAGAAAATGAAAAAAGCTTAACTTTAGTGAATAATAATACACATATTTATCATTATATAATCCCTAAACATATTTTACAAAAAAAACCCCCAGAACTACAAGATTATTTATAAGAATACAAGATGAATTGACTTTCAACAGTAAGACTTCTTTATATCAAATCTCCTGGCTCTAATTATAAATGTTACTAATAAAATAACTTTTAACATTCACATAACATCATACTTAAAAATCTAGTTCAATTCAAAATGATTTAGATAGACAATCCTTGAAGGATAGCATGGACAACGACAAACAGGACATTCTAACTAAAAGAAACATATACAATAAATAAAAATTAGTAACTTACCAATTTTATTGAAACAATATTTATAAATTAGTTCTCCTTGTTTCTTTTTCTACTAGAGCATAGATAATCATATGCAGTGTGATTAAACATAAGAATGATATTGTGTAGCTTTACCTGCATTGCTAAGGAACCAAAATAACAACCTTATAATCATTTCTGTAAATAGCAGCATTACTTTTTTATTGTTGTTATTGTTTGGAGTTTAAATTGTTTATTCTTGTTCCTTACACAACTTGTTTAAGCCAAGAAGTATTTGATTTTTTTACTTATAAGTTTTGTGAAAAGCAAACAACAAGAACAGATGAGAAAATCTAGCAGGTTGTACAACACAAATATTAGTACATAGTTTTCATATCAAAGATGCCAATTTATTACAACTAAAAATTAAACTAAAACTTTTTCCTCCAAATATGAAATGCTTTCCATAAAATTCAAATTTAAATTATGATTAAATATCATGATAAAATATAAAAGTTACTAAAGCATTCAACTTCAATGTGTATTCACAACCTTACTTTCTCAATAAAAAAATAATTGATAAGGGGAAAAAAACTAAAAGTTCCTTGAAACTAATAAAATTGTTTTTTTGAGCTACAATTTAAATAAATTAAATCTTTATCACAATCAAGAAAATAAGTCATGCTTTAACTCATCTTAAAAATAAGTCATCTTTAAAAAGTTTAAAAGTAGTATGTCTATTATGCCAATAACAATTTAATCATTTCATCATACACAAGACATTGTTTATTGATTAACCACACTAATTATCTCAGCTCTAATTCTAACTCATTATAAAACGAATTTTATAAAACTATATATATTTGACACCTTTGCAGTAGTCCACTCAATTATGCATCGCCAGCAAAATACATGGCCACAAAAAGTTGAACTTGCATCTTGAATTTTCTGGAAACACAAAATACATTTTGTGTTGACCGCTAAATTTGAATTGATCAATGTATATTTGCCTGCATCTTTCTTTATTTCCTCCTAGAATAATATAAACTTTAGATATAAAGCTTTAGTAGATGAAGAGATAAAAATGTTAGCAGATATTATTTACATTGCAACATTAAAGTTAGAAATGTAACCTTAATATTGTTCAATACAAATAAACAAAACAATAACAAAAAAATTAAAAACTGTTAGATTAATTAGAATGTTAGATTGATTAGGAAAAACTGTTAGATTTATTAGAATGCATTTATATGAAAATATCAATACATTTAAACATACACTGTTCTCCAAAATAAAGGGAACACATATTGCAATTTATAAAAACATTAAAGCATGCTGCCAGCTATTTTGATTTTATTACAAAAAAAAATTAATTTAAAATATAGCATAAGCATCTATTCTGTGCAAGATAGATATATATATTGATGCAGTAATAAAACAAAAAATAATAAAAATAAAAAATACAGACAGAAAAAATATATTGTTTTTCTCAACTTCGAAACTTTTAAAAAAACTTTTAAAAGTATATAATCAAAAGCATATCAAATCAATAATTAATGGATACCGATTGCTCTTAATAACCTTAGTACATCTATGAGGCATAGACTTGTTAAGTTTGCCTATTTGAGCCTATTTTATTTATGACCAGGCAGTTTGAAGTTCCTGAACAATTCTTCAGCATTTTTAAATTTAGCATGCAAGCATACTTTATCATAAAACTGTTCCTGTAAAATTCTTAATAGGATTTAGGTCAGGAGATTGAAAAGACCATTACAGTGATTTTATTTGTATCAAACCTTGATTTAATGAGTTTTGATGTGTGTTAGGGATAACCTAGTTGGAATCTGCAAAAGTTATTATTTGATTCTCCAGAGCTAAATATGTGCAATTGTCCATTATACCTTCATGTCTATTGTACCTTCTATGTGATAGTGGATCCAATCTAGAAAATCCTGAAAAACACAACCCAACTATCAAGCCTTTGCCAGCTCCATTTTTGATGTTTCAAATACTTTTTCTTTACCATTTGAATCTTTCAGGTTAAACTTTGACTTATTCAACCATAGTATGTCTCCACTGTTCAACTATTCAATTTCTGTAAGTCTCTACTAACTCCAAACATGTTTAGAGCATATTTATTTCAAAGAGCATAAATGCAATACTTAAATGCACAAAATCCTCAATGAAAGCAGTGATAGTGGTCCTCAATGATATTGGTCCTCAATCACCATTTTCAACAGAAAGGTTCTGCCTAGGATCTTCAATGTGCTGGAAGATCACTCACAGAAAAATATAGAATAGTTAAAGAGCATTCATAAAAAGAAATTGTGATAAAGGAGCACGTACAATTAGTACAGGAGCTAAAACCAATGAATTGTCAAAGCAAAACTAATGTGTACCATATTCTTTTTAAATTCTAGAGAAGTCCAGAGAAAACTTTATTAACAAAAGTGATAATGAGATACGATGTTCATTTTCATTAAATGGCTCTGTGAATAGACAAAATTCAGGATGAAAATGTAGGGTGAAAACCAATTTATTTTATGGTATACAACTAAATTGTTTCAATCTTACTTTGTTTTTTATTTAACTAAAATACTTGCTTTCTTATATAACACAATAGTATGGCAATGATTGTTTTAAAGTATTAAAGAATTAGACAGCCATAAAGCTTAAAATTACCTCACTAATTCTATGCAATTTAATTTCATTACCAATCTTTGAGAACATTGTCGTTAACTGAATGAATTCTAACACTGCTAACCAAAAGAAAGTTGAATGATCAATTTCATCTGATGCATAGGGCCGAATCAGCCACTAAAAAATTAAAGCATTAAAAAATATAAATGCTATAAAATCAATGATTAATATTGATGTATGAATAAATACTTTGATAACTACAAGTATAAATGTGAAAGTGCTCAGCTAATGTTTAAAAATCTATTTACAATCAAATATTTGAGATTTTTTTTTACATGATTTCCTTGTGAAACTGTTTAACATTATAAGAGAAAAGATAGCAAATCAATAATCAAACAACAAGTTTTGTTAAACTGCAATTTAAGAAACGGAGTGCAGTTGATTGATAAACAATTTTTAAAAATGAAATACAGAAGCACCTTGGCTTTGTTAGGTTATATGACCTATGCAAACTTATACAAAAGGACATCTTGCATAACTTTAGTTATGACACTGAGCTGTCCTTTTGCAGGAAAGTGTGTAAAAAAGTTCTTTTTTTATTTGAGTTTTTACTGATTTTCAAAGATGTTGAAGATTTAAATATAAAAATGGTTCATATCAAGTATTTTTTATTATTGATAAATATTCAGAGATGGATTTTGCATCTGTTATACAAAATATTTGAAATGAAACATTTTACATTTCATTTGTAAAAATGACTAACATACATTGTACAGATGCTGCATTGAAATCATACTAAGTAATTTTTAAAAGTCAGACACAATTAACAAGTAGCAGCATTATAAATTTATGGGTGCCTGATGATCACAAATGCTACTGATGAAAGAACCTTTTGAAAATTGAAATTACTCAAAAACTATCATTAAGATCTACAATAACATAAGAATCACTGAACTTACAGTTACAGACACTGAAAACAATGCCTTGCAAAAAAACAATTCTGAGATGATTTCATCATATGAAAATGCAGTAAAATGATTCCATAAATTGTTTATCAAAGGAACTTACAAACCAACACTTTACTAAATCATTTAGGATTTTTAACACAAAAATATGCTAGCAAGCTGTCATATAACTTTTTTAGGAACAGGAGTGAGGGGGAAGAGTGGGGTTGGAAAAAGGAATAAGCTAGAGACTGGCTTGGAGCCCCTAAAAAATATAATCTGGCAGTGCGATTAACTGCCTCTATAAGTATCATTTAATTGCAAATACAACAAATTTGTTTTTTTAAAACAAAATGCAAAAGCATCATTTAAGATGAATGTTGGTGAACTCTGTACTATTAAAAACTTAAAGTTTGAAGTTATTTTAAAAACAGAATTTATACTCGTATTCTCATACTGTACTCATTTATTAATATACTTCATTGAACTCTTGCAAAAATTGTAAAATGGTATCAAAAAATGTATATTATTTGAAGGATCAAAAGAAAGTTTTAATTTTTTTACTTGTTCTTTACAAAATAGTTTTTTTTTAACTTCAAGAACTAAAAAACAACACATTAAACATACTTACATGTTTGACACCAAGAATACGTTTGGCAAATGTCAAATGAACACCATTTATATAGAAAATCAACATATTTAATTTGTTCAACACTGAAAAAAAAACATTTTAAGATATATTAAAGGAATTAGGGTATAAATACTTGCCAGCCAACATATGGAGTTATTTGTTAAAGTAGTAAATATCTTTTCTTAAAATCCAATTTAAAAAATCTAAAAATACAAACTATAAAAATGAAAAATATACATGAAGCAATCTTTACCAGAAACTAAACTATGAAGGTGAACTTGCAGATCAACTGAACACTTGAGTTTATCAGACTTTTTCGGAGCTAAAAGTTTTGAAGTAAATTAAGTATTTTAAAATAAGTAATTTTAATTAAAAATTTACTTGATAAAAGTTTTAGGTTGTAAAACAAAGAAAAATGTTTGACTTAAAGATGTAAAAAGGAAAGCAAGTATATTTAAATAGGCAAACCATTAAAATTGATGTGATACAAATCAATTACTTTCTTCATCATATAAGGTGAGGCAGAACGTATAAAAGCAAAACTTAAACATTTCTAAACAAAGTATTGTAAAAATATCATTAATTAATTTTAGTACATACAGCATACATACACGTATATATTCAAAGCAACCACCATGCTAGTTGCTATTCTTTCCAAACTTAACAGCATGATAGTAGTAAAATAAATAAACCATCATGAATTGATGATGGTTAATTGCATAATTTTGTTTATACTGCATTTGGCTATCAGCCATGATATTTAACAAACATTTTTTGCTGTTTAGGTAGAACAAAAGTAAAAATATCACATTTAACCTGTTACTTATTTTTTTAAGTTAAACTTAAAAAAGTAAATTAGTATAGTTTTATTTATGCTATTCCTTAAATTCAATGATCATTAGTATTGAAAAAAATTACTTCGATAAAAATCTATTATCATCTTGGTTTAAGAAGCAACTTATTCTCTGGGGAATTTTCTCCTAAAAAGCAGGAAGCTATAAAGCAGGCTAAAACAATCAAAAAATTTGTTCAATTTACATCAGTTGATTGGTAGATTTAGATTTAAAGTCGCAGAAGGTTTTTATGTTTAATTCAATATCATTTCATTAGCAAAAAGTCTTGAGAATATAAATATTAAGATTAAAAAAAAATTTCAACTTCTTTTGGAAGATGGTTGTAGCAACATTTAAAAATAGTTGATGTGTTTTGCCCAAATCATTACGGGCTCAAAGTCACAGTCTAAGTTGCACAGAACTGCTATGCAATCAGCAGTTTAACATTATTTACATCTGATTGGTCTTGACTAAAATAAACATATCATGAAATAACTAAATATACAGAAGCAATTAGGTAGAAATAGCGTAACTACCTCAACTCACTAGTTAAAATTTTTTTTTTAATATATGTTATTTGTCAAAAATTAGATGATCCTATTAAAGTATAATTTTAAAAACATAAAATAACTAGATATAACTTGACTCTTGACTTTTACAGCAGCAGTTATTTTTTTCTAATATGAATAACACTGATAAAGTTTATAGCTCCTGCATAAATTAAAAAAACTTCTTTTGAATTTTTACATGCTGATTTCAAAAATACACTTATTTTTATTCTTGTACATTCAGAAAGTTTTATTATTTGTGCAAAAATATCATAGCTTTACAATAACAATAGTATAGAACCTAAACTATGATCAACATTTATGTGTACTAAAAAAATTTAAAACTAAAGAAACACAAAAAACTAGCATTTAATTATAAAATTGCTACAAAAGCTGCATACTCATTAAACTTAATTGAGAATATTTTACAGTAGTGTCCAGAATGTCTGCGAGAAATAAAAAAAAGCATTAACAGGTGATGTTATCACAGGAAATTTGAACAAACTGATTAAACTGCCCAACAAAATTTGACACTATGATGAAAGCTATTGATCCTTATAGATTTTAGCTTATTTCATCTTATAGCATTTCAGAATAACAAGCTATACCCTGGTATAAAATTTGCTTGACTGCTAAAATTGTTAAAATTCTAACATCATTTTGTTTACAAATTTTGTTGATTACATTTTTTAAGGTTGTTTAAACAATAGGTTGTTTTTATTATATATGAACAAGTACACACTGACTGATCAGTGTTAAAATAAAACATTGTACCAGAGTTATTTTAGTTGAAATGTAAGCAATCATAATAAAATATTGGCACCTTATGTATATTGTTTGTCATGTATATACTATTTGTACCTCTGTATTGACACAGTGGTTGAATATGAAGCGCAGATCAATCTCATGTGTACCAATGGCATGGCAAAAACCAAAGAATCATAAGGACATTTGTTATTTCTGTTTGACAGATGTAGTAGGAAAAAGCAGAAAACATTGTTTGCTTTTGCACTGATGTTGATGAACTTATGAACAAGTTGGGATATGAACATTATCCTGATGAATGGAGGTTGTTCATCAATATGAGAAAGAGCAGTTTGAATATAGTGCTCCTGTACAATGGCAATAAAAAGCCAACTGCTACTGTTTCACATACAATTGTTTGAAAGAAATGTACAAAACCACAAACGTTCTACTAAATCAGATATGAGGGTCATAGTTGGAGCATATGTGGAGATTAGTTGGAGATTAGTTGGTAAAAAAAAAATGGCATCAAATTTATAATATTTAATGGCTACTATTGCTAATCAATTTGATATTAAGCTTATTACAGATAGGGCATCAAAATATAAAGTTACTTTGAATGCTTGAACTAACAAGCAGAACTTGTCTAAGTTTTTTCAAGATTTTTTCTTCACATTTTGCAAAAGTGTACAGTGCTTTTTAGAATTAAGAACTATAGATTTTAAAAAATAAAGGTTTCAGCCAATAAAATCAAGTAAAAAATGCTAACCATTTTTGTTGGAATCTTTTCACTATTTGAATCTACTTGAATTATACCGGAAAATTCTTCACCCAGTGTCTGAGAGCCTAAATGAAAGAATAACAGTTTTACTACCAACTACTCAATTATTAAAGATGAAAATTTCTTAAGTTATAAACTTTGTGGTGAACATAAGTTTTAACTTTTGAAACATTAATGCATTAAGCAAAAAGAAGTTTTTTTTCTATTGTATTACATACCTAAACGTTTCTTTTTGATTCCATAATAAATTTACAAAGTTACAGGTTCCTTAAGGATTATCAAAAGGTCCCCTAAGGGTAATAAAAGTTTAGTTAGTAGAGGTGATGCTATTGGATATTGTGAAAACAGTTTAAAATTATATAATGCATTACATATGGGGCTTTTCAATGCAAGCTATCAATCACACACAAATGCCATATATAGAAAATTACAAACATTTGAGACTTTTTCAGATTGATAATTCCTCCAGTATTTGCAGAAGTTACTTAATGATAAAATGCAACTTTTGCTCATTAACTAGTAGTACTAACTGTTTTTTCTCCTCACATGATAGGTACTGAAAAAAAAAAAAAGAAAAGCTAACGGCTTAAGTACCATGAGTCATGCACCATCATTTTCAGACCAATATTTCTAAATTCAACAACATTATTTTCATTTAGTATTTGGACTAGATGTCTTTGTATTAGTTTAGTAATTAACCAAGACTGAATGCAGATGTTCAACCATAAATCTGCTGAAGTGTTGAAAACCCTGTAATTCCCAGGGTGTTAGCTTGATAGCAAATTCATACCAATCAAAGAATAATTCAATATTCATGAAGTAGATTGTTTTGAACATTCAGTGGGCTCAAAGAAATTTTCAAACCGTAAACCATGAACAGATAAAGTAGTACCAATCTTTATCGAAGCTTTAAAACATCTCCAGAATTTTACCTGCTTAAACTATTCTGCTAATAAAGGAGTTGCTTCAGTACAAACATCCAACACAACAGCTACTGTTGAAACCCAAGAGTAATACATTCTGTATGTAAAAAATTTTATCAAGGGCAATTGGGATGAACTTTTGAAAATATAAATACAGTTAAATATTGTAAAAAACAATATTATTTAAACTTACTAATTTTAAACAAACATAACTTTTTAGAACAATTCAATCTTGAAAAAAACCTCAAGTATTTATTGGTAAATAAATACTTAAACCGTATTGCAAGTCCAAAAATAAATAACTGAGAATCTTTGAACAATAATTGATCAATAGGAATGCCCATTTAAATTTAAAGTTTTTTTGGGATAGAGTATTATAAATATATTAGGGGTTGTACTTAAAGACAAATTAAAAATGGAGAAGAAATTAGAAAACCGTAGAAGAACTTTGGTATCTTTAATACTTTGATGAACTTTTAATGAACTTTTATGGATACTTCATAAAATTTTTGGATTTTTTTTTTAAGAAAATGATGTTATGCTAGTAAATGTTTTCTACTAATGAAAAATATTTAGCAATAAATACCTTGCAACGAAGTTACATAAAAGTATAAAAGGCTACTAATGACCTCCAACTCTCTTTTCCATCTCATAAAAAAATGATCTCCTATAAGACAAGAGAACTTTTTTGAAAATTACATCATAGATAAAAAAAAATATATCTAAATAAGAAACTTAAGAAAGTTCTTAATCTGAAGGTCATTTAAATTTATAAATACAAAAATTACTTTTAAATTCATTTTCAACTAAATTTTTACCAAAAATGTGCTGACAAATCCTTATTACTTTGCTATGCATTGTTTTGATATAAGAATCATCTTTTGCAGCACATTTAATCAATGCTTGTTGACTTGCTACAATAGCTGGCATAATTGAAACTATTTAAGTAAATTTTAATGAAAACAAAAAGTGACATTACAACAACCATATAAATTAAATAAAGTTACCATACTTTGAAAAAAAAATTTTTTTTAAAGAATAACAAGTAATAACCATTTAATCAATGCTTGTTAACTGTCTACAATAGCTGGCTTAACTAAAACTATTTAAATATACTTTAATGAAAACAAAAAGTAATATTATAACAATTTTAAAATATCACTAATATGATTCATAAGGTGTTGTAGAAGAAAAACATAATTTATATCATTCAGAATATATTCTAACAATAACAACTGTAATATTATCAGAACTTCCACGGCGTATAGCTTCATTAGCAACTTCATTGCATGCCTTATGAAAACCTTCATCCTCATAATCATTCTCCTATAAAAATAAACTTCATGAAAATAAGGTAAAACAGAAAATTGAAACCTTTTGTGAACAGTAAGACTATTATTGTAAATCCATATCAAATCATCAAAAATAGTACGAGAAGTCACCAAAAAAGATAGATTAAACAAATTTTTAGATACATTTTTCATAAATGTATGATGACCAAATATTGAAAAACTAAGCTTCTAATTATTTGTCAATTAAAAGGTTATTTAAATATGAAACTTTGCCATTTTAGAAAAAACACAATATTTTTATAAAAATAAAAATAAAAAACTTAAAGAACTGGTATATCACCAATGCAAAAAGTGGGAATTCATAGCTTAATTTAATAAGATTTTGATTTTTTATAATTCAACACAAAAGGAAACTTACACCCTATAAAGAATAGTCCACCTTAATGAGTAGACATAATTGAAGAATAGACATAAACTACAAACATTAAAGCATATTTCTACGCTCTCATTGATTAACTTTCAAGAATTTGTTTTTTAGAAGCAAGCAAGGTAAGATTTTGAAGCGAAATTCATTATTTTTGATTTTTATTTATTCCTGTGTTCTGGTAGCATTCAGATTTTTAGAAACCTGTTTTAACACCAAACTTTGAATACAGATGTTTTTGATTGTGAGAAATCCAAAATTCTAGCTCATTAAAACTATAAATAAACAAAAAACATTTACTTAGTAAAAGTTAGTAATGTTTTAGTAAATAATGATTTTCAACCTACTCTAAAAAGACATTAACATTTCTAAACATATAGACTGACAAAACCGAACCACAATGCAAGTGACAGTTTCCAAAAAACATCTGTTTTTATACTAATTAAGTTTCCTCCTGATTTATAGATGTTTCTTTACAAAACTTTGTTTCTAAAAACCAGCTCTTGAGAGACAACCAATGAAACTTGGTAAAAATATCCTTCAAGATATGTAGCTCAGAAAATATAAAACATTGTCTACTTTTAGAGATGGATTATTTTTTGATGACAAAAGTTTCATTTTTTTAAAAAAAAAAAAAAAAACAAAAACTGCAACCTTATTAGATTATTTGGAACTAAAAAACATGTTTAAAAATTACAAAATTTCAAGTGAGATCAATGCTTACAACCCAAAATTTAAAAAAATTAATTATCATATGATTACAAACAATAAAACTAAAGAAGAGCTAAACAAGACCAGAATGATTTGATAATTTTAACATGACCTGAATGACTTGATATAGAATGATCCTTTAAAAAATTTAAGAGCAAAAGTATATCATTAATTAGGAAAAGAATAATCATTTTCTAAAAAAAAAAAAAAGGAAAATAAAAAATAAAGAAAAAAGCTCACCATCAGCATTTTGTCAATAAAATCAACAGCTTCTGGAACAGTTAGTCCTTTCCACAACCCATCGCAAGCAATTAAAATATATCTGTAATTAATGACAAATTTTTAAAATATAGGCTTATAGATTTTTCTGCATTTTCTTTTCTTTTTTTTTTTTAAAGATAAACAATTAACTAAACTCTGTTAAAACAATTCAATAATGGACAATTCAAGTGTGCATATAGCAAATTTTGAACAACTTAAAGTTGATATGAGAAAAAGTAATAATAAAATTCATAAAAATATGTCATTTACAGCAATAATATCTTTATATTGATGTTAATATACCAAATATAAATTAAAAATTTGTTTATTTTTTAACATTAGTTGAGTATCTAAAAAAATTAAATATTCTCTAATCACTCTGATACAATATAATAGGAGCTAGAAATATTGTTATAATTCTGAGTATGATATTGAATTAATTCAGTATGTCAAAACATTAGCCTGCTCCATCATACTTACATACAGTACAAAAATACAGCACTTAATTTATATGATTTTAATTAAAACAAGTATCTTTGAATCAGTTACATCAAAATAAGTTAACAAAATTGAACATAAAAAAACCTCAATTTATATATCTTTTTTTGAACCTAAAACTACTTTAATATGAGAAAGTTTCAGCTCATATGAAAGAAGAAATTCTTCAATAAGCTAAAAATACAGCTGAAAATGATGCAAATACAGTTTTTTTTAAACAGATGTAAGCTTCAAGAAGGTCTATCCAGCAGTTGAGAAAAGAACTTGACTTTTTCTAGAGCTTTCTAAAATTTTTCAAATTTTAAAATTCATATCTTAATTTTTTGAACTTAACTTCAAAATTATCAATATCAGATAAAGTATGAAATTATAGAACAGTGAACTTGAATGTTTTGACAAAATTCCACTTTAAGCATGTGAATTCAATTCATTTACATTTGTCATTAAATCTGTCAGAAGCATCAGTTTCAACAACCTTTGCTTTTGCTATTTAATTTTGGAAAATATCTTTTTTTTCATCAAGAAACACTTTAATTACTTCTAGACAAGAAATTATAATCTATTTAAAACTTTGGCTATATGAAACTAGCAAAGATGGCTGTAAAACAATAGATGTGTATGCTTGCATTCAGCTTTGTGACCAGAATTTCTTTAAAGGAAGAGTTATGACTAGTCAATATGCTTTTATTTAAATATGACAATACTTTCTATATGCCAACCTAAAAGTTTACAAAACTTAAAAACTACCAGCAAATAACACAAATCTTCTGGAAGATTTTCATCATACAAAGTGAAGTGCAAAGTTCCCATGCAAACAATCTCAATTTTACTTTTACTAGTGTTGTTAAAACTTTACAGCTATAAGAAAGAACAGTTTATATAGCACATCTCACACTGCATTGTATCAGATAGCACCAATAAAGATATGGACAAGTACAGTATCCAGTATACCAAAATACATTTCATATAGAGAGGGCTGTCTGTACCTTTGATAGCAGTACAGCCTAATGCAATAATTAAAGAAACATAATTGAAGGCAATTTACAAGTGAAACTTATTTACCTAAATAGTACACACTCATCTTTAAAGTAATCAAGTTTTTATGCTTACTGCATCAAAGGTTGGAGACTTTGAACTTAGATAAAGATCATGTCTAATCTTTTTTTACACCCCCTGCAACATTTTTGGATATAGAAAAAAAAGAAAAAAATTTAATACAGGTTATTTTAAGATTCTTATAAGATTTTTAAGATGTTTTTTTTTTAAAATAGGCTCTTCCCAAAGTTGAATTTACAAATGCTCTCTTTTAAGAAAATTTAATGTAATTGCCCCCCTTACATAGATAAAATTTTATTTTTGTTAAACTTCTCTTGCAAAATTTTCATTTTTTGCACAAATTACATTTCACAATTAAAACAGATCTTCTTGAATATGTTGCTAATTAAAATCCACCAATTTTGCATATCTTATTACTGCATATCTATCATACACACAAACTTGCTAAAACAATTTTATTACACTTTAAAAGTGATTAGAAGGGCTTCTGGCCACTTTTAAATTGTAATAAATCTTAAGATATTAACAGGATCTTCATTCTACAAGAAAGGATTTGTGGCATGAATCACCCATGCATCTGCTATGGACAGGAGGGGAAGCCTAAATACTTCCTTTGTGTGGAAGGAAACAATTTTAGAAGCTGCAAATTAAATGAATCATTAAAATAAAATTTCTTTTTAAACAAATACTTCACACTTAAAACTTTTGGAAGTAAATAATAACTAACAATTTACCTGTCCCTTTTTGTTAGTGTTGACTTAACAATATCTGGTTTTGATATAATATACTTTTTAAACCTTAAATCTCCAATTGCTCGAGATACTTCAACTATTCCCTGTACGCGACCATCCCTAAAACAAAAACACCAACTGTTAAATTGATGGTATTTGCCAAATGTAAAAGGCTAAATTTTTCCCATTCATTTTATCATTTTCATAGCAGTTTAAGTATCCATTAAACGTGAAAACGCAAAATTTTTTAGTGCTGATAATAAAACCATTTAAAATCCCAAAGAACTACAAAAAATATTAAGTTTTGAAATTACATAAAATATTTTTTATGTGATTTCAAAATGCAACTTAATCTACAAATTAATGACACGATCATTTAAATAAATATTAATAAATCTTATGATATTACTTAATGGTTTATCAATGAATGGGCACAGTTTGCAACTTGCTGAATAGCAAGTTTAAGTCAATGAAGTAACATGAAATAAACAGACAGTTTATATTTGCCTAGGAAAATATCTTATTTATATTTTCATACTCTTATGGTTGTATATTGCAAAGAAACAATCCTGTATACCAAAACACATTTGTACTAGATACAAAAGATACTAATACGAACTTTACATCTAAAACTTTTGTAATTATACTATTAGCTTTAGCTACAGCTCAGTAATACTGAAATATTAGGTGTTTAACAATCCTGTACAGTTATTGATCTAATTCTGGCTGTCTCATAATTTCCTGGAAATGTACATTTATAAGACATTTTGCATCCATGCTTTTGATAAAGGAAAAGAAACAAAGTGGAACTAATTCTTAACCCTAATACAACAGATCATAGTTAATTGTTTTGAGTGCTATAGTTGTTTTGAGCTTTGATATGTTATTGTACTTGGTAAGGCACCAGATCAGTCTGAAGCCACTAAATAGATTACCTGTACAAACTCATTTCATGAGTTTGTTTAGAAAATATAATTCTATTAAGGATTTCTATTGTATTGACTATTAAAAAATATTTGCTGATAATTTCTTTACATAAGTACTTTAAAAATAAAAAAAAAGCATACTTCACAAAACCACCTGCATTTTGTATTCTCTGTCTTTCTTCATACTAAAAAAATCACAGGTAAAGGCCTGAAATGTTTGAGTAATAAAGACAAAAATGAAGCAATTCAGTGTTATGGCATCTATATGATACTGATACATATTAAAATAAAAATAAAAACACACTTTTATGGGAGAATGATCTTTTGATAGCAGTAATATATTGTTCTTTCCTTCTTCATTAGTTCTGACAAGTATTGTCTAAAACATATTTTGATACTTTAACTAACTTAAACAAAATAATCTTTTTTAATCATAATAAAAACTGAAAAACAAGAAATGTATTAGCCCTAAAAATATGTTCAGATTGTATATAAGCATTAAGGTCAGAGACAATTGAAACCAGGAACTTTTTCATTAATCAAAAACTGTAACTTTAAAGAAATCTATGAAAAGTTTCCTGAGGTGGAGGCTAGACAGAGGGTTTTTGTTATAGATAATCTCTACATCTTTACCAGACAAAGTTAACAAGAAATTATTTATGTTTTAAGATATGAATAGTTAATTGACTATTAGCACACTTAATATAAGGTAGTCAACAAGTAGTTAGTTTTTAGTCAACAAGTAGTTACAGCTAAATAGCAATTGTACTTTAGTTTAAAACTATTTTTTTAATTCAGCATTCAACTGATTTAGGTATGGTGTTCATTGAATTGAATGAACAACATTCAATTGTGTTTATCTCCAAACTCTCATTTGCTAGTAAAGAGTTCACTAGCAAACAAGACTCTTGCTGACTAAAAAACTGCTTTGCATTAAGTGTGTTAATAGTCAATTAACTATTCAGATCTTAAAACATAAAAAATTTCTTGTTAACTTTGCCCATTTGTTTGATTAACTATGATGGGCTTGTAAGGTTTTAGAGTTTAGGTTCTAGCCAAATTTTTAACTAACACAATATTACCACTATGTTATTAAAAATTGATGTTACTAGTCTAACCAAATTAACATATATAAACTGCAGTTGCTGTTTACACAATTATGTATGAAAAAGATTGTAAATAATTATGTTAATAACTATAATTATAATTTCAATCTTCCTCTGTGTTATGCTGTGTAGTATTTACTTCATTTTGTTTAAATGCCAATTTTTAAAAATATTTTTTGAATAATTGATTTATGTTTATTCAAAATATCAACCCACTAGTATACCACCCCACATATCCCCAAAAATCTTTTTTAAAAACTTTGGTTTATAGTATATACAAAAAACCTAAAAAAGAAGCAATTCAACTACTTTTACTTACTAAATTGACTTACAAAACATCTGTGAGACATCAAATTAGCTTTTGCATCAAGTAAAGTTTAAAAAACTGGCAGTAATAATTAGAAAAACAAATACTATTGCTAACTTTTTTCTGTACATCCATTAGGAAACTAGGAAAATTGTAAACTAAGATGCTTTTTAATAGGAAGACTGTTATGTAAACTTAAAAAAGAAGCACATTAAAAAATTGACAGAAAGTTTTTTACTTTACTGTCCCCAATATTTGCCACATAAATTGTATTGTTAACTACTAACACACATGATACTGTTGAACCATCCTTTAAAGGAGGACTTCTAAAACAAGAAAAAATATTAGAGAGAGTTAGATAAAAATAACATTTAGGTAAACGTTTTTAAATTGATTTTACATATTGACATATGCCATATCTTAGATTGATTAACATATTGACATATTCTATAAATTTTCGAATTAAAATTTACATTAAAGAATAAAATATGATTTAATATTTCATAGACATTTTGAAATAATTTTCTTTGTTACTTATTCCCCAGAGTAACTCAAGTAACAGTTGTTGAAAACTTTCAAATTAATAAAGCACTGACTCTAGGCTTGCACGCAATAGAAAAGCTTCATCTGTATCTTTAAATGCTTTTATGATACTCTTCTTTAGTTCATTATCAAAGTTGCTTACAGCCTCTAATGAAAAGTATAATATCATAATAGAATATCAAAAGTTTCACAAAACAATTCAAAAACACCAATTAACATAATCAAAAATTCCAACTAACATAATCAAAATTAATCTTGGCATTTAAAATTTTATTTTAAACTGATTTTAACAATAAAACTTTTAATATTGACACTTCCATATCAATCACTTTACTAAATGCTTAAAAAGTAGTTTAATGTATAAATCTAGAAAAAATTTTATTTCTCAACCTAATATTCATAACAAATATCATTTCTGTTTTAAGAGCAGAAAATGGTTTAGCTTTCACAAAGGTAGAGAAAGCACCAACATTTTGAGTATCCTGACTGTAGATCTGCAATTCTTAAGTGTTAAACACCAGTAAAAAATAATTACAACTATCAGCATTCAATGATGATGATGAATTTCCCTTTATAAACATACAGTGCTAAACTTTCTAATAGCCTGCATAACTTTCTAATAGTCATAAACAGCACAGACAACACAGAATTTAATTCTGCATACTTTTAATTAAATACTGCAGATAGTGTGCTGTTAAAAACTCAGAATGAACTTTTGGGTTCTTCACATTTTGTTTTTTGCACATTATGAAAATACTCTTTTTCACTCTAACTTTATATTAAATCATGCAACCTAAAATATCAATGGCAGGTTAAATTAAAATCCTGTTTAAAACTTCATTTCAGTTGTGTGGTTTGATAGTTAGATGAGAAATAAAAATAACCTCAAAAGTAACCATCTTTTATATTTACTTTCATTAGGTCTGTCAAAAAATATTCAGATGAAAATGACCCTTGATAAAATGTGTCAAATTTCTGAATACAAAAGGCTTCATTAACTTAAATAATCACCTTTATAATTAAATGACATTCTGCAATCTATTCCTCAAAGAACCAATGCCTCTGTCCCAAAACTGTCTATTCATGGAGTTGAAAAATCTCCTCTTTAAGGTTGTGTTCATTTTTAAATTTCTTGTATTTCATTAAGTTGTGTTTGGCTAAATGATAATCTGTAGGAGAGATGGCAAATATGGAAGATAAGGCAGAACTTTCCATTCCAGCTCCCATTTGTTTCTTTGGGTTGAGTCTTCTTTGTAACAGATCTTCCTTGTGAAGCAAGAGCAGTGATGTGCACATAACAACTTGTTGGATTTTGTGATGTGCAAATAGTTACTGGTTTTTTTGCCTTATATAGCTTTGAGAAAATTCTAGAAATATAATTGCAATTGACACATTCAAACAAAACTAAGGAGCATACATCTCATTTTGCTTAAACAGTATTAAACTGAAGTTGGACCAAATTTTGTTAGCCAATTTTTTTTTGACAGCCCTAATACTTCATAAAATAACATATGAATAAAGACCTGCATCTGTTTTAGACTTATCCTAGAACTTGTATAAGTCCATATAGAATTATGTGAATTTTCATACAAAATTTAATCCAAAATTTTTGTATACCTTTGATTAAAATATAAAAGTGTTCCTGATTTATTGTTCAATTTAGTATTGTTTCATGCTATCTGAAAATACATGAAACTTTAACTATTATTTTGTTTTATGGCTCCTATTCTGTTAAATATAAGATCTTTTAAGAAACATTAAATGTTGCAAGTATCAACTTGAATAAGAACCTAATTTACTTGTTCAGAAGCAGCTTCTTCAAACTTTTGTTTGTAGAAGTAAGTCACTTATTTTTAACTATGGGAGAGATGAAATTCATGTTTTTTTAGTTTAACTGTCTATTTAATGTTTTGCCTTTTCAATTCAATTAAAATCATTTTAAAAAATTTTATTTTACATCAAGATATTATTCATTAGCTTAGATTAAAGAAATATTAAACAGTTATGATAAAATGTCACCTAATTACATATAGCCAAATATAAATAATCTAGAGGAATCTTTTGTATCTTTTTTCCTATTACATTATTGGCTCCCAATAAATTAGAATCATAGTAAATAAGACAGACAAGCTACAGAAAAATTAGTTTGCATTCACAACAGCCTATGCTGAAATAAATTCTTTAATGCAAGTGTATTAAATAAGGTATTATGCAACACAAGGTGTTCTTAAATAATCTGATCAGCAAGGCATCCATAAGCAGTCTCAAAGAATTAGATAATACAACTTAACTTACTAAGAGATAATCTAATATTTTATAGAAAGTTTCTGCATAATGAAAGTTTTAATTGGAAAAATAGTTAGGAAAATAAAATTAATTAAAAATTTTAAACATAAAAGGGACACTTTTACTGACAAAATTAAAAACTATGTATAAAAAAAACCTTCTTGTATATATTGTTTTTAAGTATTGTGTTTAAATCATATATAAAAAATCTAAGTCACTTATAATGACATGTAATAAAGGCTATTGCATTTTGTAATTGAAAAGCAGTGATGATGTGGAGAAATTAAACATGTCTAGCCTTAAAAACACATGAATTGAAGTCAAAGGTTTTGTATAGCTAAAGTAGTAAAAGATCAAACCTTTGGGAAAATTTTTACTAATATTAATGTGCAAGTTTTCTTGAGCAAACTGAGATGCATTCTTTCCACCATGACCATCAAACACTGCAAAAAATGCTACACGATATCTAAAATAAAAGTATAAGTTTTAAAAGCCCCTAATTTCCAAACTTTTAATTTTATGTTAAAAGTAGAGGTAAAATTATGATAAAAACAGAAGATAAATTTTAACATGCTTAAACAATTTACCTAGTATCCATGAATATGGATACTAGGTAAACTGTCTAACCTAACTTTTTAAAACTATTTGTTAAATAAGGCTCATTTTGAACTTTCATTGTACTTCATTTGTTTTTTAGATTTCCATAATTTACTTAGAGCAATCTTTATGTTTTTTATGAAGAACTTTTGTGTCTTTCTGAATGTAGTATTTATTTAATTGTAAAATTCACTTGTTTAAAAAATATATATAAGAGATTAAAGATATAAAAAAGCTCTCATCTTGCTAAGTTGACAAATTTTTATGATTGTTTTGACTCAATAATCTTATTCATTACAAAGGACATTAAATGCAGAACTTCTCAAGCTTCTTAAGGTAAATATTTTTTTACACTTAATGGCATCACTCTCTTCAGAGTTAAGAATAGAAAAAAAAAAAGTTCTTTATCTAGGATAACTGATTACAAAACGAATTGATATAAATAAATATAATGAATGAATAGAAATATTTAAAAAGCTCTCTGTGTCTGTTAAGGTGAATTTTTAGCTTGAGTTCCCTGGTCCGCCATTTTGTTCATGCTCTTTTGCTAAAGTATAAATGAATTTATTGTGACCATAATATTGACAATTCAGTCTATAAGCTTAGAATATTATTTTCAAATTTCTTTTTTTTTTTAATTCAGTTTTTCAATACAGTTTTTAACTCAAACTTTTTAAATAATGAAAGATAATCTTTAAATACTCCTTGAATTTTATGTTAAAATAGTGCTTTAACACTGAATTAAGCATTTTGAAATTTCTTTTTAGTTTTTGTGTGCACAAGTATCAGTTTTCATATGGACATATTTGAAAACTCAAAACTAAATGTTAGATTTAAAGTTAGATATAGCAGAGTAAACTGACCAATTAGTAGACAAATAATTTTCTGGCTTGCATTTTACATGCAAAAATGTGCAGATAACAATTATGAAGTTAATACTGGTATAACCAGCTCAAATGACTTTATCTGCCAACAACTAATACAGGGTTACCACTATTAAAACTGAGGCTAAAAATAAGGATTTTAAGGAGAATTAAGGATATATTTTCCCAATTTATAAGGATATTTGGTCGCGAACGCCAATTTTTTCAAGGAAAAAATAAGGAGAATTAAGGAGAAAATGATTAAAATGACTTTAAAAACAGAATCTTTTTTTTTTCAATAAACATTAAATACAAATAGATAAACTATTATAAATATAATATACTATACACAAATATATATATAACATTATAAAAGTTCATTTTTCTTTTTAACAAGGTTTTTTTTTTTTAACATAAAGCATTTCAAGAAACTCTTGTTTTTCAAAGGCAGCTCTTTTTAATGCATTAGATTTCAAAATTTCAGCTTTAATTTCATCTAAATACAAAGAGAATCATTAAATAATGACATTTCATTTAGTATTATATGAACTAAAAATTTATTCATATTCAAGGCACAAACCTAAAGCTATCCTTTTTTCAGCACGGAATCTAATTTCATAAGACGACTTCTTTAAATTCTCAATCATACATAATGACTGTCGAATTTCTGTATTTCAATATCCTCAATTACTTTTTGTTTTGCTTCCATTTTCTCTTCTTTTTCTGCAGACAGGGCTTTTGATCGTTGATCATCAAAATACCTCTTTTTTGCCTGTTTGCAGCTATTCAACAAATCTTTAGTTATTTCAACTTCATGTGCCATGAGCCCATAAAATGTGAGGTAATCTTGGATACAACGTAAAAAGATGATGGTGTCTGTGGACATATTGTCATCAATCAGATTTTTATTGCTGCTGAACCCTCGTTCAACTTGAGCTTGCCCGTGCGATAAAATGAGGACAATTTTAAAAATTTGTTGAAGATTTGTATGCAGCTTTAAATCAGAGTATTTCCACAAAAAGTAGTCCAAACGATCTTTATCTTTATCAAAAGTCAAAAATAATTCTTTGTTATCAACAACGACAGTTTTACAAAACCTGGAATATTCGTTCTTAGTTAAATCACCAACAGAAGCTCTCATTTTTTTGTAAGTAACAAGTTTCATCAACAGTTTTTCAAATAAATATTCACATTTTTCTGGGAATTCAACCATAAATGATGGGGAAATACACATCAGACAGCGAGCAACCAGAGAAGACAAAGGGCTCTTCTCAATGATATGAGTACACATTGAGACAAGGAAATCGCATACTTCCCTCTTGAACTTGTCAATTTGAACTTCAGTAATCTTTCCTTTACTCTTGAGTTACAGGAGATCATACTTCAATGAAAAGCCAACATCAATCTTGCTGGTTAAAAGCCGGTTTGCACAATTAGATAAGTTTTTGAAAGTCAGTGTTTTTTTAATATATAGAACACAATTAGGTGTCAGACAAAATCAATTTTTTTTAATTGTTGTTTTGTGATGCACCCTAATATACATACATACATACATACATACATACATACATACATACATACATACATACATACATACATACATACATACATACATACATACATACATATATATATATATATATATATATATATATATATATATATATATATATTTATATATAGGTGTAGGATTTCAAATCATCAAAGAAGTAACTATTTGCTTCTCTATTGATAAGTATAATCCATATACTTTAATAAAATTTCCTTGAAGATAATGTAAGAAAATAAGGAGAAATTAAGGACAGCAGTTAAATTTGAACTTTTTTTAAGGTTATTTAAGGACTTTTAAGGAGTTTTTTTTTTATTAAGGATATTTAAGGTTTATAAGGAGGAGTGGGAACCCTGTAATAAGGTTTAATACACAAAAGCTGATAAACATATAGATCCATTAAGTGGTCATGGCTTATAATAGGCACATGTCTTTTGTAAGAACATAACTATAACAACATACTCATCACCTCAGTAAACTGTCAACACTGCTTGACAGACTATTAAAGGTATTATCTACATCTAGATCAATATTAAAATGACATCAAGATGGTATTTCAAAGAGCTATTCAAGCAATGACATGATAAACCTAGGGCCTATATCAAAAAATAAAAAACATATAATTTAATAACAATAAAGCAAACCCACAAATCTACTAATAGCTCTAAGCAAATGACTCCAAACAAAGATGCAAGCCCAATATTGAATTCATACCATGTCGATATATGTAAAACTACTATTCTTTGTTAATTCTCTAAACCTATTAATAAATAGCACCAAAAAAAGATTATAAACAATTATCATTAGTCCCAGTGGCTACTGCAAATTTTGTAATTCCAGTCCATAGATATTTTCTTAGAACTTAGTATCACTGCAACAAAGCATGATGCACAGTAGGAGGTGAATTTCGAATTTGGGTTGAAAAAATTGTTGAACAAATTTGCATTAATTTTTTTGCATTTAGCTTTTTAGTAATATATATATATATATATATTTTTTTTTTTCTTCACAAAATTGAAAATAAATTGCATTACAAAAAAAGCTAGAAATTTCTCCACACACTGCAAAATTTTGCTTAAAGAAATTGTAAACAAACTGAGTGGGTTTAAACTTAATAATGGAAAAAAGTGTGAAATGGCACCTTAAAATGCAGCATACACTGTATCTACCTGACTATCCCAATACTGGTGAGAGTAAAACAAAAAATTCTAACTTGCAGTAATAAGCATTTCGCATGAGTTTGCCCACAAGTTAGTTTAGTTAAAATTTTAAGATAATAAAAAATAAATTATTTTAACTTTTCTACAACTAATCTAGTTTCTCTACTAGTTTCTTTTTGATATACTTTATTCAAATTTGTTTAGGTTTTAATTGAAGAGAGAGAATATATTGAAGACCAAAGCTTAAAAGCCAATACAAAAGAAAGTTAAGCTCTATAAATTGGAGTACTATAAAAAAAGGAAAAAAGAAGAGTAACTAAACAGTCAAAAAGTGTTGAAGCAATTCCTTCTTATATTTATGAACCATGTGGTTTGGATACAAATTTTGAGAATGATTTGGTAAACTAAAATTTTTTCAGGGAAAAAATAGTTTTTTATTAAACCAAATCAGTCTCGAAAAAATATTATTTTAATATACCACTTTTAATGGTATATTAATAGAATATTTTTTTAGAATTATCAGCAGATTTAGAAAATGAGGAATCAAGTGCCATATCAACATATAATTTATGAAAAAAAGATAACACTGCCTTAGAGTGTGTTTAGTAAATCTTTCCAAATGGTTTTAATCATTTAGTCATTGAATTCAACTGTTCTTATTAAAATTTCCTTCATTATTAAGTATTTTTGAAGATAAGGGTTATTTAAAGGTTTTCAGTTTAGTCAAAAGACCAAATTGGGTGTTTTATAAATGTGTGTTAGCAATCCAAATTTGGATTGCTGAAACACATTTTGATTAAACTTTAGATGCATGTTTTTTTATATAATTGTTTATTTGCTCGTAAGTTTTTAAATATGAGATCTCTAAGGTAAATCACTAGAAAAGATTTAGTTTTACAGCAGAACTAAGAGAAATGAAACACACAGAGACATTTTACATGTTGCAGGAGAAAGTTCAGCACAGCCTGCTTTTGAAGTGTTAGCACAATACAGTGATGATTTTGACAATACAAATGACATAAGTTCTGATCAGAGATTGTTGCTGGACTAATTGTTTTCTACAAATTAAAGTAAGTACAACTTTAACAGATAAATTTAATGAATAGTTGATTTTTAACTTTATTTCAAATATACTTTCTGATGTAAATTACACTATGTATATTTTATTGTTTAAATGAAAAAAATATCCGTAAGTTTAGGCGTTGTAAATCCAATTTATGCTTATTATAACATTGATTAAGTTAATTATGCCAGGTGGCTGACATTATCTATGCAAATTCTAGTTTTGTACTTGAGAACAGAATATCTTAGTCCTTAGTATGTTCCAAATTGGTTTGAAGTTAAGAAAATGAAGAACTTTACTGAAAGTTCAGAAATTTTACAAACAACTTTAAAATGGATAAAATCTTTGAATAAAAATATACAAGATACTACACTACCTGTTGTTTTAAGCAATAACTACTGTCTACTCCCAGAAAATTTTCTTGTGTCTCTCCTTTTTGATAATTATAAAGATGAATGAAATTGAGCATTTAGATTGATGTTAATATGTTTAGCCAATGCACCGGCTAATCCAGTAGATAAAATCTATGATGACAATAAAGTTGAGAAATTTGAATTGAGTGTGACAAATGGAATGAATTGGTTTCCAACAATTAACTGATTTATGAGCCTCCTATTCTTAAGAACTTATCTTATCAAGAACTTCTGAGTATTATTGAATGCAGACCATCCTCTAGTGAATTTGGTTGGGGTTTATGATTGCCCAGTCTGTCTGTTGAGTGATTGTAAATCTCACTTCTAAAATTACTAAGAAAGCCTATTCTTACAAGTTAGGCATGGTTTAGAATAAGGAAAGCAAAAACGTTTTTTGTGAAAATTTTTCACTATTAGCAATCCAGCCTTTATAGTTCTTAGAATGTTTACCACCAAAGTACAGTCCTTTACAAGAAAGGTGTCTTCAGTAATCTCCTTTGTATCTTGTTCAACTTTTTCTTGAATTGTTTGTCTTAGTTTTAACTACTAAAACTCCTTTTTAGTGCCTCAAAGCTGTCCCATGAAGAAAATGGCTATTAATTAGTCGTGGTCACAAGTAGGACAATTTACCCTATTGAAGACATGTGCAGTAAAGTATTTATTTCATATACTTTTAATATTAACTGTTTAAAACAAAATTAATTATTTCAAAAACAGTAAGTTTAATAGCCATGAGTTTTCATGGTAATATAGGATTGATTGAAATTTTTTTATTTCTAAAAATTTTTATTTTTAAAAATATTTCTAGAAATTTAAGATACTTAGAACTTTAAAATGTGTTTTTCTATAAATTTTTAAAGAAAAAACAGAATTATATTAGTTTACTCACTGCTCAGTAAAAAGTTATTGTTGTATAAAAAGTAAAGCAAAAAACCTAATTTACGTATCAATTAAAAACAAATAATTTGTTTAAAAGATTGTTTAGTGGAGTATCTTTAGAACAAATTATTCTAGAATAAATTTCCTAAAAATTTTTAAAAAAATTATTTAGTCTTAAAATCTTAAGATTTTATTTAAAGTAATGGGAAATTCTTTGAAAAGTTTTTTATGAAAGGCTTTATTTGTAAGTTTTAGCTTTTAATGTTGGTTACAACTTTTGCTATAAAAAAAAAATATAAAAATATTTGTTACTTTCTTTTAAGAATGAATTCATCATTGTTAAAATTTTTATTACGTTTTATTACCTTTTAATTCCCAAACTACTGTTTGTAAAATTTACATAAAAAAATATATAAAAAAGGCTTTTTTTGACATAAAAATAAAAACAATAATAAAAACATTTGATTTGATTTCAAGTGGATCTTTTTTCTAGAGATACACAGCGTATGCTCTTTACAATATAAATATTATAACTCTTTCACATTTTTTTATTGAGAATCAGTTAAATTAAAGATACTCAAAATCTAAACTTTACAGGAGTTAATAAAAATATTTACATCCCCATTATGACCAGCAGATAAATCTTTTTTTTTTTTTACATTACAACTAAACAGAAGCATTTTAAAAAAAGCAATTAAGATAATTCATTTAGGGAATGCATGTTTATTTATCAGACATTAATGCCCTTTTTTTTTTAAAGTTTTAAAACCTTTTAGTACAGTTGGAAGGTGGAAAATACTTCACAACAATAATTTTATGAAGCATCATATTTAGGGGTTAAAATAAGCATCACATCACAGTTGGTTACAGAATAATCCAAAGAAGTAAGAATTTTAAAAAAAAATTTTAAATGATATTTTCTTCAAAATCAGCTAAAAAAAATTTTGAGCTCCTTGTGAACTGTTGTTCAGAATTACAAATCAGCCTTACGAAGTAAGAATTATAAAAAAAAAAATTTTAGGCAAATATTTTTGTGGCTGATTCTTAACTTTTAACTGCATTTAATTTTAATTTATTATGAACTTTCATTTTTCTGTTTTGTAATTCATATTTATTTCAAATTTTTGTAATTCTGAAAAACATGTCTGGAGTTTGTTGTTTGAAAAGTTCCCTTAATTTTACACAAACAAAGTAAGTGTGGGTAATACATAATCTTAATAAACTTTATGGATAATTTTTTTTCATTTAATCAACAAAAACTTCATAAAATAAATTTACAACTTTAAACAGCTATAACCCCTGTTAACATAGATAAGTTTTCGTTTAATAGAATTATTAGAAAAGTCTATATTTCATGTAGATGTTGTAATACAGACATACTCTGTTTGCAATATGAACATAGATGGTCAAATTAAAGACATTACTAAAATGTACCTAACTAAAATAAACAGATGTAAACAGTGATTAATAAAATTGTATGTATTAGAACAATATTATACCAGAATAAAATATGATAGATGCTATAATTTTCTTAATAAAACAAAATGATCATAAGATAAACTTGTGAAACAAATCAATACAAAAAAATTTTTGTTCATGACTAAATTAGCACTAATAGTAAACTAGTTTAGTAATATTTTGCAGACAGTGCATGTTACTAAATTCGTTTATTATTGGTAACATTAAATAAATCATTCTTATATGGAGTGGAAGTGAGTAAACCTAAGTGATCTGTAGTCACAGGATACTCAAGGTGTACAGGTTCAATAAGTAGGCAAGTATAAGTAATATTGCCTGTTAAATGCCTGTATATTTAACATAATTTATACAAGTATTACTTGTATAAAAAGGGACTATTTGTAAAAGCCTATTCCTTTTACCCAAAACCTTTAGGATGCCCATATATGCCCATTAAAAGACTACATAAAATGATAAGATATTTTAGCTGTTATTCAAATTATATACATTTATCATGAGTTTTTGCTGAACACAAAACTCTTCAGCCGCTGAACCTTTGCAATTTCCAAATACATTTGAACATTTATGTTGAGAAGTAAAGCATTCTTTAAGACATTTATATATAAGAAAAACTCACAAAGTTTAATGATTTTAAAGCTATGGCTAAAATGTTTACATTGAAAAAAGTTTAAATGTTTTTGAAAACATAAAATAGGGTTTATACATTTTTTTCATAAACAATTTTGGTTATAAACAATTACAAGCTGTAAATATACAAGTTAACTATTTTACATAAAAATCTATATCATATATGATACAATACCGTATAATGTAACAGTTTTTACAATTTACTTTCACAGTCCATATTTGTTTCAGCATTTATTAAACTTCATTTCTATAAAATATTATCAACTTTACAGTTTTTTAAACTAGTAGAAGTGTAAAACAAAAGCTTTTAAAAGTAAAAGTTCTGTTGGAAATATTTTGAAGGTTGAGTAAATAACCAGCTGTTCAATAAAATAGTTTCTTTTGATAAAATTGCTAGCCTTTTTAAGTTACATGCCATAATTCAGCAAATCTTACAACTCTAAAAATTGGGGTTTTTTTATTGAACCTACATAATAACTTTGATCTACATATTTGCATTGATCCATTTTGCTTTCTAGTTCTGTATGTCGACATTGTTTATGTTGAACTTAACAGAAATAAATTATACAAAAGATTTTGTAATTTTTATTTGAAGTTTACTTGTTAGCAATTTTAGAATATAGCCCACTAACTACATTATGTTCAGAGACCTGAACGTTAGTTTAAATAACAACCATATCCCATTTACCACCCAAGGAGTGTTAAAACTTACAGGCCTAAAAAATAAAAAGGGGCACTAAAATTGTTTATCATTAAAAATTATGAAGATCAAGTTACTCTTTAAAGTTTTCAGCTGAAACTCAAATTAATTACAGAACATTATGCAAAGCATAAGTACAGTCATAGTTCACTAAGTTAAAGTGTACTTTCAACTAAACTAAAGTAATGAACTTAAAATTTCAGACTATAAATTAAAATAAATCAAATCAATTACTCCTGGGGGTGAGTCTTTTACATAAGGCACTCTGAAATATTTTTTCTAATTTAACCCTATGTACTTTATGTACATATGGTTAAACATACTTAACTACTACTGTACTAATGTGTAAAAAAATTCTTTAAACAATTTATAGCAAAATGATGATTTGAACACTGCAATATTAGCCTAACAGAATATTTGGCCCATCTCTACTAAATTATTATTCATGACCATACCTTTTGAATGTTTTTTATATAAAATTGATATGACCTACCTATATGAATACAAATTAAAGCTTCATCTTTTACTTAAAACCTGAATAAAAAAAGTTAAACTCTCCGAAAATAAGCTTTAGATATATTAAAATATCTCAGATCTTTTGCTGTTGACTTTTACATTTAAATTTGAATTTATATCAATAAAAAAATTTTAAAGTAGTGTGTACTTTATAACTTTGCCATTTAACAGTACAAACTCTATAGGAAAACTCATAATCAGATAAAAATCAGATAATATTTTGAGATCTTAAGTCAAAAATTTAGAATAGTACTGTATGTTATAATTCACAATACTTCAGTATTAGTGGTTGCATATTAATTATTAATTGAGTATCGTTGATAATTTTTAAATTTATATTCTTTTTTACACAGAATAACAATTACTTTTAAATAATATCAGGGAAAAATGCTGAAAAGAGATCATTATTTTCTTGGCTTGTAATAACAGGAAATTCATGGAGCCAAGTTGACATCTTACTCTGAGAAAATTGGATACTTTCCCCATCTTCACAAGATTAAGAAAAAAGACTGCTAGAGATGCCAATTGACAATAAGTTCTGATAATGGAAACAATAAGGAATAAGGCTAGAATTCCAGTTTGTGTTGAGCAGCATTCTATCCAAAAGTTGAAAAAGTTGTTCATTGAGTGGAAGGCTCTGCAGAAACATTAAGCTTGACAGACTAGAGATCACAAAGCAAAGGAAGATAAATTTGTTGAACAATTCAATGATTTGTTTGATATAGCTCATCTAGCTCTGGAATATCCACCAAAGTGACCAAAAGTTAGATCAACTGTGTTTTGGAGTATATTGGATTTGGAGTAGTTTTGTACTATCAACACAAAACAACTTTTTCAGTTCCTTGAACTTTTTTGACATCCCTTGACAAGAGTCCATCTGAATGGGAGGAAATTTAATCATTTCAGGAGGCCTTGAGCATCCTAAAGGAGGTTTATAGTCATTCAAGACAGATTTGAACCAGGTGTGGCCCTCATTCAAGAGTTTAACAAAAGCTAACTACTGAAATTGTAGAGTCTAAGGGCCACCTCTAAATATTATTCAACTTTAATGACTTTCTTTCATTGATTTCCCCAAACTTAATCAAACTTATCTTGAGAAAGTGAGAGAAAAAAAAAAAATTTTTTTTTACTATATACTAAGAGACACCCTAATATATATATAAATATAAAGTTCATTTGGCTCATTATGGAATTGGCCCTTTTTTGACATATTTGGTTGAGTTGGGAGGATTTTTCTCAATATCTCAATATTTCTCAATAATAAAATTTCATTTTGTTAGAAGTAGAATGAAATATATATGCAATTTTAACCTTCATTTATTTTATCACTGAACAAATTTTTTTACAAAATCTACCAATAAAATGAAATTTCAATTGTAAGTTTAATATTTAAATATTTGGTCTATAAATTGTTGCCAATTATTGCATAAGCATTTATACACAAACAATTATTAAAACTAAAAAAAAAATAACTGAAAAAGATAAAATGAGGAAGACTGATATTTTGATATAAAAGAAAAAATAAGCCAACTATAGATAAAACTGAAGTGTTTCTGGTAGAAAAAGTAAAGGGAGACTCCCAAGCAATAACCTTCCCACAAAGAGGTTTTGGAATATTAATTACATCTCAGAAACTTAAATTTATTTCAAACAAACTGTTCAAAAAATCAGGTGCTTATTTAAGAAAAATTCTTGTGACTTAAATGCCCCACAGAGACTACAGACTGCCAAGTGATGCCAAAATTTGTTCAACTATGGAGAAACTGTTAGATTCAGTTATGGAAAGTGTTAGGTAAACCTTTAAATTATTTTGTAACAAATACACTGTGCATTAAGATTAAAAAATTACATATTTACAGATTTCCTGGCTTATCAAGAGGATGAACAAGATCCAGAGCAATCTACTCTAGTGAGCTCAAGAGCCCAGAGACAGCTGCAAGAAAGAAAAGGTGAACTTTCTGGTTGCCATCCTTCCTGCAGAATGTTTTACTGAAATTTTTATGACTTTGCATGTGACTAAAACTAAATTATACACTGAAAATTGACAGAGCTAATCTCATTCATGTTAAAACATGACAAAGTAGAGGTTCAGTAGCTAAAGACTCCAGTTGAGACCAACTATTAAATAGAACTACTATTATCTAGAGTTTAAAAAGGTTTGTGAAGAACCTTGAAGTAGTAAATGATTGCAGCAAGAAGACTGCAAAATTTGTTTAAGTACATATTTTTAATTATGTTTTTAAGATTAATAGAAATTTAAAATAAATCTTTACTTTAAATGATATGGTTACCTTAAATATACTATATAAAATATTGCTTAAAAGGTATCAATAAAGCTCAAAAGAAGGAGACAGAACACCAGTCTGTAAAAGAGCAGAAAAAAAGTAATGGAGATAACCAAATATACAAAAGTTACTTTTTAAAAATTGAAGTATTTGCAATAAGAAGTGATAAAATAAACCTTTTGGTTAACTTTATTGAAATGTTCTGCAATTGGTACAATTTACACTTTTCAATTAACAGGATACTACTAAAAGGCAAAAAGTGATAAAAGTTTGCTTTTTGGTGATTTTTTGTTCTTTGTTTCTCTAGTAATGAAACAAGTAATGGTTAACTTTGCATTCAAATTTCATTCTATTGGATAAAATAATCAAAATTCTAATTTTCAAATTTGGTTGATAAGAAGTATTCCCACAACTGGACTGGAAAAAGGTCAAAAAAATAAAAGCATTTTGTTTGATGTATGTATTTTTGTATGGGTGCAGAGTTTTGTGAGCTTGTTAGTACTATCCTTCATTTCCAACTATCCAAACATTAAAATAAGATTGATTTTAACTTATATTGAGACATTAGTCTAGCAGTATTTAAAAATACCAGTGGTCCTCATATGGAAAGAATAAAAAAGCATTTTAACCAAATCTTCAAAGAAAGCAGCCTTCTTATTTCTTTTCAAGGAAGTATTTTCTGAAATTCAACCACTATATACAAGGTAGCTTTAATAAAGTCTAATTACAGCAAAAATCTTACCTATATTTATAATTTGCAATCCATTATCAACAAAAACCATAAGATGAAAGAAGGGTTTAACCACTCTTTCAATAAAAATGTTAGTATTATCATAGGAAAGTGTTTTTTGAAACTATTTGACCACCATTTTCTGTTTTATCTTAAAAAAATTTTCAAGAGGAACTCCTTCAAAGAGAGCTACAGCACATGCCATACATGAAAGATATCATAAGTTCACATAACTATCAAATTTTACAAAAAAATGCTTATATAAATGAAAAAAAATGTAAGTGCATCAATAAAACAAAGTGTCCTTTGCATCAGTAATTACTTACAAACCATACATTTCTTTGTTTTATATGCGTGTGTGTAAACACACACAATTCTTTGTTTTATATGTGTGTGTAAACACACACATGCACACACACATATACATGCACACATACACACATACACCATATCAATTTAAAAGTAACCAACACTTACATTTCTAAGCCACACTGATTGTAATGATAATCAGATGTGCAATTTTCAAATAAAGAGGTAGCATCTTGCATCTCATTTCTTTCTCCTTGTCGCTCAGCAACAAATGATTTTAAATTTAATATGCGTCCTAAAATTTTAAACAAGTGTATTAAATTAACAAAATTTTCAAAGCGATACTTTTTCTAAAACTATGTTTCTATAAATAAATCAAACCACTATACATGCTCAATGACACACAAATAGTGGTTTGATTTCATTTTTTTAAGATTAAAAGGGTGCAAGTAAGTCAAATAAAGTATTATTATTTCTTTGGATTTCTCAATTAAAATGTCTTCTTTAAGTTTCTCAATTAAAATGTCTTCAATCAACCACCTTTGTGTGTATTCAAATGAATATGGGGCAAAAACTAAAACTAAAAATTTAGATTGATTTCAACCTCTATATTAACTAATAATTTCAGAAAATCCCTTAACAGCTTTTATTCAAGATCATTCATTCTTGCTTTATGACAGGAATTTAGGTGTTTGAAAAAAATTTAAAAAAAAAAAAAAAAAAAAAAACAGATCAAATTTACACCATTGAACACTATGTTGAACAAATAAAAAGTCCTTTGAAAAGACTGAAATTTGAGTTGTTTATGAAACTAATGACATTAAAGACTACAAAAACTAGTGGCCCCAACATTATAAAAAAATACTTTAAGAAATCGGAAGATTGTGCTCAAAGTTTCTCAGTTTTCTCAAATGAGCCATGATATTAGGAGTCTAGGGATGGGTGATGGCAAAACTCTTAACTGATGGTCTAATGACAAGTGCTAAGGCCTTCCCTAATGGGTTTCTCTTCTGCAATAAACCAAACAAAAAAAGATAACATTCAGAAACTCTTAGAATGCATTCCAGATAAATAAAAATGTTTTTACAATATTTTTATTTTAAGATATGAAATAATGTTTAAAAATGTCTAGTAATAAAAGGGATTGGGATGGATAAGGATGGTTTTTTCTGAATTTCAACTTCTGTGCAAAAAAACTTGATGAAAGTCATGGCTGATTCTTTTACTTGTATACAGAAACCTAAAATATCAATCCATTTTAACAATTAACAACAATTTAATTGGTTGATATGGAGCTCCTGCTGGAGTACAAAGATATTTCTCACCTAAAGGAGATTTAATTTGAAACAATTGTTTTCTCAGTGAGAGGGATAGTTACTGAGAAAACAGTTTTATTTGATTTCCAAACAATTTGTGCTCTGTGACTTATGGGGTTTCTGAAACTGCAGATTTAATTATTCTTTTACAAAATGAAAATATAATTTTAGGTTTAGTCCAACAATCAAGTGCACAGATGAATATAGATTAAACAATTTGAGCAATATCATTGTGCTCAGAGATGAAACAACAAAACCGATATGCTTAGAGATGAGATGCATCAAGCTGCTGATGAGTATTTCTGCATATGATTGCTGCAAATCTTGGAAATCAATTAAATAGCTTCAGACTTTTTTGTTGACTACTTGAAAATAATCATAAATTTCATAAGCAGGCAAAATAATAGATTTTATTCAAAAAATATGCAATAAAGTAACAATGAAAGAATCGACTTCAAAATAAGTTTTTGTGAAGAAAATTTTCTGAAATTGACTAAATAATTCAATTTCTTAAAAAATACCCAAAAATGTTTCAATTAAGACTACTAGAAAAATTGAGTGTTCTAAATGTATTAAAAAATTATTTTAATATTTATCAAAAATAGGAAAAACCTATTATCTGTTGAAATCTGTAACAGAAAAAAAAACAGTCACAGGTACAATATTACCTGTGAAAAAATGGTAACAGAATTTTTTTGAAAAAAATCTGTCACAATTTTCACATGAGAATAAATTTCCACAGATTTCTAATCATGCTGCCTCCTATAAATATTAAACAGACTTAAAAAATAGTAGAAACATCAAAAACAATTTTTAAAAACATAAAAGAAACTTTTTACTATTGTTATTATCATTCCTAACTCTGAAGCAGCCATATGAAAACAGCCTAAAAATGTTGATCAAAAAGACAACGAACTATACACACCTTGTCCTTTCTGTGTCTTTCTGAATAATGTCTCTGTTTCACAGGGTAATGGTCGTTTTATACCAATTTGAAAATTTGAAGCAACATTGTTTGGATAAGCAATATTGTTTGGATAAGCAACAGTTTTGTCATCACAGAAGTTATTTTCTATAGAGCAAAAGAATTAAAACCTAACTCATTACTTAGTTCATAATAGTCAAGGCCTTGACTCAAGGAACTATCAAACATCAAAGATCGAAATTACATTAAATTATATTGATATATAACTTGATACAAACTTATTTGTTACTATATATTGATATATAACTTGTAACTAACTTTTTTGTTACTAAACTTTTTGAAAAACATTTATGTGTAAAAAATAAAATTGCTAGACAATATATCTTTCTTATGGAACCAATGTCACTTGAGCACTGCAAGCTAACTTTAATGTAACAATTTGCAGCATTTGTTTCAATTAAAAACACCATAATCAATGCTCAGGTATTATTATTCCTAAGGCTACTTTGTATACTTTGCAGGTAAAATATTTTTTTGTACTGTATGAGAGGAATAAAATGAAAGCCTGATTTGTAAGGTGTTCTCATTCAAAATGCAAAACTTTTTCATAAGGTATTTATTTTCCACCAACTCATCATTTGATGATGTATAATATCAAGACTCAGTAGCAAAAATATTTTCTAATAAAATTAATAGTTAGAACTCACTAACATGCTTTAGAGTTTAAAATACATGGTTTTACCATTTTAATACATATTTTAGAACTTATTTATGTAAATGCATGTGTTTAATTGTGTCATGTGACCTACACAAGTAAATATTGAGGTTGTAAATATTGCTAAAATTTGCGGTATTATTAATATTTTCTCCTTCTTCATCATACTTTGAACTTGGTAAACACATCAGAAGAATACTAAAAACAGTTTTCATTTCAACACAAACAATTTATGGTACAATCCATTTAACAACTATATATTTTTATTGGAAAATTGTTTTATTATACTTTCACATAATACTATTTGTTGCAATGTTAGGGCTAGGTGCCTGGGTGCATGGTTCCATGTACTCTGATCTGGAGTTTACCCTTTTTCAGTTTTTGTCTTTTGTGACTGCACTGTGGCCTATTTTGGCCTAAAAAGTAATCAAAAATAAAAAATGTTAATTTTTACTAATTTATTTGCATCATTTTGATCAAATCACAATTATTAGCTAAAAAATTCTTTAAAACACACACACACACACACACAAAAAGCCAACATTTCTTAAACTCTCCAAAAATGCTCATACAAAATAAATATTGCTATCTAAAAAAAAAACTGAAATTTTGCTAAAAAATGAAAAAAATGTAGACTGGCCATGATTGAAATAATAAATTTATCTAAAAAGTATTTAAATTTTCTAATTGAAAAATCATTTTCTCATTCCATATAATTATATACATACACACACACATACACACACACACACACACACACACACACACACACACAACAAAAAAATAAAAACAAAAAAACAGAATTCTAAACAATAAATGATAAAATTACTCTCATACTTAACTATGGTCTGGATGCTGTGTGATTCAATAGATCTTGCAGAACAATTTCAGCACCAGTTTCTGAAAATGATGTGATGTTTAGGATAGCACTCTTTCTTTGCTTCCAGGTGCTTCCTATAAGGTAGATAGATTGGCATTGTGCTCTCTTGTATTTTTATAAGTTGGCATGATGGTATTCTTATAAGTTGGTATGATGACTTTGATAAGTCACTATCTAAATACAATGATAAAGCCCCTGTGTTTAGCCCTTGTGGTTGGTTTCATAACATCCTTTTGGGTTAATTCAAATGCTTGCTGGATGGTCCTGGATCTAGTTTGTGTTGTTTCAGTAGCTTGCTTCATAAGAAATTATTAAACCACTTTTCGTAATTTCATTTGAGCTGTGAAAGAAAGTTCCTTAGCAGATGTTGTTGCTCTTAAACGGAGTGTTTTTCTCCTTTTTGAACACGCTGATGTTTGCTCAAATTTAATTTCTGGCCTACCAAATTTTTTGGGGACTTTTTAATTCTATTCATGGCAACAGGGAAATTCATTTAACTCTAAATTCATGTCTAACTAGTAAGAGTTATTGGCCAAGAATCTCTCAAGAATGTATTTTAATTGCTTCAATCTTTTCATAATGTAGGACTTTTCTTAAATGGGCATCAACCAGTCAGCTTTTTTCATTTCAGGTCTCAATTCCAGCTATTTTAAGCTTTGTTATGGCTTTCTTAAGAGTTTCCAAATCGGCAAAATTATTTAGAGATAAAATTCTATTCTAGCATGCTGCGCCATCTGAAAAAGAAAAACATGAAACATGTGCCACAGTTTCTAGAGGGGCAAATAGGAGCAGCTAAATTATATGTCACTTTGTTCTTAAATGATAATATTTTACAGTATAAACAACATGGTTCTGGAAAAGTATCAGGAAAGTATTCAAGCAAAATATGAAGATTTATAATAAATAGAAGAGATTTTAAATAATGTTATTTACTATATTCTTAAAAAGGTGAGCTGTAAATATTTTAGGCCTAAACTTTGTAAAATAAGAAAACTTACCTTAGAGAAGCTTCAGTGAAAATTTGATCAAATTAGATTCTTTCTTGAGGTATGCTGCCTTTTGTAATAATGAAAAAATATGCAAAATAAACTCCAACAACTTCAGAATAACATTTAAGCCTTTTTACAAGTTTATAACTTCTGAAAGATGGTAAGAATGGTCATAATATTTTAATCTAAAATCTTTAGAGTATCCTAAAAATAAAACATCAAAATAGCATTTTGCCAAAAGTCAAATTTTGACTTTTGATCCTATTTTAGGCCAAAATGGACCACTATGGACTACTGAAAGCATACTTATATTGTTTCCAGATTGATTACACTGAGACTGAATCAGGAAGAGAACTCTGATGAAATGAGCACACACAGTTTATGTTCAGCAAGTTCTATTTGGTTAGTTGGTGCAACAAATGAAACTTTTCAAAATTCTATGCTTACATCATGTGACAATGTCTTGAAGAAAGGAAAGTATAGGCAAATCTGTTTCACTTTTATTGCCAATATGGGATATAGTCCAAATTCCTACAAAAGCCATAAATTAAGTGATTTAACACATCTGCAAACTGCACTCTAAATGACAGTGTCTTATAAATAATATCAATCAGAGTTTGGCAACAAATCTATATAATCAGAAGAAACTCTACCAAAGACTAATCAATCTTTTTGATATTGCCCATTAGGATACCAAAATATTAAAGAAACAGATAGTTTCTACTTGCTCAGAGCAAGAATGGTTTCAGAAGTACAATGATTGGTGTAAACAAAGCAGTTGCACTGAAGGAGAAACAAATAATAAAACAGAAAATACCAAAGAAAGTCATTATCACTTCAAAGGTTTTTGGCCCTGTAATGACTGGACTGGACTGTAATAACTACATTTTGTATAACAGCTGAAGATAATACAAGTATGATTACTCCTTGGAAGAATGTCATCAAGTTTGCTTAGTCTCAGCTAAATAAATTTCAACCATGTGAAGACTACTGTGAATTGCTTAAAATTTTGATCATTTTTTTGAGTGGCACACCTTAATGTAGAATAGAGTTTCAGTATATTTGTGCTATTCACAGGGCTTTTTGGATAGCAAGGGGTTTTTATACTGTAAAGAAGTGGATATTTTACAAGTAATATGAGCCACTTCACCAAGGTCCAGCTGTCAAAAGTCTCAAGGTCTTTCTTATGGTCAGAAAATTGCATCACCTACAAAATTAAATCTGCTCATCAATTAAGTTTATATGAAATACTGATTTGAAAGTCCAGTATCAAACTATAGTCCACAACAAACCCTTGCACTGCTGTGTGCTTTATCAAACACTGTAATTGCCAAGGCTACAACTATAGCCTTTGAATGCCACCTTTGGTATCTTTCTGAAACTCTTCTAGCCCTTGGCTTTTTTGATGATGGTGTCATTATAGAAGAGCATTCAATGGTAGTGGTACTTCAAGAGGTTGAAGGTTCAGATTAGC
The DNA here is from genome assembly GCF_058129835.1 of Hydra viridissima. Lineage (NCBI taxonomy): Eukaryota > Metazoa > Cnidaria > Hydrozoa > Anthoathecata > Hydridae > Hydra > Hydra viridissima. Next base: position 9,375,199 of record NW_028324308.1, on the reverse strand, counting down.
TTCTAAAATAACTTCAGCCATTTCAGTATTTGACTCCTAAGAAACTTAATAACTTTGTTACAAAAAGCACAAACTTTTTTTTCAAAATTCATGGCATAGGAATTCTTGCAGATTAATCCCAATGAGTGGGAATCTCATCCAGAGCATCAAGAAACCAAATGCCTTGTGCAATTCTCAAAGTTGTCAATTACTTGGCTGAACATAGGGATGAAATGATTCAAGAGTTCAACTGCAGTTTTACATGCCATTAAGATCGCCATAACAGGTTTTGGCACAAAGGTTAAAAACTTTGAAATCATTTAGTAAGTCTTAAATGTTGTTATTTTCAGCTAAATTTTACTTTCATTATTTCTTTAACTAGCATAATATAATTGAGGGTAAGAGAACACTATCCCTATCTTTTAAAACTACCCTACTAGCCTATCCTATATTTTATCTTTATTTTCATTAATATTTTTCTTTATTTCAGCAGTTTCATAAATAACATTAATTTTTAAAAGAGATTAAAGAATCCCTTTTTTTTTTCCATCGCTTTTTTTTGTTTTTTTTCTTTTTTTTTTTAAATAACTACTATTTGAGAAGTTAATGATGATGAAAGGTTTAGCTTGAACTCTTTAGTAAAAAAATTAGCATTGATATATTAGCTATTTTGCTTACAAATATTTTTTAGATATTTAGATAATACAATTCAAATGCAATGTAATGCCTAACATAAAACCCTGGGAAACTCTTAAAATTTTAACAAGTGAGAAAATGCAGCTTTATTAGATGCTTACCTGGAGGGGGTAGATCTCCAAATAAATCCATCAAGATTTATGCATGTTATCTAAAATATATCCATAATATATTTATATATCAATAATTTACTTAAATATATATAACATCTAGATATATTAAATATGTAATATTTAAATAACAGTACATGTACATAAAATTGAGATCTTTGAAATGGTTGAACAATTGAAATGGTGATAACATAGTTGATAAACACTTCAGTTTTTTACCAACTATGTAGAGTATATCAATATAAATTAAAAAAAGAAAAAATGAGGTTACAGCTTTTTTAGCTTTACAAAAGTAATGTGATCAGGAAAATAAGAACTATAACTTATCAAATCTAATGTATTTAAAAATACCAGATCTTAATTACTCAATAATCGGAGACCGGAGTTACTTGTCATAGAGCATAAAAGTCAGTTACCTGCAAATAACTATTAATAAAATATTTGTGCAATTAGTATGTATTAGTGAAATACCTATTTAAGCTCATTTTAAAATATAAAACTTGTATAAAAAGTAAATTAAAGCTGATACTAATCTTTTCGTGTTTATAAAGTAGTAAATTATTTTGGCCAAGTAATAAATTGGGTTAAATCTGAAGTTATAATGATGAAAGGTTTAAGTAAATTTAACATTATATTTTTATCGCCGTGGAAAACCTACCTAAAGTCAGTAGCCAAAAATAAATTCTTATTCTACCGAAAGTCCGTTTCATTGGCTAAGAATTTCACGTGTCAAATCAACCAATAAAACACGCTTTCGGTAGAATAAATAATTTCAGGTGTCATAACCACTGATCTCTATAATAACTGGCACGGTCGTTTAGACTTAAGAAATAAATGGAAAGTTATTATACGCAAGCGCAGTAGAGTTAAAAATAATTTTAAATTTTAAAAATGGCTACGGATGCAAAACTTATTATTGACAACGAGTAACTTGTTTAATTTTAGATAATTAAATAGGTTTTTAACTAGTTTTTTCATGAAATTATTTTGAAAATAACTTGCAGCTGTACGAAAAAATTTTTCAAATAAAATACAAGACCTCTGAATGTGAATAATATCTACTTTCAGCTAAAGCAACTTTAGTGTTTTTGTTTACAATTTTTAAACCTTTTTTAAAATATTTTTGAGCGTAGAAATTTTTTAATTTAAATTTATTCAGCAAGATGAACCTTTTATCTTTTTTGTATTTTTTGCTTATATGAGGATTCAATTTTTTTTGCAGGGTTAAAAGAAAATCTTAATCATTAAACTTTTGTAACCTGCTGCTATGGTACTCTTTTCCGATATTACTATATATATATATATATATATATATATATATATATATATATATATATATATATATATATATATATATATATATATATATATATATATATATATATATATATATATATATATATATATATATAGTATAAACACTTATCTATTTTTTTTTAAACCTTCTGAAGGAGTTAAACAGACTGTCAAAGAACAAAAAACTAGATAAATGTTTGACTCTTTTATTACTGCTCTCTTCTTTAAGAATATTGAGCACTCTATTTGTAAAATACACTAACATTGTTAGTGTATTCGACAAATAGAGTGCTCAATATTCTTAAAGAAGAGAGCATAATATTGTTATATGTTAGTAACATAATATTGTATAATATTTTATAACATAATATAGTTATATGTTAATAACATAATATATATATATATATATATATATATATATATATATATATATATATATATATATTCATAATTTATATGCATAAAAAATATATATATATTATGTATATATACATAATTTATGTATATATACATAATATGTTATGTATATATACATAATTTATATACATAAAATATATATATATTTGAGGCAGTGGCCTTATTCTTCACAAAAATATTAATTAACAAATTATATTCAGATTATAATAATGTAAACTGAGGTCTAGCTTTATTTGTATCTTTGTAACATTTATAACATATAGAAAGAGTGCTCCGGTAGGAGCAGGTAAAATCCTTATTTTTTTAAATTCTGTAACCGTTTGCATAGCAGTATATTGGTTAAGGTATTTTACCTAAACATGCATATTGGTTAAGGTATTTTACCTAAACATGCACTGATTTTAAATTATCATTTTTGGATTCTTTCTTGTTTCGGAACCTTAAACCTTCAAACCTTTTTTGAGTGGCGCTCAAAAAATGTCTTTGGCCCACTACATGACGACTTGACCCTGGTTAATGTCACCCAGTGTAGTGCAAATGACAACTGTAAATATCTAAAAGTTATAGGGTAGTTTGATTGTTCTAATGATAGAAATAAGATTTTGCAATATCCGCATAAAATTGAATTTTTATTTATTTATGCCTAGAAACTAAATGATGGAAGAAGAAAGCGTGTTAGAATAGGTTTCCATTTAGTACAGAGACAAAGGGCAGTTGATGTTTTTCTTGAAAGCACATTGTTTATTGTACAATAACATTTTTTACACATTTTTGGAGGACAGACAAATTCCAAATCTGTCATTTTAACATGAAACAGCTTCTCTAATTTTACTTTAAGAATTTCTCCTATAAAATAATGCTTTTTACCAAGTAACTGTCCACAAACTTTGCAAAGGAGTTTAATATTTTTGTTGTGAAGTTCCATTTTATCTAATATTAGACTATTTAAAAAATGGTATATATATACAACTATATAATTTTTTTTTTTTACAAATCCTAGTAATTCATTCATATTTATCAACCAATTCCTATATATTTATACTCTTTTCGAAATCTCTTTCTCTATTTCTCTTTATAAATATATATATATATATATATATATATATATATATATATATATATATATATATATATATATATATATATATATATATATATATATATATATAGTCACATCGGAAAAGAGTACCATAGCAACAGGTTACAAAAAGTTAACGATTAAGATTTTATTTTAACCCTGCAAAAAAAATTGAATCCTCATATAAGCAAAAAATGCAAAAAAGATAAAAGGTTCATCTTGCTGAATAAATAAAAATTTTAAAATTTCTACGCTCAAAATCTTTTTAAAAAAGGTTTAAAGATTATAAACAAAAACAGTAAAAGTAGCTTTAGCTGAAAGTAGATTTTATTCACATTCAGAGGTTTTGTATTTTATTTAAAACATTTCTTAGTACAGGTGAAAGTTATTTTCACAATAATTTCATTTAAAAAATAGTTAAAAGCCTATTTAATTATCTAAAATTAAACAAGTTACTCGTTGTCAATGATAAGTTTTGCATCCGTAGCCATTTTTAAAATTTAAAATTATTTTTAACTCTACTGCGCATGCGTATAATAATCTTCCTCTTACAAACGACCGTGCTGGATAGCGCAACTCCGAGCAAAACTTCTTATTTTTTGACGCCAAAATCGCCATATTGGGTAATTCCATGTCAAAACAACAAGTCGAGATAACCCACCATCTCAGAAATACTTGATTTTTGGCACAAATGTATTTAATACCGTCGTTAGGAATAATCAAAAATAATTTGGAGCCAATTTCATTATTTTGAGAGTTATGGGTCTTTGAAGTTTGAGATTTTTTACATTTTTTTTATTCTCCGCGCTCTTAGCAACGTCTATAGCAACACTTAAATGTTAAAGTATGCACAGTTACATTAACTATATGTTTACAAAATTTAATAGGCATAGAAACTTTTGAAGAAAGAAGTCAAAAATCATTACTTAAAGTTATTAGATCTTATATTTGAATAAAAACTTTAAGATGAAAACCGGGTTTTTATCAATAATTTTTCAGTAAACATGTATAGTTTAAGATTAATTGCAGAAAAGGTATTGATCTATTCATTTTAAATCTTTACAATAATAGTTTATATATAAATACCTGTAAGAGTCAAAAATTATTTCACTGTTTTTTAATGCACATATCTATTTTATTATTGTTTTATTTTTGCAATTTTATTTTTGCATTTTTATTTACCGTTTTGGTTATAATCTCCATAGAGAGATTATAACTAAAACAAATTCTCACAAAAAAATTATAATTTCTCACATAAGTATTATTATATATAATACTCAAATGTTAGAACCATTTGCTCCATTTAATTAGTTAGACAAGAAACCAGAAATTCATTTTTATTTTGAAAATAAATAAGTGTAACAGCTATGATTACACTTATTTATTTTAAAATAAAGTTTTGATTATAATACTCATGTTAGAAATTATTATTTATTTAATGTTGGTTTTAGAAAAATAAAATATTGAAATTAAATATTTTGATAATGGCTGGAACATCACAATGCTCTCTTGGATTGATTTTAAAATCAAATTGTCACAAGTTAACATATACAAACCACATTGGAATAATATTTTTTAAAGATTTAGCTCCAGATGAGCAAAATTTAGTTGCGCTGAGGTCTGGTGTTTCTCCTGATTTGATTATTGACTTATGTTTTCATCATCAAAAGTTCTATCTTGAGAAGTTCCCTGTGTTTCAGAATAAATGCTGTGATCCACTGTTAGTTCACAAAAGACCGTGCAAAGGTTAGTAAAGCTTGTCATAAAGTTTTTTATAAATGTTACTTTGTCATAATTTTAAGGTCTTTATGTTTGTTAATACTAGGCATATTTTATTTTATGAAGTTATATTTTTTAATTTAGCATCTCTCAGAGTAGTCACGTTAAGAACCATAGCTTTAAACAACAGGTTCAATATTGTACCTGGTCAAAAAATTTGTACAAATTGCTTAGTCAAATTAAAAGCTTCCACTGAAATTAATACTGATAACATTGATATTTCTGATGATTACACAAATGAAAGTATAAATAAAGAAAATGTATTTCACGTTCAACAAGAAGCTGATATAAATAAAAATAGACAAGAACTTTCGGATTGTCTCAGTATAATTGGCGTGTCACCAGTCAAGCTTCATGGACAGCCATTTGCGAATCGTATGAGTATTGGGAAAAAAAAATTAAAACTATTACAACAGTTTCAAAGAAAAGTTATCAAGTTCTTTAAAAATTCCATTGACAGAAGTTGAAGTTTTTGATAATGAATATATTCTTGATTTAAAAAAAAAAGTTGTTCAGTTTGAAAATATGTTAGTTTTGATAAAAGATAAACTTGAAAAATGCTGTTCATTTAGGGACAAAATTCAAATATTGACTTTGTGCCCACAAGAATGGTCAATTGAAGCAGCTAGTGAGTATTTTGGTGTTTCAAAGTATCTAATAATAAAATCTAGATCTTTAGCAAAGAAGGAAGGAATTCTTGCAGTTCCACAAACTAAGCGAGGTAAAATGCTCCCTGATCAAATAAATACTTTAGTAAAAAATTTTTATGAAGATGATGAAAACTCTCGCCAGATGCCTGGTCAAAAGGATTTTGTAAGTGTTAGTTGGAAACTCCATATGCAAAAGCGACTACTTTTATCAAGCTTAAAAGAGTTATTTGTTTCATTTAAAGTTCGATATCCACATGTAAAGTTAGGTTTTTCCAAGTTTTGTGTTTTAAGACCTAAATTGTGTGTTTTGCCAAACTCATCAGGAACCCATTCTGTGTGCATTTGTATCTACCATCAAAACATGAAGTTAATTCTCCTACCCGTTAAAATTGATTACCATGAACTATATAAATTTATTGTTTGTGATATGCAAAACAAAGAATGCATGTTACATCGATGTACACAATGTCCAAAAAATACATCTAAATTAGAAGAAAAGCTATTCGAACTAATAGGACAGTTTGAGGAAGAAGATACTATCGAATTTAACCAATGGGTTACTACTGATAGATCAGATTTAGTTATACAGCTTGTAAGCATACCAGATTTTGTAAATATGGTGATGGAAAAACTAGTCAAGCTAACAGCACATTCATATATTTCTAAATGCCAATCTAAATATTTAAAAAATCTTAAAGAAGAACTGCCATCAAATAGTGCAATAGTTCTAGGAGATTTTGCAGAAAACTATAGTTTTGTTGTGCAGGATGAAGTACAAGGTTTTCATTGGAATAATCTTCAGTGCACACTTCATCCAGTAGTTGTGTACTATAAAGAAAATCAAGTGTTGCAATCCACTTCATATTGCATTATATCAGATGATAACAATCATGATGTACCAATGGTTTACGAGATACAAAAATCAATTATCAATAATCTAAAGCAAAAGATACCCAGCATTGTAAATGTGATCTACTTTTCTGATGGCTGTTCATCTCAATATAAAAACTGCAAAAATATTTTTAATCTATGTCAGCATAAATCAGACTTTGGAATAGATGCAAAATGGGTTTTCTTTGCAACCAGCCATGGAAAGCAACCTTGTGATGGTATAGGAGGAACAGTTAAACGGCTTGTAGCTAATGCTAGTTTGCAGAGAGTTTCTACAAATCAAATATTAAACTCACGTGATATGTTTACATATTGCACTAACAACATCAAAGGTATAAACTTTATTTATATTTCAAGTGAAAGTTTGATAGAAACAAGATTATTACAATCTGAACGATTTAAAAATGTAAAAACAATACCAGGAACAAGAGACTTTCATGAATTTATTCCTGTATGTCAAAATGAAGTTAAGATGAAATACTGCAGTGATGACACTATCCCTATCTTGACTTACAAGTTTAAAAATTGTGAGATGCAAAGTGATGTGCAAAGTTGATGTGGGATTTAAATTTATGCACCAACATGGCCCTTGAATCTTAAAAAACATTTGCTTGCTTCCTTTTATCAATTATTTCTTAGAATTGACAGTTTGCATATGTCTATGATATGTATATGACAATATTTTTTCATTTGTTAACAAATATTACCTAATTTTGTTTTATTTTACAGTCCAAAGAAAAACAAAGGAATATGTGAAGAAGTTCACTGATTTGAATATAAATTTGTCAATTCATAAAAACATGGAATTCAAAGAATTAATGTGTTTTGATATTTAAAATTGAGTTTATTTACGGACATGAATACTATTCATAGACATGTATGTCATGAATATTGCATTTTTATACCTAAGTGAAAATACCTCTTATTTTTGACTAGCTCTGAGTGAAAATGCCTGTTTTTAATATTTAAGTATTTTTAATTGAGTTTATTACATATGCATATTGTAGTTTTACACATAAGTAAGAACTCTTACTTTCTGGTTGTGCCTAAACATAAATACCTATCAATTTTCTATCTCATTCTCAATATTCTTTCAATCAAAAATAAAAATTAAATTTTTTAGATTAGTGAGTCGAAAAACAACTCAATTTTTTTTTTTTTTTTTTTAGGTATTTATATATACTTTAAGAATATGAAGTTTGGAAATATATAGATCATAACCTTTTCTGTAATTCCTCTTATAGTAAGCCTGTTTACTTTTAAATTTTATTAAAAATGCCAGTTTACTCTTTTTGATTTATTAATAAATATAAAAAATTATTATTTCTTAGTATAATTTTATGGTTTAGCATCTAATAATATGTGGAAAATTTCAAATTATGAAATAATATAGTTAAGGTAACAACGTATGTATTGACATTTTCTTGTTACTAAGGACGTTGCTAGGGGCGCATGATAAGTAAAAATGTTACAAAGTTTTGAATTTTAAACGAGCATAACTTTTAAAATATTCCGATTTGTTTAAAACAACTTTGTGGAATTCTTTTTAGCCTAGTTAAGTATCTTTGTTGAAAGAATTAAGTCATTTAGAGATAGTGGGTTATTTTTTTGAAATTTTGTTGTTGTTTTGACACGGAATTACCCTATTGGAAAGCCCCAAAAATTTTAATCCCGTAAGCTTTAAGTTCTGTTTTTCGGCTTATCGCTTTATCGCTTTATCGCACGTATCAGATTTCATTGTTCTGGGGCTTTCCAATATGGCGATTTTGGCGTGAATTTTGATATTAGAGATGCGCTATCCAGTTATTATAGAGATCAGTGGTCATAACAAATCGAAGTGGAGTTGGTACAAACGGCGGGGCGGGGCGGATCAGCGGGGCGGATCATTTAAACGGTACAAACGGCGGGGCGGATCATTTAAACGTTACTAAAGCGAGTTATATTTCATTAAACGAACAAAAAAATAACGATTCAGATATAGTTTAAATTCACTAAAGATATAACATTTAGAAGGAATTTGCATATTACAATTTTATTAAACGACAAAAAAACGTATATAAGTTTATAATATTTTATAAATTTTATGAACTCAAAAAACAAAGTGATCCGCCTTTTTATAAAAAGTGATCCGCCAAATTTTTATGAAATGATCCGCCTAATATTTTGATTGTTAGAATCAAATTCCTTTATTTTTAATGATTTTTCTACCAAAAACCAAGTGATCCGTCGATTTGTATCAAGTGATCCGCCAATTTTTATGAAGTGATGCGCCTAATATTTTGATTGTTTGAATCAAACTCTAAGTTTTAATGATAGTTCTACCAAAAAACAAAGTGATCCGCCAATTTATATTAAGTGATTCGCCTAATATTTTGATTGTTTAAATGAAACTCTGTAAAGTTTAATGATTGTTCTACAAAAAAAAAACGTGATCCGCCGATTTATATCAGGTGATCCGCCTACTGTTGTCATCGGCCAGAGTGAATGTTTGTTGCTTAAAAACAAAATGATACTTGAAACTCTTTTATTCAACTGCTTATTAAACTGCTTATTCATCAAAATACTCTTCTTATCACAAAATTCTTTCTCTTCTTAAAAATCCTCTTTAAATCTCTTAAAAATTCTTTTCTCTTAAAATCCTCTTTAAATCTCTTCTTCTAACAAAAACTCTAACTTCCTAGATTCTTTCTGTTACGGTCCATTCTAGAACTTTCTAGATACAACAGAACATTCGAGAATCTTCCATAGAACCCTCTAGATATATAATAACGTTCCAGAATGTTCTGTATCTTTCTAGGAACTTTCTATTTTACTATAAATATTAAGTTTGTGATATTATTGTATTGTATTGGTATTACTGAATCAAAAATAAAAGCTTTACTGAAATCGAACTTTTCTTTGGATCTGTTAAGAAACATAACAGAGTTTTGGCGACGAAGATCTCTCTATTTTCTAAAAACTACTCATGGAAGAAAAACACGGTGCTACTCTGGTAGCGATATTGGCAGAAGCTGCAAGAAGCTAGTCAACGACAACTAGCCGAACAACAGCGACAAATCAAAGAGCAACAAGACGCCATTGTCAAACTGCTTGAAGCCAATGAATCAAAGGTCACTCAAGATTTTGCTGCTTTTGATTCAACAGCTGAATTATGGGTCGACTATCAGGAAAGATTCGAAACATTCGCTAAAGCTCGGGGTATAACAAGAAATAACAAAGCTGCTTATTTTCTCAGTTGTCAAACTCCAGTCATCTACAAACAGTTGTGCAATCTTGCAAGCCAACAAGAGACTCCTTTGACAGTCAACCATCTTTCGTATGATCAAATTGCTCAATTCATGAAAGAACAATACAATCCAACCAAATTTCTTGTTCGTGAAAGATTCAAATTTTGGTCAAGCATTGGTCGAAATCAAGGTGAATCTATTCCACAACTGGTTGCTCGAATTCGACAATTGGCTGCAACATGCGACTTTGCTAACATCACAAATCCACTGGATGAAGCTCTTCGAACACATTTTATCTGCTCTATTAAAAATGAAGCAGTGCTCAAAGCCCTTTTCAAGTGCAAAAATGAAGATCTAACTTTCGCCAAGGCGGTAGAAATAGCAACCGAAACCGAGGAGGCCGCCAAGGTAGCCAAGGAAACTGCCGTTGGTCCCTCAAAGTCTCCGATGTCTCTCCCAATCAATAAGTTGGGGCAACATAAATCGGAATCCAAATCCTCAGCTCCTCGACAAAACAAATCTCAGACTGAGTCAACCGCTTGTAGAAGTTGTGGCAAATCGACCCATGAACGCAAAAATTGCCGTTTCAAGGACGCCGAATGTAATTTTTGTGGTAAAAATGGTCACATTGAAGCAGTTTGTTTCAAGAAAAAAGCTGAATCCCGAAAGACGGTCAAGCCTATATTCATTTATGGACAGACTAAAGCACTTCACCAAGTCAACCAAATCAATGTTGATGATGAAATTACACAAAATCTCCAAATCAATGGGCATTCGATAAGATTCGAACTCGATACTGGAGCTCCCGCCTATTTCATCACCCATACTTTATGGCAAAGTTTGGGTAAACCACATCTTCAATCGTCGGATTTACAATTCGAGTCAGCAAGCAAGCATCAACTTCCGATACTAGGGAAAGTTGAATTATCAGTTAAAGCTCCAACAACCTGTTGCAAGATCTGGTTCCACGTAACTTCTGTTCCTGGACTAAATCTTATTGGCCGATCGGGTATTCGACTACTTGATCTTTCAGTTGATGAAAAGATTAAGAAATCATCCAAGAGTACTGTTGCTAAGGTCTTTGAGCATCTCAAACCTGACACAGATCTCCAACAAAGGTGCAGAATTCTATGTTCTGAGTTTCCAGACCTGTTTAAACCAGAATTGGGTTGTTTGAAAGACTTTGAACTTGAAATAAAATTCAAGCCTGACTACAAGCCTATCTTCTGCCGTCCAAGACCTGTACCTTTCGCTATTCAAGAAGATCTGGTTGACGCTTACGAAGCTGGTATCAAGCATGGTGTTTGGAAACGTACTCAATTCAACGACGAAGGTACACCTGTGGTTCCTATTCAAAAGACCGCGCTTCCGGGACAAACAAAACGAAAGATTCGAATTTGTGGCGACTATTCAGTCTCCATTAATACTCAGCTAGAACCTCATCGCTACCCAATGCCGTTGCCAGAAGACCTGTTGCGTAAACTGCGTGGCGGTTATGGATACACAAAAATTGACCTGGCTGACGCTTATAATCAAATTCGTTTGGGTCCAATTTCTCAGAGACGACTGGCTCTCAGTACACATACTGGTGTACTTCTTCAGCTACGTCTTCCATTTGGAATCACTTCAGCACCGGGGTACTTTCAAGAGACAATGGATAAATTAACAAGTGATCTACCTGGTGTAGCTGTCTATCTCGATGATATTCTCGTCAGTGGCAACAACGCAGCCGATCACATTTCCAACTTGCGTGGTCTTCTACAACGACTAAGCAAAAACGGACTACGCTGTCGTCTAGAAAAATGTATTTTCGCTAGTCCTTCGATCGAATATCTTGGTCATATAATATCTTCGGAAGGTATTGCTAAAGGTAACAAAGTTGATGCTGTTTTGGCTATGCCAGTTCCTAAGGACGTTAATACGCTGCGATCTTTTCTTGGTCAAGTACAGTTTTACGGCAAATTTCTTCCTCCAAATTTGTCTATGACATTAGACCCGCTCTATCGTCTAATTAAGAAAGATGTGCCATGGCAGTGGACATCCGAACAACAGTCAGCTTTTGAAGCTGTGAAACAGTTGTTATCATCTGATTCAGTTCTTACTCACTTCGATCCTTCGAAACCGTTAGGAATGGCAACAGACGCTTCAGAAGTTGGTATTGGTGCCATATTGTTTCATCGATTAGCAGATGGCTCTGAACGTCCAATTGCAAATGTATCGAAGATTTTGACTGATTGTCAACGTCGCTACAGTCAAATTCACAAAGAAGCATTGGCAATAATTTTTGGCTTAAAAAAGTTTCATCAATTTCTTTTTGGTCGTCGTTTTACCATCGTCACTGATCATAAACCACTACTGGCTCTATTTGGTCCAACAAAGGCTACTCCAGCTATGGCAGCAAATAGACTGGCTCGATGGGCTTTAATTCTTAGCCAATACAATTATGAAATCGAGTTTCGTAAGACAGCTGAACACGGCAACGCTGACGCGCTCAGTCGATTACCGGTTGACCATGATCGCATTTTCGATGGGGAGGAAAGTAGTGAAGAAAATTTAATGATTTGTGCGGTGAAAACCGTTAGTCGTCAAATCAATATGCATGATCCGAATATCTTGGTCCGCGAGTCGAGCAAAGATCCTGTCATCGCTGCAGTTATTCGCAATGTTCGAGATGGTTGGGTCGAATCCGACAATAATGACGAGATACGGGAATTCCAAAAACTTTCCGAAGCTCTCTCAGTTTCAGGCAAATGCTGGTTCTATGGTCCACGTGTTGTCGTCCCCAAAACTCTTCAAGATCAAGTCTTGAAGATACTGCACCTAGGTCATTTCGGCATTCAACGAATGAAACAACTCGCACGATCTGCCGTATATTGGCCAGGCATTGATTCAGCTATCACTAATCTAGCACACCAGTGTACTACCTGTGCGGAAAATCAGAACCTTCCATCAAAACCAGCAGTCCATCCATGGATGCTACCAGAACGCCCTTGGAGTCGTCTACATCTTGATCATGCAATCAATTTCATGGGTACTAATTGGCTTATCATGATTGATGCTCTATCTAAATATCCATGTATTCATCCTACGTCTTCTATTAGTGCCAAATCTACCATTGATTTACTGGAAGAAGATTTTGCACACTTCGGTTATCCACATGCTCTAGTTACCGATAACTATTCCTCATTCACTTCTCAGGAATTTCTAGAATGGTGTAATAGTCGAGGTATTGTCCTGCTCAAAGGTGCTCCATATCACCCCGCCACAAATGGTGCTGCCGAACGACTAGTTCAAACTTTCAAAAAAGCCATGAAGAAATCAAACCTTCCTCCTAAGAATGCTCTTCAGGAATTTCTCATGGTCTACCGCCGAACTCCTTTAGCAAATGGATCGTCCCCTAGCGAATTACTCAATGGCAGACAAATTCGGGCGCAAATCGATCTGCTTTTGCCATCCCCTGTTCATTTACAACAATCAAAGCAATCTATGGACTCTTCCAAAGTTGTAAAATATTCAGTGGGAGACTTGGTTTATGCCAGATACTTTAGCTCAAGTAATGATTACAACTCAAAATGGATTACGGCTATTGTCACTGAAGTATGCGGTCCTCGATCTGTCATATTGAAGACAGAGCCTGATGGTCTAGTCTGGCATCGTCATATTGAACAACTCAGGCATCGCTACAACTCCGGGGAGGTGGAGGAGTCAATAATAGTACAGCCCGATTTGTTGTCGTGTGAGCCGACTGGTCAAGATAAAAAACAAGTCAAAACAAGACGATCTAGTAGATGCCTATCAAAGAATAATCAAAACGCTTGCTCTCCGTAAAACCAAGCTGGCGAGGAGATGTTACGGTCCATTCTAGAACTTTCTAGATACAACAGAACATTCGAGAATCTTCCATAGAACCCTCTAGATATATAATAACGTTCCAGAATGTTCTGTATCTTTCTAGGAACTTTCTATTTTACTATAAATATTAAGTTTGTGATATTATTGTATTGTATTGGTATTACTGAATCAAAAATAAAAGCTTTACTGAAATCGAACTTTTCTTTGGATCTGTTAAGAAACATAACACTTTCTTTTTTTTTTGAACTTTTTAAGTTTTTGCTTGTTTTCCAGTTGCGATATCTTTTCATTTATTTATATGGCAGGTTGATGAGTCTTCATTCTTTTTTGGTAGAACAATCATTAAATTTAAAGAAGTTCGATTCAAACAATCAAAATATTACGCGGACCACTTCATAAAATTAGCCGGATCACTTGATACAAATTGGCGGATCACTATGTTTTTTGGTAGAACAATCAATAAAATTAAAAGAGTTTGATTCAAACAATCAAAATATTAGGCGGATCATTTCATAAAAATTTGGCGGATCACTTAATATAAATTGGCGGATCACTTTGTTTTTTGAGTTCATAAAATTTATAAAATATTATAAACTTATATACGTTTTTTTGTCGTTTAATAAAATTGTAATATGCAAATTCCTTCTAAATGTTATATCTTTAGTGAATTTAAACTATATCTGAATCGTTATTTTTTTGTTCGTTTAATGAAATATAACTCGCTTTAGTACCGTTTAAATGATCCGCCCCTCTGATCCGCCCCGCCTCGCCGTTTGTACCTACTCATCGAAGTGTTATATATCATACAGTGAAAATGGCAATTGCTTTTACTTCCTCTGAATCTTTTTCATCATTTTTATTGTTAAAAGAAGCTATTAAAAAGTATGAAGATACTAATTTTGTTAAGTTATGGATTAGAGATGCTAGAATTATTGAGGCTGCTAGAAAATCTATTCCAAAGAAAGCTGCTCTTATAGCACCTCAGGTATTGAACGCTGGTTTTTTTTATTAAAAAACCGGTTTGAAGGTCACATTTTATAAATTCTACATGTGATAAAACAATTATGAACTAAATTTCAAAAGTTTCTTCTTTTAGGAAACAAAACTGTTGAATTCTTTTTTAAAATTTATTATGAAAGTACATTACTTGCATTACAGTTTATTCTCTAATAAATCAAAAAACGGCTATTTTCATAGCACAAAAAATTGTGCAAGATAAACATAGTATAACGACTTTTTTAACGTAAAAACCAGTCTAGGAATGTATTGCTTTTGTAAGCTAAAATATCATTAACTTATTATTCTCAAAATGGCGAATATTAGGGTTTTTAGAGGGATTTTTGACAACATTGACTTCGAATTAGAGCACGTTCCGTTGATTTTCAGGTCCATGTTTTTATATTTTTCTGAACCAGCATAAAATTCTCTATCATAATCAATCATAAAAAAAAAAAGGGGGGGGGGGGGGAGAAAGTTGAGTAGCGCCCACAATATTATTTCATAGATGATATAAGGTGTTCATAAATGATATCTCTGAATTGGTTTAAAAAAATTGTAATTCATTTTTTGACATTATCCTGCAAAAAAACAAACAATAACTTACGAGCTTTTACGTTTTCCCTCGCCACTATATTTCAATTTTTGACCACCATGTATACAATAATACTTGATGAAATAGTATTTAACAATAATAGTTATTTTTCAATTTGTCTACTTTCTCACATTCTACGTTCAACCTTTATTTGAAATCTTCTATTAATTTCATTTCGTTATAATACTTTCGTTATAATACTTTTAAAAAATAATAAAAAGACTGATGGAAACCAGGTCTGCTTATTGCGCGAGGGTATTTCCACATCAAATCACCCAGTCCATTAACCATGTGTCTTCCTTTTGTGTTATATTTTGACACATTATTCCTTATTATAAAAAAATATTACATGCAAAATTTCAGCTAAAAATGTTGAGCGGTTGACAAGATACTGCAATTTTAATATTGACCTGGTTTCCCAAAATGACCCGGTTTTCATAACATCCTGAAAAAACATTTTTCTTAAAAAAATAAGAAATAAAAATGGCAAAAATATGAAAACAAACATATGTAATGTTTTTTTGATGCTGAATTCAATAAAAGTACTTAAAATGCTCAAATATAAAAGGAACATGCTTAAAAGTTAATAAAACAACTAGTTTCTATAAACCAACTTTGGGGCCCAATATCTCAAAACACCTTCGTCAATTTTTTTTTTTTTTTTGCTGTTAATATTTTCAACTGCTTATAATCTTACTAGGCACAAAAAATCTAACTGGAAAAACAACTGAAACATATGAAACTTTAATTTCAAAGATCTATTACTTTTTCAAGAAATTCCCAAAAAAATATTTGTAAATAAAATAAAAATAAGTTAATCGTAATTTAAACCGTCACTTAAATATACAAGATTTTTAAAGGTATCGAAGATGTAAGTTATTTTGACTGTGTTTGTATTAGTTTACAATATTGTTCCCATTTTACTTGTACTTCCTCTATTTCAGCATTTTCAAACACATAGTTTCTACCGGAACTAGAGCAAGCTTGTGGAACAGATAGTTTTTTCAATATGTTGGTGTTGGGAATAAAACAGTAGTCGTCTCTTTCAGGCCAGTTAAAACAGATTGATGGACCATTTGGGTGAAGAAATTTAACTTTAGCATCAACTTCTTCTAGGTTGGATTTAGTTACAATGCCGATCCATTACTACACAGACTACAGCTACATAACAACCTAAAGCAACAGTATCAAGTTGAAATATATCTTGTTTCTTTTTAAGATTGTTGATTATTGAATAATTAATGTCCGTACTACACCTCTTTGCCCCAACCCTGTTATCTCCAAGATGTATAAATTGATGAAAGCTACCAGACCAGGTAAAGTTGTTACACCAGTGTACCTTTCTTTTTGCTCTTCATGTTGCAATTGTAAGTCCAATCCCTTTATGTAAATGAAGTTAACAACCTTGATTTTCTCAATACAAAATTCATACATAGCTTCTGATGTGAGAATTTGGTTTCTGTATGGTCGTTTTAAACTTTTTTGTGCTGTTAACCTTTTTACAGTACCGCCAATCTCATTGCATGGTGACTTTCCATGGGACGTGGCAAAAAAGTTCCATTCAACTTTAATGTCAAATTCACTTTCTAGTTGGCATAGATTGTAAAAGCTTTTACAACTTTTGTACTGTCCTGCGCAACTATCAGTGAATATATGTAATTTAGACAGATTGGAAAATTTTTTGATATAGAAATAATTCAAACCTTTTCAGAATCCCTCTGTTGTATAATTTTTTACACTGATAGATATTGTTAATTTTCTTTATAGATATATTTATATATATATATACAATCTACATATATTTATATGAAATATATATATATATATGAAATTGTTAATTTGTTAAAATTTAAATAAAATTTACCAATAAATGTTGTTTTTAAAGTGAACTTTTTATAAACTAGTTATTATAAACTTTTACAAAATATAGTTGTCAAAATTTTAAAAACAAATGCTCATCAATATCACACTTATTCAGTTTTTATATAAAAACAAAGCAGGATGTTTTTTTCAGTTGTTAAGATCAAATAACTAAGTTATCATAAAATTAAGACTTCCTTAAATATAACAAAATTCTTTTTTTTTTTTTTAAGGAGTCTATAAACTAAATATAATACTTTACAGAATTCTATTTGCAAGTTTTTTAAAATAATTTCTTGAAAAAGTAATAGATCTTTGAAATTAAAGTTTCATATGTTTCAGTTGTTTTTCCAGTTAGATTTTTTGTGCCTAGTAAGATTATAAGCAGTTGAAAATATTAACAGCAAAGAAAAAAAAAAAAATTGACGAAGGTGTTTTGAGATATTGGGCCCCAAAGTTGGTTTATAGAAACTAGTTGTTTTATTAACTTTTAAGCATGTTCCTTTTATATTTGAGCATTTTAAGTACTTTTATTGATTTCAGCATCAAAAAAACATTACATATGTTTGTTTTCATATTTTTGCCATTTTTATTTCTTATTTTTTTAAGAAAAATGTTTTTTCAGGATGTTATGAAAACCGGGTCATTTTGGGAAACCAGGTCAATATTAAAATTGCAGTATCTTGTCAACCGCTCAACATTTTTAGCTGAAATTTTATGTGTTAACTTTTCTTTTTAAGATGCAACAGCCAAAGAAATTTTTAAAAAATTTGAGGACCCATGGTTCAAAAATTTCTAAATTTTGGGTAATTTGATGCGGAATTACCCGCGATGCAATAGTAATTAATTTTCGTGAAAACTGAAAGCGTTTTAAAAAAGATTTTTTAAAAATGGCAATTATTAGGATTCAGAGGTGTGCAGTTTGGTTAACTGGTTATCTTTAACCGAAAAAATGACCGAGAAAGTCTTAACTGGTTAACCGAAAAAATGATCGTAGTTAACCAAGTTAACTGCTTTAACCGCTATGTATGCAGTTAACCGGTTAAAGGTATATGCGCACGGATAACTAAATGAAATGCTTGTAATTTAAAAATAATAACGCATTTTTATCCCCGAATTCTTGTTTAGATTTATTCATTCTGAATTTATATCATGAAAGAAACGAAAAGAAAAACTGTTTTCCATCAATATGCAAACATAAAAAGCAAAACGAGAATTGTTGGGCACTTAAAGGAGAAATTGGCATATTAATAAATGTAACATCAGGACTTAGTGGGGACAAGAGAATTATCACTTGGTTATCTTGACTTGATCATTTGCATAAAAAGGGGACGTTTAAAAGAGATCAGTTCAATTATTATTCAATCGGCAATAAATTGCAGTGGAGAAATCCGGAATGGTACTCAATGAAACGATGTGAAGAGCCGTGGTGGTCTGCAAGTAGGCCATCCTAAGGTTTATGAAGTTGTTGGTCAGTTACAGTTATCCAATTATTATTTACAACGTTTAAAATATCTTACCATCATTTCGCGCTGGACTTGATTCGGTGATTGTAGCGGAAGTTGCCTTGGACAAAGGTCATCATATTGACTAATTCGGGTGCAAGTTGTGAACGTTGTGCCGAAACCTTGTTTCCGGCGGAACTGAAAATTCTTTCTGACGGTGCCGAGGTGGCCACGAAGGATAGCACAATTTTGGCAATTTGACTAAGCCTCGGGAATGCTGATTCGTGTTCTTTCCACCAAGTCAGGAGATCCATTCTCTCTGCTTCTTCTTTCGTGGGATTTGACAGGGCAAGGTAGCTGTTGATTTCGTGGGTGATGTCTCAATCGGTAGCAGAGTCTTGTGCATCTGAGCGAGGTCTCTTTGCGTGACGCTTTGTGAAAAAAGAGTTGTACCCGGTCTTCTCTTTTGATTTTGCTGCACTAGTTTGAGGGACAGGCAAGCGTTCTTCAGTTGAATCTGTTGAATGACTGGAGGATCCATCTTGTTGTAATTTGAAAACAGTATTGAAATGATCAATTGCCTCCATAAATTCTGGAAGGGTGCCAATAACGGATGGATCTCCCTTCAAACGGTAATCCAAAGCAGATGCCAGTTTGAAAATCAGATTTTGAGGGAACCGTCGATGAAGGGCAGAGGAAACTTTCAACTTCAGTTCTTCTAAGCCAAAGTCTTCTTCGGTACGATTCGGATCGTCCATTGGAAGCCCCAAGTATCCAACTTCTTGGTCGTGATTAAAACCGCTTTGTTCCACAATGTCATCATCTTCAATATTCAGCTGGGAACGATCATTGCGCTGGGTTCGCTCTGCAGGCCGGCATACTTGAATCAATTCGTCAACAGCTGGGGTTACTAGCGATAGCGTTGGGTAATGTTCACCTTGCAAAGCGTCGGTAGCGGCTTTGAATGGTTCGAGAGATTCGAGAATCTGAAGAATGCCTTGCTTCTCTCTCTTCGTAAACATAAGATCTTGAAAGTCGGTTCCCATCAAGAGTTCATCAAGAACGACAAAATTCTCTTTCACGGATTGCAGCATAATGTAGAAAGAGTTCCATCGAGTGGGGCAGGGCAGCTTCAACGAATTAGCCTTGCGAGGCTCACCTGGAATTAAAATTTAAATAACTAGGTTTCAGTCTTAAAACTAGCACTGAAAAAATGATATTCATTGCATACCCGTCTTTGAAAGGTTCACTTGATCGTCCACCAATTCGTAGTAGTCGTGATCCTCCACCAAAATCCCGGACGTATCTCGCTCCGGTTCGTCATCGTCATTGCCTTCTTCGCCAAGCAAAGCGCGTTGCTCCGACCGGATGGCCCACGCTTTCTTCTCTCGAGCCAGAATTTCCTTCTTCTTCTTTTCAATATCACATTTCCGATACTTGAAGTGTTGTATCCCCTTCTTACTTTTCTTGATTAATCCGTCGAAACTTTTCACCTTCTCTATTCCATCCGCCATTAGGCACAAGTTGATGTTGTGTCCGAAACAAGTGAAATGGACGACCTCCATTAGGTTCAGCGCGGCCAGGATGTTTGCACCATTGTCGGACACCCAAGCTGACTTGTCCAAAGGAATCCCCCATTCTGTAGATAGTCTTCTTAGTTCAGCAGCAATATTCATCGCGGTGTGTCTTTCAGAAAACTGCTTGGCCGCCAAAACAAAGCTGCATTGCTTCCAGTTTGCATCGATGAAATGTACAGTAAGCCCAACATAGTATAGTCGCCGATATCTATCGACCCACATATCAGTAGTGAGACAGTAAAATTGAGCTTGTTTCAGGTCTTCTTTTACCATTCGATGAAGCTGCTCGTACTGCTCGGGGATCAGGCTTCGAGTGAAAGTGGTTCGATGAGGAAGTTGATAGCGAGATTCGAATTCTGACAGCATGTTCTTGAATCCCGGTCCCTCCACGACATTTGGAGGAACGCCATCCCAAGTGATGAAATCGCGGACTGCATGGTCCAGCACTTTCTGACAATTGGGTTGTAAATGTTTCGCCCGTCCGCTCGCAAACATTCGATCCACTGCGGCCTGATCCGGTGGGCCTTTCTTCAACTCGTTGGGATGCAAGTGATTCATGTGGCACATGAGGGTCGACGTGCCGGATGAAGATGCAAGTTTATGTTCTTTTTTGTAGTTGCATATGATCCATCCTTCCTGTTCGTGGAAGTGGTTCCATACTTCAGCCTTTTTTGCTCTCTTTAGAGACTTCCTTTCTTCTTTTTGTTTGGCACAAGAGTTGTCAGTGACCGTAACCTGATCTTGTGCAGTTTCATTTTCAGAGTTGTTTTCCTTATTTGAGTTGTGTTGGTGGTCTACTTCTTCAGTCTCAAAATGAATATCACCATCCCTAGCTTCGCTCTCTGAAGCCATTTGAATCATAGAAATTTAACCTGTGAAAACAATGAAAAGTATAATTATTAAATTACAAGCAAGACGAAAGATCACCAACAGTTTGTTTATCTTACTGTTTATACCGTGGATTCCTTGAATATCATAGAGAAAAGTCTTTCGTATTCAGGACTGTCATTCAGCAATACATACATAAGTTTTCACATCATAAAAGGCCTTAAAATCTCATTAAATTAAAACACTCATACTACAATAGAATGTGATTAAAATACCTGTTCTGTGTGTTATTCAGTACATTTGTTATAAAAACACTCCTCAATTACTCAACAATAATTTAACGAGCACGCCGCTTTAACAGTTTTCCTAGTTTTTCCTCAAAATGCGTCTGCTAAAAAAGCGGTTAACCGCGTTAACCGCATCAACTGGTATATTTTTGTTGTTATATCGATAATGTAGTTAAAGTGGTTAACTGCGGTTAACCCGGTTAATTTTGGACCCTCGACGGTTGGTTAAAGTGGTCAATTGACTGGTTAACCGGTAGTTAACTGGTTAGATTAACCATTTTGCACACCTCTGATACAAACAGCGATGAATTCTTCGAATTTACGCATTTTTTTACGAAAAAGTAATTTACTTAAAAAATTGCGTTTTTACGCAAGATTTTTTTTCTCGAAAAAAACTTCGAAATGTTTATAGCATTGGCCCCAGACGTTATAAACCGTAAAAAAACGTAACGACAAAAAATACAAAAAAAAGTGCTATGGAGTGTCTGCTATGATGGCATTAAAGTTTTTTATTAAAAATTTATTTTCGTGGCGGCACTTTGATGTTAGTTCGCTTCTTTTATTGAGCAAGTCTAGTTTCGAAGTAATAATGTGGTACTTTTTGGTCAAGCACAAATTACAGTAATTACCACTAGGTTTAAATGGTTCTGCCTGATCGAGAATGTTCCACGTAAGGATGAGTTCTAAGCCTTTACTTTTGCACTCCCATACAAATTTAGAAAATTCAGTGGAGTTTACCTTACTTTCATAACGAAAAGAATTTCTATGCTTATACCATCTGTCTTTAAAGGTTTTTTCAGTGAGCCCAATATAATAATGCCCCTTTTCTTGCGGCTGAGTTTTTACATTGCAAATATAAATAAGGTTTTTCTTAAGGCATTTTCCATTTAGTGGGCATGCAGCGGTTTGTCGGCAAGTGCATGATTGGCTATTATTGTCAGTAGAATTAGACAGAATTCTTTTGTTATGAGCAGTAATAATTTTCTTAATATTTGGGAGGCAGCTGTAACTAACTTTTACGTTGTTCCGGTTAAAAAGTTTGTGAAATTTATGGTCTTTAGAAAAGCATTTATCAATTAAACCCAAAAATATCATTGCTACGTTTGTTCTAACGTTCAGTGAAAACGGAGGGTTAAACCAAATAACGTTTCGTTTTCGAGATCCTGCATCACGTTTTGGTGTGTTTTGATTGAAAAAAAATTTTCCTTTAAATCCACCAGAATTGAGAGCGTTGTTATAAAACGGTGCGGCTCTGTTAAAAACCTCTTTACTTGAAGATATATTATTGATGCGGTTAGAAATCATTTTCGGTATCGATTTAATGATATTAGGTGGGTGATTGGAGTTGTCGTTAGAGACCGCCGATTCGTTACTGTTTATTGGTTTGCGGATTGTGCACGGAATTATCTATGCCAGTGGTCGGCACCATATTTCCAAAGGAGCCCACTTGCAAAATTCTTGTTTTAGTTGCGGCCCACAGCAATAAATGAATTATATATAAAATAGGTTATATTACCTATATAACAGAATATAGTATAGAATTAGATTATAGAACTAATAATTGTATCAATACAAAATACATACTTAAGAAAAAAAACACATAAAACACAAATAAAAATTTGGTGAGTATTTTGTTGTTGCAGCTAGCACAAGGTCATTCAAATGAGTGTCAGTCAGTCTTGTTCTGTAAACATTTTTTATTATTTTCATGGCTGAGAATGTTTGTTCGCATTGGTAACTAGTGCCATACATACAGATAAGTCTATTTGCATGTTTTTTAAGAACTGGAAAACGTTCCTTCATGACAGCATGCCAGAAAATAATTAAATTTTCACCAAAAGTGCCATCTTCATCTTTTTTTGGTGCCTTTCTTCTCAACTCGTCGTCACATTGAAAGTTAATTAGTTCATGCTCTGCTTTTAAAATATTAGCTTCTTCAAAGTCCTTTAGAATACTAATATCATTCATATCAAAGTCAAATGGATAACACAAAAAAACCATATGCTTTTTTAAGTCTTCAAATTCATTAAATCTGTTTTCAAATTGATCATACAGAGCAGTCACTATTAATGAAAATGACGATAACATTTCCCTTGATGTTTGACATTCATTTAAAGTAGGAAAATGAGTACAACTACCAGATGCAAATTGAGTTTTGTACAAATTAAGTTTTGTCTTCATCACAGTGATGTGGTTGATCAAATCACAAACCAGCACACGGCGGCCTTGTAATTTCTTATTCAGAACATTGAATTGTGCTGTGATGTCGCAAAGGAAAGCCAGTTTACACTTAAACTCTTCAATAGACATTGTAATGAATGAAAACTTTTGAGTTACCATGAACTGCAGTACACTTGGCAAACACTCCCAAAATCTGTTAAGAATATTTCCTCTTGATAGCCACCTAACCTGCAAAAAATAGACAAACATTTATTTTTGATTGTGATGGTAAATTATTTATTTTTTGTCTATATACCTCTGAATAAAGAAGAAGATCACCATGTTCATCTTCATTTTGTTCCATTAGCGCACGAAATTGACGCCGTTTGAGTGCATTGGAACGTATATGATTGATTGTTTTTACTACAGCTGTCATTACATCATCAATTGTTGCAACTTTAGCGCACAGTGCTTCCTGGTGTATCACACAGTGATATGACATAAATTTGTTAGGAAACTCACCACTATTTCTCAGCAAAGTAACAACTCCTCGAATTCTTCCAATCATAGCAGGAGCGCCATCTGTGACAACTGAAGATATTTTTTGAAGAGGCACTTTCCTATTTTTTAATATTTTGAACAATTTGTCATAAATGTCTTGTCCAGTTGTAGTTGTTTCCAGTGGTTCAATTCCAAGCAGTTCTTCAAATAAACAACAATTCGTAGTGATAAAACGTGCATAAACACAGAGTTGTGCTTTACCGACAAGGTCAGTAGACTCATCGAGAGCGATACTCACAAATTCAGCTTCTGACAGATTGTTTGACAATTGTTCATAAACATTAACAACCATTTTCTCAATTTTTCGAGTAACTGTACGCGCGGACAAGTGCATACTTTGAAATTTGTCATGAATTTTTTTATCATTCGGGAAAAGAAATTTTGATGCTTCAATCATGCATTCTTTGATTATTTCACCATCACTAAATGGTTTCAGGTTTTTTGCTAATATCCATGACACCATATTAGAGGCACGAGTTTCACAATCAACACTGCTAGACATTTGTTGAAACAAATTTTTCTGTTTTTCTAAACAGCTTTTCAATGAGTCGTATTTTATTTTTCTGGCTGTTGAATCAAGAGGATATTTAGTATTGTACAATTCGTGTTTTGATACGAAATGACGTTCAAGCTTGGTTCCTTTCAGTTCACTAACAGTCTCATTACATATTAAACATAGAGCATTGTTACTTGGTCCCTCAGTGAAGAAATAAATCAGCTTCCATTTTTCATTCCACTGACGTGCATATTTACGCTTCGCTTCATGTTTACCTGGCATATCTTTGCAAGTTAATGTGTGTATTTATCAGAGTTGCAACTTCTGAGTAAAGCATCCAAACTCGATAACCGGTTACTCGATAACTGGTTATACTCGAGTAATTTTTGGTTATTCAATTTCCAAATATTGAGTCTTAA